>NC_136432.1:282245111-282845111 GCF_052849685.1 Lactuca virosa | reverse complement strand
CGAAAAAACTCCAAGAGTTAAGAGTTTTCGGCCCAAATGGTGTCTGGACCGAAAACCCCCATGAGTATATATATGACACTTGGCCATATTTTTCACTTTTTCACTCTTTCAAGAACAAGAACCGAAATCCTCTCAAGTAACATCCGATTTTTCCTTCTAGATCTTTAAAAAGTAAGTGTTTCTTACCCTATTTAGTTGATCTCTTCAATTATCTAGTGATCTTACATGATTTCATCCGTGAAATCATTCCATTTTCTTAGATCTTCAAGTGTTCTTCATTTCACCAAGAACACCAAGAACACACACTAGTGTTTTGGGCCGAAAACACCCTTCTTTGCTTCCATATTGTAAGTATCTATCTCTTATACTTGTTATCTAGTAAGGACACTCGATTTAGGGCTTTGAAAACATCCTTTTCTCAAGAAACAAAAGTGTTTTCGGTCTAAGTGCATCTCCTTAGACCGAAAACCCTTATTAAGGGTGCAAAATGACTTTAAACTTTCCTAATGCTTAGTATCGAGTCTAGAACACTTCTTTACTAGTTGGAAGCCCTTGGAAAATCACCTTATGCATCAAAGAACAAGAGTTTTCGGCCAACCTCTTGGACCGAAAACCTCCATGACCGAAAGGTCATTTGGACCGAAAACCTCCATGACCGAAAGGTCATTTGGACCGAAAAGCTCCATGACCGAAAGGTCATTAGGACCGAATACCACTTGGACCGAACACTCCTTTAAGTGGCTATACAACCCTTAGATGCAACCCTTGGTACTTCTAGCACTTGAATCAAAGTGTTTTCCATGTCCTAGGGTGTCTTAACTTCGTTAATTAGTTGTTAAATAACTAATTGGATACATATATGTGTTATTATATGTTAAATAGGATCCGTGTGTGTGCTCAAGTCTTCACTTGACACTTAGCATCCTATCCCATTTCGTTCATCCAAACCACTCACTACAGGTGAGTTCATACCCCTTAATTAACCTTTTAAATGCTTTTAAATGCTTTTACGGGGGGGGGGGGGGGGGAATACAAGTTGAACAATTATAGTTATTATATTAATCGCATGTGATTAATAACTACTAAACAAGTGGATTCTCACTTTTCAAATTGTGTTACCAAACTGTTTTACTTCAAACTGTTTTACAAACTCTATTCATACCAAATGCTTTTATCAAACTCCTTTACAGGTCAATTACTATTACTTAAACTCTTTTAAACTTATATTCTGTATATCTATGTAGATATAGTTATATAAGTAGGATTGAAAGGACTTATGACTGATAGCCTACCTTACTTCCTGTTCCTTGTTTGGTTGTGGACTTAGGGTATCAAGGTTATTTGTCCGAAGGTCGTTTGAATCCTAGTTATATATCATGTATATGTGTATAGATATAAAAGGTTACTTCTTTCATTCAGTTCAATGCCTTTGGGTAGCAAAGGTATACAAACATGTTCATATACACAAACAACATTACTAGTAAACTATAATAGGTATAGTTTAGGAAGATACTATTACTAGAACAATGAAACATACAATAAGTCAGTTCATTCATGAGTAATACATAGTAATGAGAAACAAACATAATACATAGTGATGAGAAACAAACATAATACATAGTGATGAGAAACAAACATAATACATAGTGATAAGAAACAAACATAATACATAGTGATGAGAAACAAACATAATACATAGTGATGAGAAACAAACATAATACACAGTGATGAGAAACAAAACATACAGGCTAGACAGAGAAAGAACACACAATACAGCTAGCACATACTTATACATATACATATACATATAGATTATAGTTATGTGAGCCACTTAACGGGGGCATGACACTACCTGTCATGACCCGTTTTGTATCCAGAATCTCCTTAAGTGGGGAGCGTATAAGTTTGTGCATAGATCTATACTGGATTGACTATCCTACACCTTGCTGCTCGCTACAGTGGGACTTGCAAGTCTACGGGTGCCAAACGTCATTTCTTACGACGTCTTACATCGTCGTTTTACTATAGAGTCGGTAGCAGGATACAGGCCGATCACATGGTACTTTAAATAACAAATAGTTTAAAGTAATTAGTACAACAGTAGTTACTTAATACAACACTACAGTACTATTTCATTTTCCCTTTACATTTACCTTGTGATATTCACATAATAAACAATAATGTAAGAACTATATTTTTGGTTAATAATAGTCAGATTTGGGAAAATACACACTCTTACAAGAGACACACACACAGACACTAGATGCCTTGGTAGAAGGCTACTTTTAGTAGGAAACATAGGGTTTTCTAGAGAGTTCAAACAATTACAAAACTTATACATTACAGACTTACAAACACTTTCATACAAATATAGACACTAATATACTTATGATCTCACCAGCTTTAAAGCTGATAAACTCTTTCAAAATAACTTGTATTCTCAGGTCACCAGTGGACAGGTCCCGGTGCCAGGTTCTGAGAAGATGGAGCTCGTTCAAGACTCATCTTTTATTTTTGATGTATATTTTTGGTGTCTATATAACTTGACAGAACACACTTGTATGAAATTATATTATTAATGCAATGGATGATGTTGTTGCTTGTTTACTACTTTGCATTGTTGTGATACTGAACATGACGTCCTCCACCCCCGAGCGTTTCCGCCGTTCCGGTTTTGGGGTGTGACAGATTGGTATCAGAGCATTGTTTATAGTGAATCGAGTGTATCAACCCATAAAAGATATACGAACTATAAACACAGCGGGATTAAAATAATCTGATAAAGAGTTTATACTTTTAAATAATAAAATATTTAACTAAGTATACATACCGGCATTCATACTAAAATCAGTGTCACTACGAAAGAACAAAAGTATTACGATTGTTGGACATCACAAGTAGACTTAGAGACATATGGTCAACCCTGGGAAGATGTAGCCTGATCAACTACATTATCCGAGGAGTGATTATCATGTGCCTAAGTATGGTTGTGAGGTTGCAACAAGTCTAAAAACTTACCAACACTTCTACAACAAGAACAGTAGAACAGAACATAAACTTAAAATACTATAGGAGTATTTTGTGTTACTATTAATTACTTATCTGAGAACTAAAGGTCTTTATTAAGTATGTCAATAGTTGCGGAATGGATACGCTAAGGTTATATGTGTCTAGGTTATCATAGACTTAGAATCTGTGATCTTTGCTTTACTTCCTGTTCCTTGTTTGATTGTGGGCTTAGAGTTAGGGTCACTTATTCCAAGGTCTATCCTGTCTAGGTTACATATGACTGGTATGCACTACGCAAATGTTGGAGTAACTGATAAAGATCATCTCATAATTATCTAGTTAGTTCGTCTATTAATTATTTCCTTATCCCTTTTCTCGCGTAGATATAATGGCTGGATTCCATTTTCCCGGAGACCCGTACTATCCCAATAACGGCAATGCAGGATAGCTGGGAGAAGAGCCAGAAGATGATCACCCAATCCCTTTGGATGATCACGAAGCCGAAGGCTTTTCTGATGGTTCTGACTCAGAGCCTGAAGTCAACAACCTACCCCCAGCTGCTCAAGTCCCAAACCATCGTCCATCATTTCAAGGACCCACTCCTCTGTGGGCCACAAACTTGAATAGATGGAGTCAGGAACAGGGTCAACCCATACCCTACAATGGAGACAGAAGTTTCTACAACCTCACTGAGGGAGGTTCAGCTGACAGGGTCCTACCCATAATGGTCCGTAGGATTGCTCGGAACACTGAGCAAGGTCGAGCAGCTATTGACCGAGTAGTGGAGATTGACGCCAACTCTGGCGTTAACACAGTTCGCATTCGCCAACTAAAGTATGCTCATGAAAGGACTCAGGTCCACAATGCAGTTCTACAGAGGGAAATTGCTGAAACCCAAGCTGAAATCAGGGAACTTCGAGCTCAGCAAGCAAGATCTGATAGGCGCGTGAGAGACATAGAGCGTCTACTGTCGGATTCAAGAGCTCACTCTAGTAGTTCTCGTCGCCGATAGAGTCTTATCGACTTCTCTTTTGGATATAACCTAGTTTGTGTAAAAACTCTAGTCTAATTTCTTATCTTTGTAAGTCTTAGACCCGTTAGGTCTTGATTAGGTAGTAGTCTGTTAAAATTTTCCATCTTGGTTGATGTAAGACCTGCTTCTAGGTCAATTTTTCCCGAACTCATTACATCTGTAATTCCAGTATTATTGACAGATATCTAATCTCATGGAATTTATATCCAAATACGTTTGTTTACAATCAATCGTGTTATTCATTTGTGCTGTTGGACTATGGAGAGTTAGTCCATGAGTCATTCTTATCTACTTCCTATTAAATTCTTATCAATATCTTCATCTTTCTAAACTTATAGTTAAAAGATGCCTCCACGTAAATCGACAAGACGCGATCCTCCCGCACCAATACCACCTGCTCCTCAATTCGACACGGCAGCCCTGAATGCTGCTGTAGCTGCGACTGTGGCTACGGCCATGGCACAATATAATTCTTCTGGTTCCACTGGAGGAGGAACCCCTGTCCTATCTACTCATGGTGAAATCCCTATGCGCTCCAGAGAGTGCTCCTACAAGGACTTCACAAACTGCAAGCCATTGTCCTTTAAGGGGACTGGCGGAGTCATTGCCCTTTCGCAATGGTTCAAAAAGACAGAGTCGGTCTTTGAGATCTGCTCATGCCCGGAGGGAAGCAAGGTCAAGTTTGCTGCTTGCACCTTCGAGTCAAAAGCCCTGACATGGTGGAATAGCCATGTCAAGTCACTATCCCTTATAATGGCAAATGCTATGGGCTGGGAAGCTCTGAGAGAGCTGATGGTGGAGGAGTACTGCCCGAGGGGCGAAATCCAAAAGCTGGAGGAAGAACTGTGGAGCCTAACCATGAAGGGCTCCAACATAGTCTCCTACACCGCCAGGTTCTGTGAACTGGTGGCCCTCTGTCCCAACATGGTTCCTACAAAGGGGAAGAAGATTGAAAGATACATATGGGGGCTGGTGCCTCCATTCCAGGGAAATGTTTTGGCTTCAAACCCCACTACATTCGATAGTGCCAAGCGATTGGCACAGCGGCTTATAGACCATGCGGTTCGTACCCCGGCCGCAACAACAACCCTGGCCATCTCAGAACCCGCCAGAACCGCTGATTCCAAGCGAAAGTTTTGGGATGACAAGAGAAAGACAAAGGCTGCCAAAAAGCAGCAAGTCGTGGCAGTTCATGCTGCGATAGCACCTGCCGCTGCTGCTCCGGTAAAGCAGTACGCTGGAAGTTTGCCTAAGTGCAACAAATGCAACTTCCACCACGTAGGAGCCTGCCGGGAAATCTAGTGTTTGAACTGCAACAGGAAGGGGCACACTGCCCGTTTCTGCAAAGCTCCGGCGAGGCCAATCACCCAAGTCCCCGATGCTGGTGTGAGCCAAACTTGCTACGGTTGTGGCGTGGTGGGCCACTACAAAAGGAATTGCCCGAAGGCAGGGAATGCCGGTGGAGTGGCAAGAGTTCTGGCCATAGGCCACGAGGAAGCGGCTGCCGACCCCACAGTGGTCACTGGTACGTTTCTCCTCGATAACTCTTATGCATGCATACTGTTTGATAGTGGAGCGGAGAGGAGCTTCGTGAATCAAAAATTTGCTCATTTACTTAAGCAAAAATCACGAGCACTTAAATAACCGTTCACTGTAGAAATGGCTAATGAAAAGACAGAGAGCACTAGCAGTATATTCATAGGGTGTACCCTAACACTTGATAGCCAGTCATTTTCGATCGACCTGATGCCAGTTTCTATTAAAAGTTTCGACGTCTATTAAAAGTTTCGACGTCATTATCGGCATGTGTGACGAAAAGGTTGTACGCCTTAATCTGTCGTCTGGCGAAACTCTAGTAGTATATGGCGACAAACCCGGCACGAACCTTCGTATCATCTCGAGCATTCAAGGTCAAAAATTCTTGCGAAAGGAATGTCGCGCATTCCTTGCTCATGTGGTCGATGTGAGCCAAGAAACGAAAGACAATCAAAACATGCCAGTAGTACGCGACTTTCCCTACATCTTTCCGGAAGAACTCCCAGGATTACCTCCGCAACGTCAAGTCGAGTTCCGAATCGACTTAGTTCCAGGGGCTACCCCCGTAGCCAAATCGCCCTATCGGCTAGCACCTGCAGAGATGCAAGAACTGTCCTGTCAACTTAACGAACTGCTCAGCAAGGGCTTTATAAGACCAAGCTTCTCACCCTGGGGAGCTCCAGTCTTGTTCGTCAAGAAGAAAGACGGATCGTTTCGTATGTGCATCGACTATAGGGAGCTCAACAAACTGACCGTTAAGAATCGTTATCCTTTTCCTCGTATTGACGATTTATTTGACCAACTTCAAGGGGCGAATTTCTTTTCCAAAATCGACTTAAGATCCGGATATCACCAACTGCGAGTGCTAGGGGAGGATGTTCTGAAGACAGCCTTCCGAACTCGTTATGGGCACTACGAATTCGTAGTGATGCCGTTCGGATTAACAAACGTGCCCGCAGTGTTCTTGGACTTAATGAATAGGGTCTGTCGTCCTTACTTGGATCAGTTCGTCATCGTCTTCATCGATGACATACTTATCTACTCTCGTAGTGAGGAGGAGCATAGTCAACATCTGCGACTAGTCTTAGAAACCCTTCGTTCGGAGAAGCTCTATGCGAAGTTCTCGAAATGCGAATTTTGGATCCGACGAGTCGAATTCTTAGGGAACGTGGTTAGCGAAGAGGGAATAGACGTGGACCCTTCCAAAATTAAAGCCATTGAGAACTGGTCAGCATCAAAGACGCCTACAGAAATTCGTCAATTTCTAGGTGTCGCTGGCTACTATCGCAGGTTCATTCAGAACTTCTCCCGCATTGCGAAACCTCTTACGACACTGACCCAGAAAGGCGTGGCCTTTGACTGGGAAGAGAAGCAGGGGAGAGCGTTCCAAACGCTCAAAAGAGCCTTGTGCACCGCACCAATACTATCCCTCCCGGAAGGGATAAAAGAATTCGTTGTCTATTGCGATGCGTCGAATCAAGGACTCGGATGTGTTCTGATGCAGCGAGGTAAGGTCATCGCCTATGCCTCGAGACAGCTAAAGACACATGAGGTCAACTATACTACCCACGATCTTGAGTTAGGAGCAGTTGTGTTTGCTCTGAAGATCTGGAGACACTACCTGTACGGTACAAAGAGCACAATCTTTAAAGGCCACAAAAGCCTACAACACATATTCGACCAGAAGGAGCTCAACATGAGACAACGACGGTGGGTCGAGCTACTCAGTGATTACGAATGTGAAATTCGTTATCATCCGGGTAAGCCAACGTAGTAGCTGACGCCCTAAGTCGGAAAGAATATTCTGGTCGTAGAGTCAAATCATTGACTATGACTATCCATTCGCACTTGTCCACACAGATTAAGGAGGCTCGGCTCGAAGCTTTGAAACCTGAAAATGTGGCGGGTGAATCCTTGAGAGAGATGGATAAGAACTTGGAGGTTAAGTGTGGCGGGGCTTATTATTTCATGGATCGGATCTCGACCTCGAAACTTGGTGGTTTCAGAGACTTGGTCATGAACAAGGCGCACAACACTCGTTATTCCGTCCACCCAGGTTCAGATAAGATGTATCTGGATCTTAAAAAGCTATACTTGTGGCCTAACATGAAAACAGAGATTGCTACCTTCGTGAGTAAATGCCTTACTTGCGCCAAGGTCAAGGTCGAATACCAGAAACCCTCCGGTCTACTACAACAGCCAGAGATGCCGGAATGGGAGTGGGAGCGGATCACTATGGATTTCATAACCAAGTTGCCCAAGACAACGGGTAGACTTGATACCATATGGGTCATCGTCGACAGATTGACCAAGTCCGCACACTTCCTACCTATCAAGGAAACAGACAAGATGGAGAAGCTTACAAGAACTTACATTAGGGAGATTGTACGACTGCACGGTGTTCCCATATCCATTATCTCAGACAGAGATAGTAGATTAACTTCGAGGTTCTGGCATTCGTAACAAAGTTCCCTAGGAACTAGGCTGGACATGAGTACAGCCTACCATCCACAGACAGACGGGCAAAGTGAGAGGACTATCCAAACCTTGGAAGATATGTTGCGAGCCTGTGTGATCGACTTTGGGAAAGCATGGGATACTCATTTACCCCTTGTAGAATTTTCCTACAACAACAGTTATCACACGAGCATAAGGGCTGCTCCATTCGAGGCCCTCTATGGCCGAATGTGTAGATCCCCTCTGTGCTGGGCTGAGGTGGGTGATACCTAGTTAGCTAAAGGACGAGTTCCTGAAAGCACTCTCACAGGTCCGGAGATCATTCGGGAAACGACAGAGAAGATCGTTCAAATTCGTGAACGATTGAAAGCCTCTAGAGACCGACAGAAAAGCTACGCTGATAAATGAAGGAAACCATTGGAATTCCAGGTGGGCGACCGTGTTCTATTGAAGGTCTCACCCTGGAAGGGCTTGATACGCTTCGGAAAGCGTGGAAAGCTAAATCCAAGGTACATAGGGCCTTTCCAGATTCTCGCTAGAATCGGCCCTGTAGCGTACAAACTTAACTTACCACGCGAACTCAGTAACGTACATTCTACTTTCCACGTCTCGAACTTGAAAAAGTGTCTGTCCGACGAGACTCTTGTAATCCCACTCGACGAGATCGAGATCAACGAGAGCCTCAACTTAGTGGAAGAACCTGTAGAGATCATGGACCGAGAGGTCAAACGAATGAAACAAAGCCGTATCCCGATAGTGAAGGTTCGCTGGAACGCCAAGCGAGGACCTGAATTCACTTGGTAGCGAGAGGATCAGATGAAACTGAAATATCCTCATCTTTTCACTTAGTTATTTCTAACTACTTATTTACTTAAACTCTAATTTCGGGACGAAATTCCTTCTAAGGGGGGGATGATGTGACAACCCGAAATTTCTATTTTGTACAACCATTCACTTCAATAGAAGTCAGAACTATTTCTGCTAATTTTCAAGCTTTTTGGAATAAGTTTAAGTGTTTTAAAGCTTAGCACTTCAAAGAACAACAGGAGAGAGGATGCCCTAGGTTCATTGTACATCATTTTCGCAAAAACTCCAAGAGTTAAGAGTTTGCGGCCCAAATGGTGTTTGGACCGAAAACCCCCATGAGTATATATATGACACTTGGCCATATTTTTCACTTTTTCACTCTTTCAAGAACAAGAACCGAAATCCTCTCAAGTACCATCCGATTTTTCCTTCTAGGTCTTTAAAAAGTAAGTGTTTCTTACCCTATTTAATTAATATCTTCCATTATCTAGTGATCTTACATGATTTCATCCGTGAAATCATTCCATTTTCTTAGATCTTCAAGTGTTCTTCATTTCACCAAGAACACACACTAGTGTTTTGGGCCGAAAACACCCTTCTTTGCTTCCCTATTGTAAGTATCTATCTCTTATACTTGTTATCTAGTAAGGATACTCTATTTAGGGCTTTGAAAACATCCTTTTCTCAAGAAACAAAAGTGTTTTCGGTCTAAGTGCATCTCCTTAGACCGAAAACCCTTGTTAAGGGTGCAAAATGACTTTAAACTTTCCTAATGCTTAGTATCGAGTCTAGAACACTTCTTTACTGGTTGGAAGCCCTTGGAAAATCACCTTATGCATCAAAGAACAAGAGTTTTCGGCCAACCTCTTGGACCGAAAACCTCCATGACCGAAAGGTCATTTGGACCGAAAACCTCCATGACCGAAAGGTGATTTGGAGCGAAAACCTCCATGACCGAAAGGTGATTTGGACCGAAAACCTCCATGACCGAAAGGTCATTTGGACCGAAAACCTCCATGACCGAAAGGTCATTAGGACCGAATACCACTTGGACCGAAAACTCCTTTAAGTGGCTATACTACCCTTAGATGAAACCCTTGGTACTTCTAGCACTTGAATCAAAGTGTTTTCCATGTCCTAGGGTGTCTTAACTTGGTTAATTAGTTGTTAAATGACTAATTGGATACATATATGTGTTATTATATGTTAAATAGGATCCGTGTGTGTGCTTAAGTCTTCACTTGACACTTAGCATCCTATCCCATTTCGTTCATCCAAACCACTCACTACAGGTGAGTTTATACCCCTTAATTAACCTTTTAAATGCTTTTAGGGGGGGGGGAATACAAGTTGAACAATTATAGTTGTTATATCAATCGCATGTGATTAATAACTACTAAACAAGTGGATTCTCACTTTTCAAACTGTGTTACCAAACTGTTTTACTTCAAACTGTTTTACAAACCCTTTTCATACCAAATGCTCTTATCAAACTCCTTTACAGGTCAATTACTGTTACTTAAACTCTTTTAAACTTATATTCTGTATATCTATGTAGATATAGTTATATAAGTAGGATTAAAAGGACTTAGGACTGATAGCCTACCTTACTTCCTGTTCCTTGTTTGGTTGTGGACTTAGGGTATCAAGGTTATTTGTCCGAAGGTCGTTTGAATCCTAGTTATATATCATGTATATGTGTATAGATATAAAAGGTTACTTCTTTCATTCAGTTCAATGCCTTCGGGTAGCAAAGGTATACAAACATGTTCATATACACAAACAACATTACTAGTAAACTATAATAGGTATAGTTTAGGAAGATATTATTACTAGAACAATGAAACATACAATGAGTCAGTTCATTCATGAGTAATACATAGTAATGAGAAACAAACATAATACATAGTGATGAGAAACAAACATAATACATAGTGATGAGAAACAAACATAATACATAGTAATGAGAAACAAACATAATACATAGTGATGAGAAACAAACATAATACACAGTGATAAGAAACAAAACATACAGGCTAGACAGAGAAAGAACACACAATACAGCTAGCACATACATATACATATACATATACATATAGATTACAGTTATGTGAGCCACTTAACGGGGGCATGGCACTACCTGTCATGACCCGTTTTGTATCCAGAATCTCCTTAAGTGGGGAGTGTATGAGTTTGTGTATAGATCTATACTGGATTGACTATCCTACACCTTGCTGCTCGCTACAGTGGGACTTGCAAGTCTACGGGTGCCAAACGTCATTTCTTACAACGTCTTACATCGTCGTTTTACTATAGAGTCGGTAGCAGGATACAGGCCGATCACATGGTACTTTAAATAATTAAAGTAATTAGTACAACAGTAGTTACTTAATACAACACTACAGTACTATTTCATTTTCCCTTTACATTTACCTTGTGATATTCACATAATAAACAATAATGTAAGAACTATATTTTTGGTTAATAATAGTCAGATTTGGGAAAATACACACTCTTACAAGAGACACACACACAGATACTAGATGCCTTGGTAGAAGGCTACTTTTAGTAGGAAACATAGGGTTTTCTAGAGAGTTCAAACAATTACAAAACTTATACATTACAGACTTACAAACACTTTCATACAAATATAGACACTAATATACTTATGATCTCACCAGCTTTAAAGCTGATAAACTCTTTTAAAATAACTTGTATTCTCAGGTCACCAGTAAACAGGTATCGGTGCCAGGTTCTGAGAAGATGGAGCTCGTGCAAGACTCATATTTTATTTTTGATGTATATTTTTGGTGTCTATATAACTTGACAGAACACACTTGTATGAAATTATATTATTAATGCAATGGATGATGTTGTTGCTTGTTTACTACTTTGCATTGTTGTGATACTGAACATGACGTCCTCCACCCCCGAGCGTGTCCGCCGTTCCAGTTTTGGGGTGTGACAGATTGGTATCAGAGCATTGAGTAAACGACTTCCGAACTCGCCCTTTCGGCTCCGGATATTGCCAAAGGACTTTGGAACCCTGTGACCATTTCGGACCCTCGCAGATTCAAGACTTCACTTCGGATTTTGCTCATTTCGAGCCATTACTTCAAATCAGGAGATTTTGACGTCGGGAATCCCCCCAACATCGTATTATCATAACCTAGACTCCTTAAACCCCTATTTTATGCCGAAAATTAAATATTAAAAACGTAATTACATAAAAATAATATCTTGAGTTTACAAGGATATTATTTTAAATCATAAAGTGACAAGAGGGTTTGACTCTATGATTTCATTTAATCCCCCATTCTTCATGCAATTCACAGTAACCCGCGAATTACCCATCAAATAACAATGCTTTAAACCTTCCGATTTCCAAGCACATATCTCCCCTTATCCCTTAAAATAACGACAGTAAGAGAACTTTAAACTCCACCATTTCTCTCACTTCTCTCATATTCTCTCTAATACTTCTCTCAAGAGTAGGAGCAATGATCTTGCTAAAGGCTTAACTCCTCAAGTTCTCCTTAGAGTTTTTAGGTAAGTTATTCCATTTATCTAGTATTTTATATAATTTTCAAGATAAATTCACATTATTTCACCCATAATGATATGTGAGAAAAACTCTTAGGACAACATTCCTTCCAAGGAAGTTCCTCAACTCATCCAAAAGTTTAGACTTGAGATCTTCACTCCATCACTCCAATCATCCCATAAACCAACTCAAGGTGAGTTCATACGCCCTATTTTTGATTTTTAACTTATTTTGGGGGAGTATAGAAGTTGTTTTGTGTAGATCTATGTGTGTATGCATGATTTTGTGTGTTTTTTTCTAGTTATATATCTGTTTATGTGTTAAAAACTTCATGAACTTAAAGATCTACTAAAAGATGATGATATTCGTATGACATAACACTTATTTCAACCCATCTTACAAGAAAAAGGTTTTAAATACATCTAGATTACTTGAAGCTAAGAAAAACTTTATGAAAGGGGCTAAAATCGACAAGATGACAAAAGTATGCGTTATTTATGTAACTCATGGCTAGTAAGGGGTTCAAAAGGAATTTTTTCTAAACAAAGGCTAGCCTCGACATTTGAGACCTTACAAGGACTAAAAATGTAAACATTTGCATAAATGGGCCTTATTTGGGCTTCTCACGGTTTTGGGCCCAAAAATTGTAATTTTTGATCCTTTGTGGGCTTAAATGTCATTTTCAAGAAAGTTGTGCCAAAAATGGAAATTTTTCATAAGAAGGGTTAAAGTTATGAAAATATACAAATTTGGGCAAAAAATTATTAAATTTTCTATAATGGGCTGAAAATGTACATTTTTATAAAAATTAAGCCAAAAATGATATTTTTTACAAAAGTGAGTTAAAAATGTTATTTTTACAAAAACTAGCCTTAAATACAAGTTTTGTCCAAAAAGGGGGCCTAAAATGAAATTTTTACTAAAAATGGGCCTTAATTGTAAATTTTTGACTTAACGGGCCAAAAATGTCATTTTTACAAAAAGTGGACCTTTTATGTCATTTTGGTGAATAATGGAACTAATACTAGTAATAAAATAACAAACGGAGTAGTTTTGCCATTCTCGTATTATTCGGCCTTAGTGGCCCGTTTATATGCTTGATAGGTCCTAAATACAATTTATATGTTTATTGGGCCTCATTGACCCATTAACATGCTCGACGGACCTTGGATACCTTTTGCGTGCTATTTGGGCCTATAATTACCTTACATGTGAAATGGGCCTTAGTTGTCCTTTTACATATATTTTGGGCCCATGCTATATAATCTCATTCCTATCGGGCCTGGAAATGACTTACATGTTTAGTGAGCCTTGGTGGTTCACTTACATGGTTCATTGGGCCTGGAATGTGTTTTATATGTTTCTCTTTGCGTAAATTCAATTAAGGATCTAGTGAGACGTGTCGGTTGACACATATTGAGTGTACGATCGTAGCCTGTAGTGTATAGATCTATACGAGGGATGACACCCCACAACTGAACTGTTTGCTACAGTTAGACTAAACCAGTCTAGGGTGACGAAAACCTTATTCTATTTTCCGTCGGCGTTCACAAATGCCAAGACAGGCGAAATTGTCATTATTTAGTATGGTTATGACGACTCACTTAGAGGAATTAACATTATGAAATTTACGGGAGACCATTCTTTTTCTTCTTTTACAGGCAACATAGGGTTGTCTGGGGGCATTCTCTTTACATTCTCTTCATTCACTTTTGGAATTCTATTAAACAATAACACACATGCATTAATACCAGATCGGACACAAACATACTAACTATTTTAAGAAAATACAAGATTTTCTTGTGATTACAAAGTTATAAAAATCTTTTTCTCAAACATGCTTATGAACTCACCAACATTTTTATGTTGACCCTTTTAGATTAACTTGTATTCTCAAGAAACCGTTGAAGCAGGTTGGGCTTAACAAACTAATGGATGTTTCGTAATATTTCTATTTAATCAGACTTTGATTATTTTGGCGTGTAATATTTAAACACAATACTCGATGTAAACAATGAATGATGTTATATTACATGTGTGGTGATGATGATGTTATGTTTCATTTATATACTATGTGATGATACTACAAGGACAAAGTCACGCGCAAGCCCCCGGACGTTTCCGCCGTCTGGTTTGGGGGTGTGACAATGTCGGACTCCTATCTGTTGGGGGGGGGGGGAGGGGGGAGGTCGGACAAAGGGTGATGGGGAGCACCGAGATAGTGCTCAAGACGACAGAGCAAATCCAAAAGGTTAGATAGAGGTTGCTGACAGCCCAGAGTCATCAGAAGAGTTTTGCGGATCGAAGGCGTTCCGAGCTAGAGTTCCAGGTTGGCGACTTTGTTTTCCCGAAGGTATCCCCATGGAAAGAGGTGATCCGATTCAGAAAGCGGGGCAAGCTGGGCGCTTGGTACATTGGTGCTTTCAGGGTGATTACCCGGGTGGGCAAGGTAGCTTATCAGCTAGAGCTACCTGAGGAGTTGAGCCAGATTCATAACACCTTCCATGTATCCGAACTGAGGAAGTGTGTAGCCAACGAGACGACAGTGGTGCCTTTAGAGGACATTCAGGTTCATGAATGCCTGAATTATAGTGAGAGGCCGGTCACGATTTTGGATTGAAAAGTAAAGACCCTAAGGAACAAGGAGGTGCACCTAGTTAAGGTGCAGTGGCAGCATCGTAGAGGTTCAGAGTGGACTTGGGAGCCGGAGTCCGAGATGCGTGAGTGGTACCCAAAGCTATTTCCAGAGAATGACTTCGAGGATGAAGTCTAATCCCAGTGGGGGAGAATTATAACACCCCGATTACAAGGTATGAGATTAAAGCTCCTATTTTCACATTTTTGGAACTACTCGACGAGTTGGCTGCTCCAACTCGTCATGTAGATATGTTGATCATCCCGCGTGGATTATGAAGCCTACTCGTCGAGCTGGAGGACCCAACTCGACGAGTTGAGGTTGTGTATTGAAAACCCTAATTTCATGGTTTTGCACCTTATAAAAAGAAATTATAACCCATTGTAGCCTCCCTCATCGTCATTTCAGCCGGAGAAAACCCTAGATCGAGCTTAGTACCCTCTTGTGTGTGCTTGGGAGCTTAAAAGGTGACTTTTGGGGAGTTTTGGAAGGAGACTTGAAGATTGAGAAGCTTGGACCAAGAAGAGGGCTGTAGATCCATCATCTTATGTGTATTGGCGACCAAAATGAGGTATAAAGTTAATATCTTGACCTCTTAATACTTAGATCTTCTATTGGGAGCGTTTGTGGCCATTTTTGGGGCATAATGGAGTCACACTCGGGTTTGAGATTGTCACAAGGACATGGTTTCAGATCCGGACTCCTCTAGGTCCCCATAGTCATAAAGTCATCAACTTTATCAAGCTTTGGCCCTTCTCCATGCCCTAAACCCTTCTTGAGCTTAGTTTTGAGTGTTTTAGCCTTGTGAGGCTTTGAATGCACGTAAAGTTAGCAACTTTACGTGGTAACTTCATTCTAGGAGGTTAGATATGAAGTTTGGAGCACTGGAACTGACTGAAATGAGTTTAATGTGTAATGGCTGAAGAACTCGATGAGTTGAGTCGGGTTTACCCGTCTTTTGATTCAGAGTGAACTCGAGGAGTTGGTGAGACGAATCGACGAGTGGTTAGGTATTTTTCCCCGATCTTCTGGACACTGCATGGACTTGACGAGTTGACTAGCAACTCGGCGAGTTGACTAGGAACTCGGCGAGTTGACTCAGGTTTTCGTGATTTACTGAGTTCTGAAGGAACTCGACGAGTACATGAGTTGTACTCGACGAGTTGGGTCAACATTGACTATTGACCTTGACTGTTGACTTCCGTGGACTTTTAGGGTTTTGGTCAAGTTGTGGATTTTTGGAGACCATGGAGGGGTAAAATGGTCTTTTACCCTTCTGAGATTTAGTTGAGGAGCTTAGCCTAACATCTTTTAGGGATTTTAATATCAGTTATTAATTAGAGGAATATGTGGTATATGTTAGGCGGAGTCGAGACATGCCAGTTTGGGTGCGGGATATACTGCTTTACTTTACGAGGTGAGTCTTGTCACTATACTTACCTGAGTGTCAATTATTATGCGACCGGAGGGTCTTATCTGTGTTATCGACCGGAGGGTCTTATGTGATTATACTGAGATATGTGACATTATGCATACTGTCTTTGTGGTTTATGATGTATATTATTCTGTGTATTTTTTGAGATAGGACCAGAGGGTCCAAACCGAGCCGTGAGATCGGAGAATCTTCACTGAGACACATGAACGGATGGTCCTTATCGATTTATAGCCATGAGAGGCTAACTATTTGTGTGTGTGGTATTTTGGAGAACTCACTAATCTTCGTGCTTACCGTGTTGAGTTAAATGTGTTTCAGGTACTTCTGTAGATTCCGGGAAGGCGAAGGCACGATTGTACACATCCTTTAGCTTATGGAGATTTGAGGATTTTGGGATACTCTGATATTGTTTTGATAATAACTTACAATTTATGTGATGACTTGAATTTATAAGTAATATTTTGAGAATTAAAAATGAAAAATTTATCTTGAATTTTGGAGGCGTTACAGTCTTTGACAAGAATCACATTTTTTTTCATGTACGAAAGCATCCTTTTTCATTTTGTGCCAGTAGTATCCTGCCTTAACACCTTGGAGTACAAGGATCTGCCCCCAGCGTGGTTGCCATAATCTCCTCCATGTATGTCTTTTAAAACTTGTGTAGCTTCGTGATCTTCCAAAGATATAAGGTATGGACCTGCCATGGATTTCCTGTATAATTTCCCTTGGAGCATCACAAAAGGTGCGATCATCATCTTGAATGCCCTGTCACTTTTCTCTTCTCTTGGAATCGTGCCATTATGGATATATTCCGCAATAGATTGGATCCAGGATCTTGAATTTCACAGAGGATTGTGAATATTTTGATCATGATCCTGATTGTTAGAATCCTGGAGAGAAGGTTGAGGATTAGGATCTGCAATTGCTGCAATGTTGGCCGTTTGGTCATGATCGCCGGGATCCTCTAGTCTTTTTCCAGGTCTTCAATTATTGGGGATCATCACATGCATTATAGGGATTCTGGTCTCTGGTGGGATCCTAAGAGGAGATCCTAGATTGGCTAATGCATCTGCTTCAACATTATCTTCTCTAGGAACATGGTTTAGGCTAAAAGTTTCGAATTCCTCGGCTAATTTTTAAGAATTTGAAGGTATGATGCTATCCTTTCACTTTTAACTACATATGATCCATTAAAGCGGCTAGTTATTAATAATGAATCGACATATACCTGAATATCCTTGATATGAAGATCCTTGGCTAGCTGTAATACCATTGTCAGTGCTTCATACTCTGCTTCGTTATTGGTTGCATTGAATTCGTAACTAACTGCCTAAGGTAGGATGTCCCCCTGTGGCGATTTTAGTATGATCCCTAGGCCAGTTCCTCTTTGGTTGGATGCTCCAACTGTGAAGAGTGACCATCTTCCTGTGTTTCCTTCTTCTAGAAGTTGTTGAGCTTCCACTTTTGTAACGTCCGAAAAGTTATTCCGTTAACGAAGTTAGTTTTCCGTTACTCAAAAGTTAATTGTTGAAAAGTGATTTCCATTCTAAAGATCTAAAATGAAATGAAGTAAATAAAAAGGGTGTCAATTAACACCTAAAATAAATAATTTATATATTTAACATGTATATATTTTAATTAAATGGTGTTATGCAAAAATAAGGTATATATAATTCATTTACTTAGTGTATAGGTGTGTAGGCGGGGGGGGGGGGGGGTAAATTGTCATTAAAATAAACTTAATATTTCAGGTATATAGGGTTAGGGTGAAAGGAATTCAGGGTTGGATAGTGAGGGGGGTTATTTGCAAATTAAATATTTTGTAACAGCCTAAGCGTCGATCTCTTATCCTTCTCGTTCGTTTTTTGGCATCACACGTACATAAAGAAAAAACAATCGACACTTTTGGTTCTCTTGTAAGCATCGTATAAACAGAAGAAAAAGAAAAAAAAACGTGCGATTTGGAGGGAAAGGAACTAGTGATCGCGAGCAAGTGAGGGGTAGAAACAATCGATTTTAGGGGGGCGGGGGTCAGCTCCTTGAAAGATCGATATCTGTTGTTCCCATTGGTGTATCGTTTGACAGAAGGAAAAAAACAAATCAGCGGTCGAGAAGGAGAAATTGAGCGAGGCAGAGCATGATTTCGAGTGTGAAGTAGAACCAAGGACAAGGAGAAGGGATGCATTTTTTGGTTTATCATGGGCTAGGAACTGATTTTGGTAAGCCATTTATTCTCATCTCATGTTTTCATCTCAATCTCTTGAGAATTTGTGGAATTGGTGAATCAATTTTGATGTTAATGATCATATCTTTTTCTTCATTCCAGTCTTTTATTGTTCATATGATTGAATACTAGTTTCTTGGGAGGAATTTGTTGTGTTTTTGTTTTCAATTTCAAGTATGAACTCTCCCAAGAATGATATGCTTCATGTTCTTGAAATACTCCCAAGTTTTTGAGAACATTGTATTCTTTAGTGATTGATGAAACTTATGTTATTGCTACCTTGATTCAAGAGAGTGATTTTTATGTAAAAGAACATGTTTTGATCCATCTAAAAGGTATTCAAAACAACCTTTATAAGTTTTTACATGAAGCTTTATGGTGGATCAAACTTAAGCTTTGGTGGAGTACCTTTTTTAGCAATGTACTTTGAATTTCCTATAAAAGCAATGTACTTTGAGTCATGGTTTGACGTTTTATTTGCTATTCTAACTTCTTGACATATTTATACTTTTAAAAACTCAATTTTCACCCTTGTAGTGGATTTTGGTTACGGCTTAATGGGTTAATTTGTCAATTAACCCTTAAAGATCAAAGCTGGGAAATTCTGAAAATTACCAATGTGTCCCTATTTTTAAAATAATCTAGAAAAATCAATAGCAGTCCGATTGGGGATACGTAAAATCTCAAAGTTGTCATTTTTAGTTTAGTTTATGCATGATTTTCCTAAGGTCTCGTATTGTACCGAACCAAGGTGAAAATCATTATTTTCATTGACTGGTCAGAAATTAGCTGCACGAAAATGCTGTCTTGTAAAATTCATAGAAAATTCTAGAAAAATCATATGGACTTGTGGGAGCACTTTATGAAAAGATAAATGTCTAATATACTGGAATATGGAAAATGATTGTAACTTATACAAGTTTAAGTGGGGCTAAAAAGGCCTTGAACATGCTGCTGTTTCAAGTCAAAATCTGAGAATTTGACCTAATATCAAATTTGCATGTTTTGGTTGTAAATTGCCATTATTTGTTCATGTAAACTTATATTAATTCATTTAATTGTGTTTTAATAGGGGACAGTTTGATACCTCAGTTCCTACAAGATTTGAGTTGTAGGGAGGACACATGTTTTTTTTTTTTGACAAAGATGAGTCATTCTTGTGGTTAATTAGCACTTGTTTAAGGGATAGCATGTGTGTACACTTGTTTGGTTGTTGTGATTAATGTTTGATGCTATGTCCTTCTTTGTATGAGATGTATGCAAGTCTAATCTTGTGATGCATGTGAAATAATAATTAATGTAGGACTCTTAGTATGCTAGAAATTATTATATGAATTAAATGGTGCTAATTTGTGAGTGTAGGTTCATGCTAGTGGTGAGTGTGTGCATGTTGCTTTGAAAATGATATTGGTATCCTACTTTCTGTTTTTTCACATTTAAATAAAACTATGAATTTCATGCTAGAAAGTAGACTGTTAAAGGGTGTAATTCTCTATTTTGTTGATATATGCTAAATGTAGAGAAAATGCCTTGATTGTTGTGATGAGTTGTAGTTGTAATATGGCTTAGATAATACACTTTAGTCTACATGTATTATTACAAAATAATGGTGAGGTGTGTGTTACCCATGTAAGTAAAGTAATTAATTATTAATTAATTAATAATAATGAGAACACAAGTACGCATGATAAAAGGGTAGAAACCTAACTTTAGGTGAGTGCCTTTTTGGGATATCACGACGATAGGATATCGGGGAGAAAGAGCTTAAGCCAAGACAATGTCGAGTGGTTTTCTAGACGACCATTTTGAGGCATGGTTCGAGTGCACTAAGGTATATGGGACTAGAGTGATGTCGGTGATCTTGGATTCCATGTACAAACATCACGTTTGGGTGTAGACATGCTCGTGGAGGTGTTAATACCACCCTCGAATGGCATTGCATTGGTTATGTGTAATGCCTGGTTTTTGGTACGCTTTTATTCATAAATTATTCATTTTTTACAGCTACTTGACTAGTTAGAAGCCCCAGACTCGTCGAGTAGAAACAAGTTTTGGACGCGGGTTTAAAGCTATCTACTCGATGAGTCGAGAGCCCTCGACTCGGCGAGTAGGTCTGCCTGAGGGAAACCCTAATTTCGGGGTTTTGCACCCTATTTAAGCGTCTTAATCCCCACCTTTTGGCCTCATTTCCAGCCTCCAAGTCCTAAACCCTAATCCATGAAACCGTAAAGCATTTTGTTAGTGTGTGAGCCATTATTGAGTAGCTTTTGTGTGTTCTTGAAGTTTGAAGAAGAAGAAGGAGTTAGAGGGTTCAAGGAGAAGATAGTAGATCCAGAGACTTCCTTCCATCCTCTTCATTTTCTGGTAATCAAGTTTCTAGCTTGGCTATTAGTTCATTAGATCTTCTTACTTCCATGTTATGAGGGTTTTGGTTCAAGAATCTTGATCTTTGGGATTTGGACGTCCCAAGTGGCTTACCTTTCAGATCTAGGGTCTAGAAAGGGTTCCATGGCATAAAGGTGCAAACTTTATGACCATGGAAGCCCCATGCAAGCCTTAAGACGTTGTTATGGCCTTTTAAGCCCCAAAATGTCATGTATTGAAGTAAAGTCCGAGACTTTACGTATTCAAGTGGTGTCTAAGGCCTAGATCTGTGTTAGAATGGTTTAGTTTGGGGTATTATGGCTTTTGGACCAAGAGCCATGTTCTTGAGAGCTATGGTTTGAGTTTAACTCTTTAGGAAGGACTAATAGTGGGTAAAGTTAGAAACTTTACACTTAAGAAGGCATTTCCAGTATGTAGATAGAGTATGGAGTTGGGATCTGAAGAGTAGGGGCTTAATCCTTTATGTTGACCCAAATACACTAAGGAACTCGACAAGTCCATAGAGGGACTCATCGAGTTGATGACGTTCTATCCCGATTTTGTACAAGGTAGAACTCGGCGAGTCGCTAAGGGACTCGACGAGTTGGATCGCGATTCAGGATTTCTGGATTATAGGACTCGGTGAGTCAGGGGGGATCACTCAACGAGTTGAATCAACTCGGATGGTTGACTTTGACTTTGACCAAACCGTTGACTTTGACCAGGGGTAAAATGGTCATTTTACCGTAAGGAGGACTATTAGGTTTTGACTAAGTGTTATTGTGATATTAATAGTCGGGGAGTCGTTGGAGCAGCCGTCGGGGATTCCTCACTCGAGATTTCAGCAGTCACCTTTGCGAGATGAGTCCTCTTCCAGTAGGAACGGGTCTAAGGCACTAAGGCCGGCCAGTTTATGTTAGCTAGTGATGTCGGGGTTAGCCTGATGTAGTTTATATGCTTCCGGACATCAGTCCGACGCCGGGGCAAGCCTGAGGAATGTTTGTATGCTTGATGTCTTCGTGATTCTTGCATGTGTTTGTTTATATGTTCCGGACTTCGGTCCGATGTCGGGGCAAGCCCGAGGAATGTTTACCTTATATGTTATGTGTTATGTGTTCCGGGCTTCGGTTCGATGCCGGGGCAAGCCCGAGGATTTTTTATATGTTTATGTTATGTTTTTATGTTATATGCTTGTTGATATGATATATGTATACCAGACTTCAGTCCGATGCCGGGCGTGGCCCGATGTAGCAGGCAAGGCCCAATGTATGTTATTATGTGATTATGTGTATGGTATGTGGTAGTTTGGGGAGAATCACTAAGCTCCGTGCTTACTGTTTTCAGTTTTGGTTTCAGGTACTTCCACTAGTAAGGGGAAGAGCTCGATATGACTGCATGACACACACCACAACTTTCAGACTTGGACGTTTAGACTCTGATATTTTGAGACATGATTTTGATACAGTATTTTATTATGATGATTAAGACACATAACTTATGATTTTATTGGGATGTTTGATGAATTATGATTCTCTTAAATGATTTTTAAAACGAAATTTTTGGACCGTATTTTTGGGATGTTTCAAGTTGGTATCAGAGCCTTGGTTTGAGGGATTCGGGCACACTCTCTGGTGTGTCTGGACTCAAACTGAGGACTTGGTATGAAAATTTTCAAAAGAAAATCATTTTTATAAAAATAATTTTGAAAAGCATTTTTAAAAGAGAAAAGAACTTTGAAAAGAGAAAAGAGTGTGGTGCATGCAATCAGCCGAGCTCAAGTAAGTACCCCCAAATTACCCATACAAGTTTATGTTATGATATGTGTATGAGAACTGCATGCTAGATTAGGACTAAGGATCGAGGAAGGATGCCATATGTTCCTGTTATATGTGTATCAGCTTTATGAACTGCATGCTAGTACAGATTAGTCAGTAACATGATGGCCTGATTAGGATATGCTTGATTATGTTACTCAATGCCCGAATGCTGCTTACTTTGTGCTTTTTTGTGTTCTAGTTATATTCAAATCACAAGTAAACGAATATTTTAAGTTACATATTACGAAGACTAAATAATTTCAGAAGATTAGGTTTAGCTCTATTTCGCAGCTCTTGTCTGAGTCCAACCGTTGTAGGGTAGGACCTCTCATTCGAAGAATTATCTAGTCTTAGTGATATGTAATGGTATTCGCGAGGTAGTTAGGGGGAGATAGCATGGAATTCTTATGCAGCTAATGGCGGAGAGTGGGTTGGTGATTACCCCAGGGCAAGCCTAGGATGAGATTAGCATAAGATCAGCAGTAGTAGTAGAAGGGACTTGGTGGAGTCGAGGCAGTTCTTGAGGAAAGTACGGATAGATGTGGAAGGTAGTATGGGCCCGTACTACTGAAAGCAGAGGATCCGTAATCGAATCAAGGAAGGCTGAGATGAACCCATGAAACTTGTAGTATGTCAGATCCCTCGAGTTATGATGAGTATACTAATATTTGTTACGGTGTATTTTCAGTATGGTGACGCTACGCACTAGACTAGTCGGCAGTTCAGGCGCCGGTGAGGGATCATGATCGGGCTCTGGAGCCGGGCAGCTAGAGGATCAGACTAGGGAGTTTATATCCTCTGAGATTATGCGCAATATTCTGGATCAGACTCATGTAATCTTCGGCACCATCAAGGAGGGTATTATGGAGCTTTTGGATGAGAAGCTGAGTGCCTTCCGTACTGCGATCGCAGCCATAATGGGGTCGCGCAAACTGACATTCAGGGAGTTAAGAGCTTGTGGAGCTACCGATTACCATGGGGCCCGGGACCCCATTGCGATACCAGATGGTTGGTAGATGTCGCCAACGCATTCCACACCACCAGATGTCCTGAGGGGGACAAGGTTCGACTTGCATCCTGCCTTCTAAAGGATAGGGAACGTGACTGGTGGGAAGAGGTCAGACATGCCATTGGTGATGAAACAGATCTAGATGCTATGACTTGGAGTGACTTTTCGGCCAGTTTCAGGGCCGATTTGCACCTGTGATAGAGGTGCATCAGCTTGCTAGGATCTCCAGCAGACGACGAAGACAATGACCGAGATCACCGTGATGTTCAGGTAGAGGGCCCTTCTCGTTCTGCAGTATGTGGTGGACGAGGAGATGAAAAAGGCCCGATATCATGAGATATTGCGGAGCGATATCCGTCAGTTTGTGAGCCGCTCCACTTGTAAGACCCTCGAGGACATCATTTCTAGGTCTAGAGAGAGAGAGAGAGAGAGAGAGAGTTGGATTTGGAGATGGAGAGGAAGAGGAAACCCAAGGGGGTTCAGTCAGGGAGTTCAGGCTAGAAGCGCAAGGTATCAGACCACCGACCTAGGAGTCAGCAGGGTCGCAGTCGTTGTGGCAAATGCGGAAAGTTGCACGAGGGGACGTGCAAGGCAGGGATTTCAGGCTGCTTCTAGTGCGGCCGAACTGGACATGTGAGTAGAGATTGTACAACTACTACCACCACCACGACAGTATCAGATATGATTTGCTTTCAGTGCAATCAGAGGGGACACAAGCGGTACCAGTGCCTGAGTTTAGCAGCAGCAGGGCAGGTGACAACACCCGCCACTGCTACATTGAGGATTACCAACGGTCGCCAGGGCCGAGCGGATATGCTAGTGGCGAAGAGAAGAGCCTTCCAGTTGACAGCAGAGGAGGCACGAGCAGCTCCTGATGTGGTGACGGGTATCTATCTTCTCCTTATCTCTTTATTTGTATTGACTATTGCTTATGTCTATGTGTTTGTTATAGGATCGTTCTTAGTGAACGGTATCTCAGCCTTGGTACTGTTTGATTCGGGTGCCACCCGATCTTTTGTGTCGCTTGCGCTCAGCAAGCGATTCATAGGGGCTCCTGGGGAGTTGGAGTGCCGACTTGATGTAGAGATAGCACACGATAGGACCGTTAGGGTTGTGTGAGTTCATCGAGGATGTACACTACAGATATTTGATGAGCAGTTTTATGTGGATCTAGTCCCTATTCCCCTGCGAGGGAATAAGGTATAGTGGGCATGGATTGGTTGAGCACCAATGGGGCAGTGATCCACTGCGAGCAGCAGCTAGTGAGGCTTCGGACTCCTAGTAGGGGAGGGTTAGTGATTCAGGGCAAGAGGCCGCAGGGTGGATTTACGCTATGCTCAGCAGCGAGAGCGATGCGCTACCTTTAGCAGGGTTGTGCGGATTATGTCGCCTATGTCGTGGATATCCGGGATAAGGGTAAGGCGACAGTCGATGTCGTACCGGTAGTGAGAGTGTTCCATGACGTATTCCCGGAGGATTTACCTAGGATACCTACGGAGAGATAGGTTGAGTTTAGGATTGAGTGACAATGTTGTCTTCGTTGTGAGGAGAGGGGTTTTCCGAGAGAGAGAAATCATTTGCCAAGAGGACAGTGGGAGGCAAATTGACCTTGAAAAACTTCAAGAGTTAAGTGATCAAGGAACCTCAAACACTAGCGCTCAACCTGAGGAGGAAAGTCCTGTTGAACCAGTTGACGAGTCCTTACCTCTGAGGCGTTCCAGTAGAGTTAGTGTTCCACCTATGTTATATGGTTTCTATATTACTATAGATGGTGTTACATTTATCAGTGATAGCACACTGGTAAATTTGGATGAACCTAACAACTACAAGGAAGCCATGGCAGGCCCCGAGTCTGCTAAATGGAAAGAGGCTATGGACAGCGAGATTCAGCCCATGTATGACAATCAAGTTTGGAACTTGGTTGACAATGTACCAAGTCGTAAGACAGATGGGTGCAAATGGATCTTTAAGAAGAACACCGACATGGATGGGAAGGTACACACATATAAGGCGTGATTGGTTGCAAAGGGCTTTCCTCAAACTCCTGGAGTTGACTATGACGATACCTTCTCACCAGTAGCGAAGATTAAATCTATAAGGGTTATGCTTGCCATAGCTGCATTTCTTGATTATCAAATACGGCAAATGGATGTGAAAACCACTTTCCTTAATAGGAAGTTGGCTGAAGATATTTACATGAGTCATCTAGAGGGTTTTGTCAATGCAAAGTATCCTAATAGAGTGCGAAAGCTTGAGAAATCCATTTATGGATTGAAACAAGCATCTCGTAAATGGAATCTTTGTTTCGATGAGAAAGTCAAAGAGTTTGGATTTTCCAGAAGCGAGGATGAGTCCTGTGTATATGCCAAAGCTAGTGGGAGTATAGTTAGCTTTGTGTTGTTATATGTCGATGACATACTTCTCATAGGAAACGACATCCCAACCTTGCAGGAGGTTAAGTCCTGGCTCGGGAAGTATTTAGCTATGAAGGACCTTGGAGAAGCTGCATATATTCTAAGGATAAGGATAATGAGAAACAGAAGTAAAAGACTAATAGGACTTAGTCAATGTACCTACTTGGATAAGGTGTTGAAGCGTTTCAACATGGAGAATTCCAAGAAAGGTGACTTACCTATCCAAAGCAATACCAAGCTAAGTAAGACTCAAAATCCGAGTACAGAGGCCGAGATAGCAGAGATGAGTTGAGTACCATATGCTTCCGCAGTTGGCTCGAGCATGTATGCTATGACTTGTACTTGCCCTGATGTGGCCTTTGCTTTGAGTATGGTCAACATATATCAAGGGAATCAGGGTAAAGCTCACTGGACCGTGGTAAAGAACATTCTTAACTACATGCGGAGGACTAAGGACTGGGTCCTTACGCTCGGTGGGAGTGATGACATGATAGTGATACGGTATAGTGGCGCCAGCTTTCAGACCGACAGAGACAATTTTCGCTCTCATTCGGGCTGGTTATTTACCCTGAATGGAGGAGCAGTTACTTGGAAAAGTTCCAAACAGGAGACTGTAGCTGATTCAACGTGCGAATCAGAGGTCATAGCAGCGAGCGAAGCGTCAAAGGAGGCGATATGGCTGAAGAACTTCATCGGAGACCTCGGAGTTGTACTAGCTGTAAAGGAGCCTATGAAGATTTTCTGTGACAACGAGGGTGTGGTCTCCTTAACCAAGGAACCAAGGGATCATGGCAGATCCATGCACATCGACATAAAAAATCACTTCATAAGACATCGGGTAGAAGAAGGACTCCTCGTAGTAAAGAGGGTATCGTCAGAGGAGAACCCATCAGATCCCCTTACGAAGGGACTGAGTAGGGTTAAGCACTTGCAACATGCGAGGAGCATTGGGCTGAAGGACGATGTTAATTTTAATGATTAGATAGCTGTTTAGAAATATGTAATAGATAAAATGTAATTGACATTTGATGATTAAATAAAAGGAGTTTTATTTATGAGTAAAGTTACTATCTTGTGTCGATTGTTTACTATTGTTTCATTTTGCATGTTTTAACTTCTAGAATAATAAAATTATTCAAACTATCCACAGTCGATCATACTTTGGAAATAGGTATTGAGGCAAGACTGTCACGAATTTGGCTTGTAGATTGTCTAGAGTGTTTAGACATGGAAAAAGTTTGTTGCAACATTCATGAGTGCTCATAAGCTCTGAGTAGTGGATTAAACCCACACTCACATGTATCACTTCATGGAATTTATCACGAGTGATTGTGAGACGATAATATCATATAGTCTTCAAACCAATATGTATGAGTTGACTGTGAGTTGGTTGTACATTGATAGTGCGAAAACGCATCAATAACTTGATGTTATAAAACGTGCTATTGTGTATGATTTAACAAGTCGTTAGTACAAGCATGTAAGTCAAAGTTTATCTGTTCCTTTTATCCTTGGAGGAATAAAAGCGATATCTTGGTCCCCTCGATGATTTTGTTTTGACTTATGTGTCAGGCTCAGTCAGGACTCAATTGATGTGTTCAATTAAGTTCTATGTTAAACAAATCGGAAATCGGGAGACAAACTGTTGGACAATAAGTATGACTATGTTCCATGTATTTGTCCGCATGATATCTTGAAGAACAGAGGTTTATATGATCCCTTATCTAAAGGACGCGTAAGAATTCGACAACGGCTTTTGAGAGCAACGATTGCTAATGGGTTTTACTTACAGTTATAGTTATTAGACTTATCCAACTGGGAGACTGTTGGGTTAGGTGTCTAAGCCCATAACTATAATAGGTATGTACTTAACCTGATAGTAGCATGGTCCTTTTGGGTTGCCTTCATGAGAACAATATGATATGATGGATATTTGAGGAAGAGGTTAGTTATGATTCATTAATATATTATAAGTATAATATATTAATTGGGAAATCATATTATTTAATTAGTATCGACCAAGAATTAATTTGGAATTAAATTAGTGATCAAAAGAGGCTAATTAAATTAACGGGGACTAAGTATGCAAATTAGTGATACATATGGTTTGGGCTATTGATCCATGATGGACTAAGTTTATGTGAAAGTCCATGATGAATTAGTCCACATGAGTTATGGATCATAAGCCTAAGTGTATGAATTAGGGTTACATATGACTCTTGGAATTCTAACACTATATATGTATTCCCTTAGGCCCCAAAATCGGATGCATGTGTGACATAGCAAGGTAATAGCCAATTTTAGGGTGCTTCTAACATCTCTCTCAGGTTCTCCAGTTGTTGGTGGTGTTTGTGACTTATTAGAGGCATCGCACTTGAGGTGCTAAGCTCTTGAAAGGCCAAATTCAACAAGCTACAAAAAGAGGTAATATTATAACAAGTTTTATATTATTCATATATCATGTTGCATGCTAGTTAGGCTTCATGCTTTGGAAATTTGTTTGTTGCATGTATAACTAGAGAAAACTTATATCCAAAGCATTAGGGTTGTATGTGCACCATAGGTATGTTATAGTGCTAAAAACTCATCAGTGTTCGCCCTCAAGATTTGGCGGCATTACCTCTATGGGGTCCGTTGTACCATTTACACGGACCACAAGAGTTTGAGGTACCTCATGGATCAGCCGAATCTGAACATGAGGCAGCGTCGGTGGTTAGATGTGGTGAAGTACTATGACTGTGAGATCCTTTACCACCCGACCAAGGCCAATGTGGTGGTCGATGCCCTGAGCCACAAGGGGGTAGCGGCCCCGATTCGAGACATCTGTCTGAGGATGACAGTGATTACTCCATTGTTGGAGCAGATCAGAGAGGCACATGTCGAGAGCCTGAAGGAAGAACGTCAGAAGTGCAAACGGATCGTAGGCAGGGTGGCCTCATTTGATTATGATAGTTGTGGGTTGCTGACCCTGCATGGGAGGGTCTGGGTTTCGTATTGGGGCGGAGTATGACAGGTTTTGATGGATGAGGCCCATAAGTCGAGGTTCTGCATCCAACCCAAGGCGACGAAGATGTATAGGGATCTTCGCCCTGATTATTGGTGGCCCTGCATGAAGCGAGACGTAGCATGGTACGTGGAGCGGTGTTTGACCTGCAGGAAGGTCAAAGCCGAGCACCAGAGACCACACGGAAAGATGCAGCCGCTAGACATTCCCGTGTGGAAATGGTAAGTAATCACCATGGATTTCATCAACAAGCTTCCCAGGACCGCACGTAGAGTAGATTCGATATAGGTCATCATGGATCGGTTGACCAAGAGTTTTCATTTTATCCCGATCCAGGAGAGCATATCGGCCGAGAAGCTGGCCGAGATATATGTGCGTGAGATAGTAGCACGGCATGGAGTGCCTGTCTCGGTAGTTTCAGACCGAGATGTCCTTTTCACTTCTAGATTTTGGAAGCGGTTTCACGACGAGAAGGGTACTCGTCTATACTTCAGCACCGCTTTCCACCCTCAGGTGGACAGACAGAGCGAGAGGACGATTCAGACTCTCGAGGACATGCTACGCGCATGTGTTTTGGATTTCGGTGGAAGTTGGGATACGTATCTTCCGTTAGCGGAATTTTCGTATAACAACAGTTACCATGCCAGCATAGACCGACCTCCCTTTGAGATCTGTTGGGGAGAGGTCGGTCAGAGAGTCATGGGGAGTACTGAGGTAGTATTCAAGACTATAAAGCGGATCCAGCAGGTCCGAAGCAGGCTCTAGACTGCTCAGAGTCGGCAGAAGAGCTACGCCGAGAAGCGACGTTCAGACTTGGAATTTCAGGTGGGCGATATGGCCCTCCTAAAGGTGTCAACTTGGAAAGGTTTCATCCGATTCCGGTTCCGGAAGCGGGGCAAGCTGGGCCTCAGGTATATCGGTCCTTTCGGGGTTATAGCCCGGGTGGGCAAGGTGGCGTACCGATTGGATCTTCCAGCAGAGCGCAGCCACATCCACATCACTTTTCATGTTTCTCGGTTACGGAAGTGCCTAGTGGATGATTCAACGATTGTTCCCTTAGAAGATATTCAGGTTGACCACAGTCTTAACTACATTGAGAGGTCGGTGGTGATTCTAGATCGCAACACGAAAACATTGAGGAACAAGGTTGTTCAGCTACTGAAGGTGCAGTGGCAGCACCGCAAGGGTTCTGAGTGGACTTGGGAACCTAAGGAGGAAATGACGGAGCACTAACCGGAGTTGTTTCCACACGCAACAGACTTTGAGGACGAAGATCCATGTTCTAGAGAGCTACGGTTTAGTTTGGAGTATTCTGGCTTTTGGACCAAGATCCATGTTCTAGAGAGCTACGGTTTGAGTTTAACTCTTTAGGAAGGACTAATAGTGGCTAAAGTTAAAAACTTTACCCTTAAGAAGGCATTTCCAGTATGTAGATAGAGTATGGAGTTGGGATCTGAAGAGTAGGGGCTTAATCCTTTAAGTTGACCCAAACAGACTAAGGAACTCGGCGAGTCCATAGAGGGACTCGAGGAGTTGATGACGTTCTATCCCGATTTTGTAGAAGGTAGAACTCGGCGAGTCGCTAAGGGACTCGATGTGTTGGATCGCGATTTCAGGATTTCAGGATTATAGGACTCAGTGAGTCAGGGGGGATCACTCGACGAGTTGAATCAACTCGGATGGTTGACTTTGACTTTGACCAAACCGTTAACTTTGACCAGGGGTAAAATGGTCATTTTACCCTAAGGAGGATTATTAGGTTTTGACTAAGTGTTATTGTGATATTAATAGTCGGGGAGTCGTTGGAGCAGCTGTCGGGGATTCCTCACTCGAGATTTCAGCTGTCAGCTTTGCGAGGTGAGTCCTCTTCTAATAGGAACGGGTCTAAGGCACCAAGGCCGGCCCGTTTATGTAAGCTAGTGATGTCGGAGTTAGCCTGATGTAGTTTATATGCTTCTGGAATTCAGTCCGACACCGGGGCAAGCCCGAGGAATGTTTGTATGCTTGATGTCTTCGTGATTCTTGCATGTGTTTGTTTATATGTTCCGGATTCGGTCCGATGTCGGGGCAAGCCCGAGGAATGTTTAGCTTATATGTTATGTGTTCCGGGCTTTGGTTCGATGTCGGGGCAAGCCCGATGATTTTTTATATGTTTATGTTATGTGTTTATGTTATATGCTTGTTGATATGATATATGTATACTGGACTTCGGTCCGATGCCGGGCGGGGCCCGATGCCGCACTTCGGTCCGATGTCGGGCGGGGCCCGATGTAGCGGGCAAGGCCCAACGTATTTTATTATGTGATTATGTGTATGGTATGTGGTAGTTTGGGGAGACTCACTAAGCTTCGTGCTTACAGTTTTCAGTTTTGGTTTCAGGTACTTCCGCTAGTAAGGGGAAGAGCTCGGGATCACTTCATGGCTCACACCACAGCTTTCAGACTGGGACGTTTAGACTCTGATATTTTGAGACATGATTTTGGTACAATATTTTATTATGATGATTGAGACACATAACTTATGATTTTATTGGGATGTTTGATGAATTATGATTCTCTTAAATGATTTTAAAACGAAATTTTTGGACCGTATTTTTGGGATGTTTCATTATGTCTGTGCAAAGTTGGAGTAGTGAAGACGAAGAACCAGGGACATTGTTACAAGTGGAAGTCGTGCCCCATTTGGTGCACTAGGTCGCCAAGTCACGTTAGTAGCGAATGGGGTCTTGCTTCGGGGGGAAGCTCGCGATGATTACACCCATTTAGCGAGGGATATTAATAGTAATTTTATCAATGAAAATATAAATAATTACTACAATGAAAGAATGTCCATGTTGATATATACATTATATATTAATATTTATAAGCGATGGAAGTTGAGGGACGGTAAAAATTAATTACACCGATGAACAAAAATAAATAATTACTGGGATGAAAGAATGTCCATATTAATATATAATTAATATATTAATAATTCTATCGATGTTTTGATGTTTGTTTGGCGTGGATTGTTTATGTGATTGAACATGATGTATGATGTATGTTGCTTTCTTATCCATGTGCTTGAAGTGACTCACTATGCCGATGCTAACACTTGTTCTTTGTTGTTGTTATGGCTGTATTGGTATATGTAACATGATATTTAATGGCTTGGTGAGGATGAGAATCTTTGGGGTAGTTATTATTCGATGTTTTTAGGTGATACCGTTTTGAGAGTCATGTGATGTTTTCATTTTACACTTGGTTTGAAGGGTTATGGTTTGAAATTACAATACTTGATTTTGAAGGACATGTTTTGAAAATAAATGTAGCATTGGTGATGTTTTCTCTAAACTTTAAAAAAGACTTCCGCTAATGTTTTCTGTTATAAAATGGTTTAAAATAAAAGAAAATTTTGGGCGAAAAATCACAACGTTACAAGTTAATTGGTATCAGAGCCATGTTGTGAGCGAATTGAATATAGAGGCCAGTGCTCAGACTCGAAGTGTAGAATCACTCAATTAGGGGCTTTAGGCTCTTGGAGGGGGGGGGGGAGGGTGAGTGCTGAGAGTTATATGTTATTTTCTATATGCCTTTAGGACTCTTATTTCTTTTCGATATCGAAAAACCCTCTCTTCTTTCTCACGGATCCTATAAACGATAATATCGCTCGAAGTTAGGGGAATTGCTCGTGACCCACAAGCTTAGTTGTCCCAGAGCTTTCAAAGTTTGGATAGTGTTGCGTGTATCGAGGAATTGGAATATCATTATGGAGGGATGATTTAATTGCACAGATTCGCAAAGCCTTGAAGATTTGTTGGTCGATGGCAGACTCGGAAGAGAAGTTTTTAATAGTCTAGGAATGCTACTAGGTTATGGAATTTGGACTGCATATTATGTCTAAAATCTCTAACCTAAACCAGAGAGATAGGAGAATATATATATATATATATATATATATATATATATATATATATATATATATATATATATATATATATAGGTGTGAATGTTAGTATGGGCTCAATACTTCCATAAGCACAAGATATATATTTGGGACTAGGGGAACAATGAAGAAAACCCGAGGACCCAACGGTCAGTACTTAGAGTTGGAATAGTTGTACGTTTGGTAGACCTTTTGTGTATTTGTTTTCTTTGGTGCTCGTTTTGATGTACCTTAGAGTCTGTTGGTTTCAACGTTAGATAGTAATGCAACAGTATGAGCTCTAGTCTCGATGCAGGAAGATGTTTGCTGCTTGTGGAATATTTGTAGATGACCACATTTTTCTTTAACATCGAATTCCTTTTCGAATATAATCATTCAATACTGTTGCCAGTCTGGGTTGGATTTCCACCAATCAGAACAAAATTCTCTGCGTTGAAAAGCATGTGCATATTCCGCTTGTCGAGGGAAGGTATATCCATGGGGATAAAATTCTATTCTAGAATATGTTCCTATAATTCCTATGATGATGGCACTTACGTGCTTAGCGAGGTGATGTGACCTCTTCTTGACTCGTGTGATTGAGAGTTCAAGGAAGACGATGAGTCTCTTTGATATGGAGATTGCTAGGGAATATAGCGATATTTTTCGTTGATGAGTTGTCGAGTGTATAAACGCCACATCATGTAGATCTCTAGTTTGACCATAGATCTGGTGTGGCACCAAAGCCAAAGCATATTTTAAGTTGGATCATTCGGTAATGAAGAAAATGGTTTCGTAGCTTCACAAGATGATCAGGTGTGGATGCATTTGACCAAGTTCCTCATCTTGGGGTGCGCCGGTCTAATTTGTTAAAAAGAAGACGATACATGCGGTAGGGTATCAATTATCGGAGATTGAATGAAATTAAGATGAAAGTAGTAAGTATATACATCCTATTCTGGTTTGGGATGCGTTCATACCGCGAGGCAAGGTGATCGTGTCTGCTTCGTGAGGAGGGAACTCTAGGGTTTGTTTCCATCATCTATACTTTGGGGGAAATAAGTGTCTAGCGAGAATGTGCGAGGTTTCCTTGACTTATGCGATGGAGGGCCCAAGGAAGTCAGTGGCTACCTTTTTGGCGGGGTGGTCAAGGAGTTTTAACTTTATACCGTCAAAGGGTGACATTGAAAGACTCTCATTGGATGAGAATTTTTTTTTGACAATCGAGGCAGGTTAAGAAGTGAGTCACCTGTTGATTGACAATTTGTAACTCGACTAGTTGACGCAAGAGATGGAAGAGCTGGTAGATATTAATGTTAGAGAGAGACCAAGAAGCAACGGATGAAAGAAGTTAAGCTCATTAAGTTCTAATGGAAGGGCAGATACAGGTCAGAAGTGACCTAGGTGGTCGGAGGAGACATGAACTTTCGTGACCCTAAGTTGTTCGTAGTTGTAACTGATTTCGAGGACGGAATCATTGTAAGTAGGGGAAAATTATAACGACCCAAAAATTCTTCCGTTAACGAAGTTAGCTTTCCGTTACACGAAAATTAATTGTTGAAAAGTGATTTCGATTATAAAGGTATAAAATGAAATAAATTAAATAAAAAGGGTGTCAATTAATACCTAAAATAAATAATCTATATATTTAATAGGTATACATTTTAAGTAAATGGTTTTATGAAAAAATAAGGTATATATAATTCATTTAATTGGTGTATTTGGTGTGGAGGGGTTATATTGTCATCAAAATAAACTTAATATGCCAAGTATATAGGGTTTGGTTGAAAGGAATTCAGGGTTAGATAGTGAGGGGGATCATTTGCTAATTTTGGATTTTGTAACAGCCTAGGCGTCGATCTCTTAGCCTTTTCATTCATTTTTTTGGCATCACACATACATAAAGAAAAAAAGAATCGACTCTTTTGGTTTTCTTATGTGCATCACATAATCAGAAGGAAAGGAAAAAAACATGCAACTTAGAGGGAAAGGAAGCAGTGATCACGAGCTAAGGAGGGGAAGCAACGATCGGTTTTAGGGGTGTCGGCTCCATGAAAGATCGATACCTATTATTCCCGTTGGTGTGTCGTTTGGTAGAAGAAAAAAAAGCAAATCAGCGGTCGAGAAGGAGAAAGTGAGTGAGAAAGAGAGCGTGATTTCGAGTGTGAAGCAGAACCAAGGCCAAGGAAGAGAAAGGGCTGCATTTTTTTGGTTTATCACGGACTAGGAATTGATTTTGGTAAGTCATTGATTCTCTTCTTATGTTTTCATCTCAATCTCTTGAGAATTTGTGGAATTGTTGAATCAATTTCGATGTTAATGATCATATCGTTTTCCTCCTTACAATATTTGAGTGTTCATATGATTGAATTCTAGTTTATTGGGAGCAATTTGTTGTTTTGTTGCTGTCAATTTCAAGTCTGAACTCTCCCAAGAATATTATGCTCAATGTTCTTGAAAGACTCCCATGTTTTTGAGAACATTGTATTCTTTGGTGATTGATAAAACTTATGTTATTGCTACCTTGATTCAAGAGGGTAATTTTTTTATAAAAGACCATGTTTTGAGCCATCCAAATGGTCTTGAAAATGAACTTTAGAGATCTTTGCATGAAGCTTTATGGTGGAGCAAACTTATTCCTTGGCGGGGTACCATTTTTAGCAATGTACTTTGATTTTCCTATAAAATCAATGTACTTTGATTCATGGTTTGAGGTTGTATTTGTTATTATAAATTCTTGATATATTTCTACTGTTAAGAACTCAATTTTCATCCATGTAGTGGATTTTGGTTATGTCTTACTTGGTTAATTTGTCAATTAAACCTTAAATTTCAAAGCTGGGAAATTCTGAAAAATTACCATTCTGTCCCTGTTTTGAAAAAAAATCTAGAAAAATCATCAGCAGTCTGATTGGGGATCTATAAACTCACAAAGATAGAAATTTGAGTCTACTTTGTCAATGATTTTTAACAAGACCTGATACTATCCCTAACCAAGGTGAAAATCGTCATTTTCACTGGCAGTCAGAATTAGCTGCATGGACATGTTGTCTTGTAAAATTCATAGAAAAATTCTACAAAAATCGTATGGACTTGTGCGAGCACTTTCTGAAAAGATAAATATCTAATATACTGTAATATGGAAAAATATTGAAATTTATACATGTATAAGTGGCTCTTAAGTGGCCTTGAACAGACTGTTTTTTCAGGTCAAAATATAAGAATTTGACCTAATATATATTTTGCATGTATGGGTAGTAAATTTTTATTATTTTTTCATATAAACTTATACTAATACATTTAATTGTGTTTTAATAAGGGGAAGGTTTGATAACTCAGTTCCTACAAGATTTGAGGTAAAGAGAGGACACATTTTTTTTAACAAAGGTGAGTCATTTCTTGTGGTTAATTAGCACTTGTTGAAGGGGTAGCATGCTTGTAAACTTGTTTGGTTGATGTGATGAATGTTTGATACATTGTCTTGCTTTATATAAGATGTATGCAAGTCTGATCTTGTGATGCATGTGCAGTAATAATGAATGTAGGACTCTTGGTATGCTATTCTAACTTCTTGACATATTTCTACTTTTAAGAACTTAGTTTTCCTCCTTGTAGTGGATTTTGGTTATGTCTTAATGGGTTAATTTGAAAATTAACCCTTAAAGTTCAAAGCTGGGTAATTCTGAAAAATTACCAATTTGTACCTGTTTTGATAAAAAAAATCTAGAAAAATCATCAGCAATCCAATTGGGGATATGTAAACTCTCAAAGTTGAAAATTTGTGTCTAGTTTGTTCATGATTTTTTCTAAGACCTGATACTATCCCTAACCAAGGTGAAAATAGGAATTTTCACTCACCGGTCAGAAATTAGCTGCACGGACATGTACTCTTATAAAATTCATAGAAAATTCAAGAAAGGTCGTATGGACTTGTCTGAGCACTTTTTAAAACCAAAATGTCTAGTATACTAGACTATGGAAAACAATTGTAACTTATATAGGTTTAAGTGGGGCTAAAGTGGCGTTGAACAGGCTGCTGTTTCAGGTCAAAATATGAGAATTTGACCTAATATCTAATTTGCATGTTTGGGTAGTAAATTTCCTTTCTTTGGTCATGTAAACTTCTAGTAATTCATTTAATTGTGCTTTACTAGGGGAAGCTTTGGTAACTCAATCATAACAAGATTTGAGGTGTAGAGAGGACATAGTTTTTTGACAAATATGAGTCACTTCTTGTGGTTCATTAGCACTTGTTCAAGGGGGAGCATGCTAGTACACTTGTTTGGTTGATGTGATAATTGTTTGATGATATGTCTTGCTTTGTATTAGATGTATGCAAGTCTGATCTTGTGATGCATGTGCAGTAATAATGAATGTAGGACTCTTGGAATGGTATTCTAACGTCTTGACATATTTATACTGTTAAGAACTCAATTTTCATATTTGTAGTGGATTTTGGTTATGGATTAATGGGTTAATTTGTCAATTAACCCTTAAAGATAAAAGCTGGGAAATTTTGAAAATTACAAATATGTCCCTGTTTTGATAAAAAAAAAATATAGAAAATTATCAACAGTGCAATTGGGGATCTGTAAACTCTCAAAGTTGGAAGTGTGAGTGTAGTTGTCCATTATTTTTCCCAATACCTGATATTATCCCTAACCAAGGTGAAAATTGTCATTTTCACTGACTGGTCAGAAATTAGCTACACGGACATGTTTTCTTATTAAATTTGTAGAAAATTCTAGAAAAATAGTATGGCCTTGTGCGAGCCCTTTCTGAACTGATAAATCTCTAATATACTGTAATATTGGAAAATATATAAATTTATACACGTATAAGTGAGGCTTAAGTGGCCTTGAACAGACTGCTATTTCAGGTCAAAATCTGAGAATTTGACCTAATATCTAATTTGCATGTACGGGTAGTAAATTGCCATTATCTTTTCATGTAAACTTATAGTAATACTTTAACATCCGAAATCTAGGTAATTTTCCTTTATTTATTTATTGAGTTTTTGGCTAAGGACCATCCCCATGTGCGTTGGGCGTACGCGCATGTACACTTAGCATATGAGGGTACGCATCTTCGGGCATCAAAGCCTCACACGCATGGCGTACAAGGAGGTACGTGGGGCGTATGAGGGCGCACATATTTGGGCATCTAAGCCTTGTACACGGGGTGTACGTGGCCGCGATTGGAAACCCTAAATTTTTGGTATTGTGTTCTATTTAAACCCCCTTATAACCTTTGGACCTCTTTTCTATCAGCCTCCATTGTCTCTCAATGTCCTTAGAAACCATAATTGCCATTGGAAGTAAGTTTGAGCTTAGAGTGTCAAAAGGAAGCCATTTTTGGGTGTGTTTGCAAGTTGAAGAGATTATGGTGTAATCCTTGGACGTGGTAAAGCTTCTAGATCCAACATCTTCTTCATCTTAGGGAGCTCTTGGAGGTATAAAGTTCATACCTTGCTCATCTATTGTTTAGATCTCCTCTTGAGCCTGTTTTGGCCTTTTTGGTCCCTTTTTGAAGTTCTTGATGAGTCAATACCATTTAAGATGCCAACGTTTGTAGATCTAGATGTTTCAGCTGAAAGGTGCAAACTTTATGGTGTGTGTGATCTCCATGCAAGCATTAAGTCATTTATTACGCTCTTTTGGGCTTGATTAATCCATGCTTGCAGGTAAAGTTGGCAACTTTACATGATTAACTACTTCAAAGAGGTTAGACCTAGGTTTTGGGGCAAGTGTCCTAACCAAATAAGAGCTAAATGCAATGTTGGCAAGTCAGCAGATTACGTTGGGCGAACAAGCTCGTATGCGCAGCAGACACGCCCTTAAGCGTGTTCGCTTAGGGTACAAGCTGAGTACGCCCCGCGTACTCAACAGTGGGCTGTGGTGTTTGAGCCTTCGGTCGTGGGATCTGTTTTTGGACTCTAGGAGTTTTGGGTTGTATTGTGGGCCTTAGCCTGGTTAGGTTAGGTGGATTGGTCTCCTTTGTGGGCTTATAGAATCATGGGTTGGGCCTTTTTGGCCTTAGGCCCATTATTGTTAATGGGCCAAATATGGTTGGGGCCATTGAAAGGAAAATGCTTTTGGGCTTTGGTTGGGATTGTACCATAATTTTAATTAGGGTATTTTGTATAATTATAGTGTGAGATTTTTGAAGATTGGTAGCTGAGCAGTTATTATTTTCAGCAGACCGAGGTGAGTCTCTTCCCGACATTACGGGTCGAAGGCACCAAGGCCGACCCATTATCTGTTTATGCAATATGTTAGTTTTTATGTGTAACATGTTGTGATTGGGTTGAAATACACCCAAGGGCGGGGCCCAATATGATATGTCAGCTTGAAATATACCCCCAGGGCGGGTCCCACTGTGACATGCTTGGGTTGAATTATACCTCAGGGCGGGGGCCCATACTTTTGTTGGGTTGGAATAAACCCCAGGGTGGGGACCATTGGTATGACTAGTATGTGTTATTTTGGGAAAACTCACTAAGCGTTAGCGTACAGTTTTTATTATGATTTTAGGTACTTCCGGTACTAAGGGGAAGGGCCCGGCTTGATGGCGCAACATTCACTCTCCACTATTTTCCGTATTTCCTGTTGTTGACACTCTGATGATTTTTATGATTATGTATTGGATTTTGGTATTGAACTTATGATTGTAATCTCGAATTAAAATGAAAAATATTCTCTTGTTTTTGGGTTTTTACTAGTTCGTATCAGAGCCTTGGTTTTAGGGATTCGGACACGTACTCGGGTGTGTCAGAACTCAAATTGAGGAAATGATAACCTTTTAAAAAAGAAAAAGAATCAGGATTTTCTGAAAAAGTTTTTTATAAGTAACAAGGGAGAGTGCAATGCGTGCGATCGGCCGAGCTCAAGTAAGTGTCTCCCAATGTTAAACCATGCTTATGAATTGCAACTAGTATGTTAACATGTGGACTGCATGCTAGAATAGGGTTATGAGTACCCTCAGGAATCATAGAACTGCCTGATATGTGTGATGCCTTATAGCCTAGGGATATTGGATGCTACGTATTGATATCGACTCATTTAATTGCTATATGTTTTCTTTTAAAGTTGTATATGCTGAGGATTGTATAGCCCTAGAATGATCGGTTTGGCTTCATTTCCTTTTCCTTGTTTGGATGTGGACATACGCTAAAATCTTCATTCGATAGTCTATGCGATTCTATTTTGTGTACAACTTGCACGCATAGCGCAACCGACAGTGTTGATTGGGGGTTTTTTGGTTTGTAAGGATTAAGAAATCCTAGAAGAGTCTAGGATGTATATGTGTTGTGTTATATAGGGGTTATGTTTCTAAGTTTAGATGGATGAATTAGAGGCATCAGTTATAATATTGAAGAAGGTACATGCAGGTGTTGAAGGTAGTATTGGGCCTATACTACTGAAAGCACATGACCTGTATCCGAGTCAAGAGCAGACCTGGAAACTCTAAGGAATCCGATGAGGAGGAATCCCTTCGAACTTCCTTATCAATTGTTAGCATGTTGTATTTTCAGTTTGAAGATGATGATGGCTACACGAGGAGGTTCAAGTTCGGGATCAAGCTCGAGATCAGGTTCAGGTTCCGGTGCGGAGCCTATTGGTGAGAGGTTACATGAGCTTATCGCAGCCGAGGTTACTTGTGGCATACTTGACGCTACCCATGTGATATTCGGTACCATCAGGGAGGGGATCCTGGAAATTATGAAGGAGCGGCTTAGGTCCTTCCTAGCCGAGATCAATGCGGGTCATATTGGTACTCGAACTTCCTCATTCTGGGAGTTCAAGGCGTGTGGTGCGTCCGAGTTATTTAGGGTTAAGGACCCCATCGCTAGTCGCCACTGGATCGCTGACATGGAGAATGCTTAGCGCACGAGCTTTCACCCCGACGTGGCAAAGGTGGGTTTCGCATCATGTATGTTGAGGGACCAACCATAGGTCTGGTGGGAGGAGGTTACCCATGAGGTAGGGACGGCGGGTGTGATTGTGATGACATGAGAGGATTTTGTGTGAAGGTTTGATCGGGAGTTTGCACCGGCGATTGAGGTACAACAGCTGGTGAGGGATTTCCAGGACCTTCACCAGACCACGGAGACTGTAGTAGAGATTACCACTAACTTTAGGGAGCGGGCACCGTTGGTTCTGTAGTACGATGCAGATGAGGAGATGATGAATACGAGATATCATGCTATGCTGAGGGACGATATCTGAGAGTTTGTGAACTTCTCAGGGCGCAAGACCCTAAATGACATTATTGAGAAGGCCCATGAACGGGAAATCGAGTTAGAGCTCCGGATGAAGCGGAAGACAGAGCAGGTTCAGACGGCGGTGGGTCAAGCTAAGAAGCTGAAGACCTCCGATGTGCACAGCAGAGGCCAGCCGGGTCGGGGACGATGCGCCTAGTGTGGCAAGCCACGTGATCAAGGACTGCCCTAAGAGGGCCTTGATTTGTTTTCACTGCAACCATATTGGCCATAAAAATACCGATTGTCCGAGATTATCTGGAGAAGCAGTGGCAGCGCCTGCGCCCGCCACTTTAAGGATTATAGATGGCAGCCAAGGCAAGGCGGAGGCTCCTGCGGTGAAGAGTAGAGCATTTCAGTTGACCACAGATGATGCCCGAGCAGCGTCTGACGTCGTGACTGGTATGTGGCTTATCTCTACATTTATTGTTTTATTGTTATGCTTATGGTGTTATGATCTTGTATAAGGACCTTTTGTTCAATGGATTGTCGGCTCATGTTCTATTTGATTCGGGGGCTATCCGATCCTTTGTATCTCTTGCGCTCAGTAAGAGGTTTTGAGACGCTCCAGGGACTTTGGAGTCTCATCTGCAGGTGGAGGTCGTGGATGATCGTAATGTGAGCGCTGCGAGTGTATTCCGTAGAAGTATTCTAAACATGTTCGACAAGAGGTTTCCTATCGACTTGGTACCGATCCCTTAGGAGGATTGAAAGTGGTCATCAGGATGGACTGGTTGGGGCCCAATGGGGTCGTGATTGATTGTGAGCGGCAGTTGATGAGAGTTCGAACCCCAAGTGGGGGAGAACTAGTCATTACTGATGAGAGAGTTGTCTATGCAGCTGTAGTTGCTGCTAGAAAAGAGTTTTATTCGTCCCAGCAGTTCCCCGTGGGGAGCACCAGTCCTATTCATGAAAAAAGGATGGGTCACACAGGATGTGTATCGATTATCGGGAACTGAACAAGTTGACGGTGAAGAACCATTAACCACTTCCGAGGATCGACGAATTATTTGATCAGCTTCAGGGTGCATCTTGGTTTCCCAACATCGATCTTCAGTCGAGATATCATCAGACGAGGATCAGGGATGACGATATTCATAAGACGGCCTTTAGAACTCATTATGCTCATTACGAGTTCGTGGTGATGTCATTCGGGTTCACCAATGCTCCAGAAACATTCATGGATGTCATGAACTGGGTGTGCAGACAGATGCTAGATCGGTCCATGATTGTTTTTATTGATGATATCCTGGTCTACTCTAAGACCAAAGAGCAGAATGAGTAATATTTGAAGGAGGTGTTGGAGACCTGGAGGACGGAGAGGCTTTATGCCAAGTTCTCCAAATGCAAGTTTTGGTTGCGGGAGGTGCAATTTTTGGGGCACATCATCAACCATGAAGGTATCTTGGTGTACCCGGCTAAAATTGAGGCTGTGATGCGTTGGGAAGTTCCGAAGAACACATCTGAGATTCGGAGTTTCTTGGGCCTTGCGGGGTATTATCGGAGGTTTATCCAGGACTTCTCCAAAATTGCACTCGTCTGAACAGGAAGAATATGACCTTTCATTGGGGTCCAGATCAGCAGTTGGCCTTTGAAACTTTGAGACATAAATTTTGCGCAGCCCCGATTCTTGCATTACCCGAGGGATTGGATGATTTTGTGGTTTATTGCGACGCTTCTATTTTGGGTTTGAGAGTTGTCGTTATGCTGAGGAGGCATGTGATTACTTACCCCTCGAGGTAGTTGAAGCCTCATGACGCGAATTACCCCACTCATGATTTATAATTGGGGCGGTGATTTTTGCCCTCAAGGTCTGGAGTCATTACTTGTATAGGTTACGATGCACTATTTACACCAATCTTAAGAGTTTGAAGTACTTGATGGATCAGCCAAACTTGAATATGCTGCAGAGGTGGTGGTTAGACGTGGTAAAATATTATGATTGTGAAATTTTGTACCACACCGGGAAGGCCAATGTGTTGGCAGATGCTTTGAGTCGTAAGGTGGTGTGTTATCTGATCCGAGATATTTGTTTAAGGATGATGGTTACCTCACCCATGATGGATATAATCAAGGAGGCTCAAGTAGAAGGATTGAAAAAGGAGAATTGGAAGACTGAGTGAATTAGGGGCATATTTCATTGTTTGTCAAAGACAGTATGGGATTATTGACTTAGTGTGGTAGGATTTGGGTCCGGACATCTGGTGGGGCGAGGCAGAAGATTTTGGAGGAGGCACATAAGTGCAAGTTTTCAATCCATCCGGGGGCCATGAAGATGTACCAGGACCTGAGATTAAGCTACTGGTGGCCCTTCATAAAGATGGAAGTTGCTTGGTTTGTTGAGCGGTGTATGACTTGTACGAAAGTCAAAGCCGAGCATTAGTGGCATCACGGCAAGGTGCAGCCGTTACCCATCCCCATGTGGAAATAGGAGGAGATCACTATGGACTTCATGACCAAGTTACCTAGGACGACGCGGGGTGTTGATTCTATTTGGGTTATTATGGACAGACTTACCAAGAGTGCCCACTTTATTCCGATTGCTGAGAGTATATCCACGGAGAAATTAACAGATATATATGTTCGGGAGGTGGTAGTCAGGCACAGAGTGCCGGTTTTTGTGGTCTCGGACCGTGATGTTCGGTTCACCTCCAGGTTTTGGAAGAAATTTCATGAGGAGTTAGGCACTCAACTGCACTTCAGTACAGCTTACCACCCCCAGACCGATGACCAGAGCAAGCTTACGATCCAGACGCTCGAGGATATGCTTCGGGCGTGCGTAATAGACTTCGGAGGGCGTTGGGATACTTACCTCCCACTAGAAGAGTTCTCTTACAACAAAAGTTATCATGTTAGTATTGACCAACCCCAATTCGAGATATTGTATGGAAGGACGTGTAGGACTCTGGTTTGTTGGGAGGAGGTTGGTCATTGAGTCATGGGAAGCACCTATGTAACATCCCAAAAATCATGACCAAAAACATCATCAAATCATATCATTTCCTAAAACCATAGTCACATGTCTCAAAACCATATCATAAAATAGTAACAATGTCATAGTACAATCCCAAGAATCTCATAATGCGGAAATCTTGTGTGTGTGTGATGCGCTGCTACCATGTCGGCTCCTTCCCCTTCGAATAAGAGGTACCTGAAAACAAAACTAAAAACTGTAAGCACAAAGCCTAGTGAGTTCCCCCATCATACCACATACCATACAATAACATACTGTCAGGCATATCTGGGTGCCCGACCTACCCTTTCGGTCTCTTTCAACCGGTAACCGCCTAGAATATCTGGGTGCTGGCCTACCCCTTCGGTCTCTTTCAACCGGATACTGCTAGCATATCTGGGTGCTGGCCTACCCCTTCGGTCTCTTTCAACCGGATACGGGGACTATTTCACCTCCTACCACTACCACATAATCATATAGCATACTAGAACATAAAGCATAACCGATAGTGGCATACCATACAATTATCACAAAGACAATCATCTCAACTATAATCACCTACTAGTGGGCCGACATTGGTGCCTTAGACCCACTTCTACTGGAAGGTAACTCACCTCGATGTCATGCAGTAACTGAACTGTCCTCGGTGCTGGAATCAACTCTCCTCAAACTCCTACACATAACAACCTTCCTTAATTACCATTTCCTACTCGTAACCCCTTTCAAGGGTCAACTCAGGTCAAAGTCAAATTCAAAGTCAAAGTCAACACTCTGGTCAAAGTCAACATCCTGGTTGACTCAAATCGTCGAGTTGATCCATCAACTCGTCGAGTTCCATAATTCAAAGAAACTCGAAATCGTGATTAAACTCGTCGAGTTACCCTCTAACTCGCCGATTTTCTCCTTATGACAGAATCGAGACTTTCCACTTGAACTCGTCGAGTCCTTCCTTAGACTCGTCGAGTTCTCCTTCATACAGGTTGGAACATTTTCTCATTGACTCGTCGAGTTCATCCTTGAACTCGTCGAGTCCTGCTTCATATCAGTTGGGGAATTGTCTTGAACTCATCGAGTTCATCTTGGAACTCGTCGAGTTCTTTGATCTTCTAGTCCATATTCACGTCCATCTTATTGATTCCTCTTCTATACTCAACCAGATTGCTCAGAAACAGAAAAGGTTGGGGAACCATGACCCGACTCGTCGAGTTGTATGAACGACTCGTCGAGTCCCCCAAAGTCCAAGTCCATACAGTCGACTTCAGTCGGGTTTATTGCATCCAAAGCATAGATCTGGCCTCCAAGGGTCGATATAACACATAAAGTTACAAACTTTACGTGCATGCATGGGTGTTATGAAGCTAGAACACCAAAACTAAGCCATTAAGGAGTCCTAATGCATGAGATAGGGCCATAGCTCAATAAAGGTCGCAACTTTAAGCTTCCTAAGCTCAAAAGTTCCCAGATCTAAAATCATTACTCTAATATACACTCAAATCCCGAGAGTGACTTAGAAATGGCCCAAAAATGACAAGATGCAAGCCCTAAAGAAGATCTAAGTGATGGAAAGTCAAGGTCGAAGCTTTTTACCTCAAACAAACTGGAAATGTAACCAAAACTCTGGATCTACTGCCTTCTTCTTGGATCTCCAAGCCTTTCCTTCATTCTCCAAGCTTCAAATCATTAAAATGGCACAAAATAGCTCAAGAACATTCACAAACTGATTAGGGTTTCGAGAATAGGGTCTGAGGGTGATGGGGGCTGGAGTGGAGGCCGTATAAGGTGTTTAAATTTGGGTGCAAACCCTAAAATTTAGGGTTTCATTCAAATAGATCTACTCGTCGATTCGGGGTTTCCGACTCGTCGAGTAGACTCTTCCACCCGCATCCAAGATTAGCCCCCACTCGACGAGTTTGGCTCCGCGAACTTGTCGAGTCCCTGTATAAAAATGTAAAACTCATATTTAAAATTACGTACCGGGAACCGGGAATACAACCGAGGCGGTGCTTAATACCACGTAGTTGATTCAGTAGGTGCACGACAGGCTGCGAGTCGCGCATAGTCGTCAGAAAAGCTATGTTGACCGACGTCATTCGGATCTCGCGTTTCAGGTGTGAGATTTCGTATTGCTGAGGGTGTCACCTTGGAAGGGTGTCATCCGATTTCGGAAGAGGGGCAAGTTGGGTCCTCGATTCATTGGTCCATTCAGGATTTATTCCCGAGTTGGCAGGGTTGCATATCGACTGGATCTTCTGGAGGAGCTCCTTCAAATCCGCAACACTTTCCATGTATCTCAGCTGCGGAAATGTGTCGCCAATGAGTCTGCAGTGATCTCATTAGATGTCATTTAGGTGGATGAGCGCCTGAATTATGTTGAGAAGCCCATTGCAATCCTTGATAGAAAGAAGAAAGCTCTGCGTAATAAGGTGGTGAACTTGGTAAAGGTGCAATGGCAACACCAAAGTGTCTCTGAGTGGACCTAGGAGCCAGAGGACGTGATGAGAGATCAATACCTAGACTTATTCGCATCAGTGGACTTCGAGGACGAAGTCTACTTCTAGTGGGGGAGAGTTGTAACATCCGAAATCCTGGTAATTTTCCAATATTTATTTATTGAGTTTTTGGCTAAGGACCCTCCCCTCATACGCTGGGCATACATGCATGTACGCTTAGCATACGAGGGCGCACATCTCCAGGCATCAAAGCCTCGTATGCGGGGCGTACGAGGAGGTACGCAGGGCGTACGAGGGCGCGCCTATTCGGGCATCTAAGCCTTGTAGGTGGGGCGTACAAGAAGGTACGTGGGGCGTACGTGGCCGGGATTGGAAACCCTAAATTTGTGGTCTTGTTTCCTATTTAAACCCCCTTATAACCTTTGGACCTCTTTTCTATCATCCTCCATTGTTTCTCAACGTCCCTTGAAACCCTAATTACCATTGGAGGTAAGTTTGAGCTTGGAGTGTCAAAAGGAAGCCGTTTTTGGTGTGTTTGCAAGGAGAAGAGTTTGTGGTGTAATCCTTAGACGTTGTAAACCTTGTAGATCCATCATCTTTTTCATCTTAAGGAGATCCTAGAGGTATAAAGTTCATACCTTGCTCATCTATTGTTTAGATCTCCTCTTGAGCTTGTTTTGTCCTTTTTGGTCCCTTTTGGAAGGTCTTGATGAGTCAAGACCATTTGAGATGCCTCCGTTTGTAGATCTAGATGTTTAGTGGCCTGTTTTAGCTGAAAGGTGCAAACGTTATGGTGTTTATGACCTCCATGCAATCGTTAAGTCATTTATTAAACTCTTTTGGGATTTTGGGCTTCATTAAGCCATGCTTGCAAGTACAGTTGGCAACTTTACATGATTAACTACTTCAAGTAGGTCAGACCTGGGTTTTGGGGCAAGTGTCTTTACCAAATAAGAGCTAAATGCTATGTTGGAAAGTCAGAGGAGTACGTTGGTCGTACAAGCTTGTACGAGCGTTGTACAGGCCCTTAAGCGTGTATGCTTAGCATACAAGCTGAGTACGCCCCGCGTACTCATCATGGGGCTGCAGTATTTGGGCCTTCGGTGGTGGGCTCCGTGTTTGGACGCTAGGAATCTAGGTTGTATTATGGGCGTTAGATTGGTTATGATAGGTGTATTGGTCTCCTTTCTGGGCTTATAGTATCATGGGTTGGGCTGTTTGGGCCGTAGGCCCATTATTGTAAATGGGCCAAATATGGCTGGGCCCATTGAAAGGAAAATGTTTTTGGGCTTTGGTTGGGATTGTACCATAATTTTAATTAGTGTATTTTGTATAATTATAGTGTGAGATATTTGGAGATTGGTAGCTGAGTAATTATTATTTTCAGCAGACCGAGGTGAGTCTCTTCCCGATATTACTGGTCGAAGGCACCAAGGCCAGCCCATGATCTGCTTATGTGATATGTTAGTTTTTGTGTGTAACATGTTGTGACAGGTTGAAATACACCCCAGTTTGAGGCCCAATATGATATGTCGGGTTGAAATATACCCTCAAGGCAGGGCCCACTGTCACATGTTTGGGTTGAAATATACCCCAATGCGAGGCCCGAGGGCGGGGGCCCATACTTGTGTTGGGTTGGAATAAACCCTAGGGTGGGGCCCATTGGTATGAATAGTATGTGTTATTTTTGGAAAACTCACTAAACGTTAGCTTACAGTTTGTATTATGATTTCCGATACTTCCGGTACTAATAGGAAGGGCCCGACTTGATGGCGTAGCATTCACTCTCCGCCATTTTCCGCATTTCCTATTGTTGACACTTTGATGACTTTTTATGATAATGTATTGGATTTTGGTATTGAACTTATGATTGTAATCGTGAATTAAATGAAAAATTTTCTCTGGTTTTTGGGCTGTTACATGCTTAGCTTCACGGACCACTTTGCCATCCTACCTAGCATCTTTTGTTTTCGCATAACATTCTTGATGGGGTAATTACTTCTCATATGTATAGTATGTGTTTCAAAATAGTGTCTTAATTTTGTAGAAACAGTTGCTAATGTTATTATTAGTTTTTTAAGATGGGAATACCTGGTTTTAGGATCCATGAGACTTTTACTTACATAGTATATGGGATGTTGGTCCCCATTGAAATCATTAGCTAAAATAACACTAAAGACGTTAGAGGATACTGAAAGGTATAGGAGGAGTGGTTCCCCATATAGTGGTTTCACCAGAAAGGGTGCAGAACTTAAATAAATTTTAAGTTCCTGAATAGCATCTCCCTGCTCTTTAATCCAGTCAAATCTTTTGTTCTTCATCAAGATGTCATAGAAAGGTTTACACCTCTCTGAGGATCTTGAGATGAACCTGTTTAGAGCTCCTACTCTTCCTGTTAGTCTCTAAATATCCTTTGTCGAGGATTGGGATCTTAAATCGATGATGGCTTTTATTTTCTCTTGATGTGCTTCTATTCCTATTTTAGTCACCATGTATCCAAGGAACTTTCCTGATCTCATTCCAAAATGGCATTTGGAAGGATTCAGCTTCATGTTGTGTTCATCTAGTATTTTTAAGGCATCTTCAAGATCCTTGAGGTGATCTTCAGCTTTCTTTGATTTTACCACCATGTCATCAATGTATACTTCCATGGTGTCCCCCATTTTATCCTTGACCATCCAGTTAACTAGCCTTGGTATGTTGCACCTATATTTTTAAGAACAAAAGGCATAGTAGTATAGCAACATATACATGTTGGGGTTATGAATGCAGTGTCCTTCTGGTCAGATTGTTCCATTTGAATTTGTTGGAACCCTGTTGATGCATCCAATAACGTTAGCAATTCATGGCCAGCCATGGCATATATCATGGAATCTATGAATGGCAGGGGGAAAGGATCCTTAGGCCAAGCCTTGTTAAGATCTGTTTAATCCACACGTACTCTCCATTTGCCATTCGTCTTTTACACTATGACCACGTTGGCTTGCCACCGTGGGAACTTCATATCCATGATGATCCCTGTTTTAAGAAGTTTTTCTACTTTTTCTTGGATGATCTGATTTCTTTCCGGTGCAAAATTCCTTCTTTTTGGGGTTATTGATCTAAAAAAAGCATTAATGTTAAGTTTATGAGTTATATTATTTTTTTCTGTACCTATCATGTCATTGTACTTCCAGGCGAACTTTGGATTCAGGATTCTCGAGGTTCAGGGGTACTTCATTCACATCCTACTCTCTTGTTTCTAGCACTCCTCACGCCCCCTGCTTTAATTTCTATGCTTGTCGTGGTACCGTTGAAGGTTTCATTGAGGTATTTTATCACTCCTTAGATTCTTGTTGATCACCTGTGATTTTTACTGTCCCACATGGAGTGGGCATCTTAACACACTGATGGTATGTTGAGGGGACAACCTTCATATCGTGGATCCATGGTCTACCTGGTATAATATTATAGGAGGACAATGTATCAATTACACAAAAGCGTTGCATAGATTTTACCCATCTATGTATATATGTAGCTTTATCTCGTCGTCCGTATGATTTGTGTCACCACTAAATCCTATTAGTCATGAGGATCTTTTGACTATTTCGCTTTCGGGGATGTTCATTCTTTTCAAGGTATCCAGGAGTATGATGTTGACTGAGGATCCTCCGTTGACAAGGATCCTTCTGACAAAATGGTTGGCGATGTAAATTGTGATCACCTGTCCATCGTGGTGGGGATCATGGACGTTCGTTTTATCTATTTCGGCGATGGTAATCTTCTTCCCGCTCGTGATCGATGTATTCTTCTAAGGCCTTTCTTCTTTATCTGTTTTTGACACTTTGGCATGTCTTTCTGCAGCAGAATAAGAGGTAGCACAAATGTCAGATCCTCCAGAGATTACATTGATTACCATAGCATCTGTTAGAGGGGATCCTGGTTTTTCTAGGGTCTTATGAGGATCCATATCCTTTTCTTTTGATCTTACTTTTCTTCTTCCAAGGATCTCCTTGAGGTATCCCTTGCTACGTAGGTAAGTAAACTCCTTTTTTAGGGCTATGCAATCTTTTGTAATATGATCTTGTATAGGGACCTTTTTGTTAAATGGATTGTCGGCTCATGTTCTTTTTGATTCGGGGGCTATCCGATCCTTTGTATCTCTTGCGCTCAGTAAGAGGTTTTGAGATGCTCCAGGGACTTTGGAGTCTCATTAGGAGGTGGAGGTCGTGGATGATCGTAATGTGAGCGCTGCGAGTGTATTCCGTAGAAGTATTCTAAACATGTTCGGCAAGAGGTTTCCTATCGACTTAGTACCGATCCCTTAGGGGGATTGAAGGTGATCATCAGGATGGACTAGTTGGGGCCCAATGGGGTCGTGATTGATTGTGAGCGGCAGTTGATGAGAGTTCGAACCCCAAGTGGGGGAGAACTAATCATTACTGGTGAGAGAGCTTCGCATGGGCCAACTCTCCGTTCAGCAGTGAGGGCTAGGAGGCTTTTTTAGGGGGTTGTTCTGGGTTTCTGGCTTATGTCTCAGATTCGAGGGTGGAGAACACGTCAGAGTTGAGCGCGGTACCTATTGTGCGGGAATTTCCTGTTGTTTTTTCTGAAGAGGTGCCAGGAGTGCCTCCCGAGAGGCAAGTTGACTTCCGGATTGATTTGATGCCTGGTTCGGCTCCGATAGCGAAGGCGCCGTATCGCTTAGCTCTGCCTGAGATGCAGGAGTTGTCTACGCAGCTGTAGGAGCTGCTAGAAAAGAGTTTTATTCGTCCCAGTAGTTCCCCGTGGGGATCACCAATCCTATTCATAAAATAGGTCACACAGGATGTGTATCGATTATCGGGAACTGAACAAGTTGATGGTGAAGACCCATTAACCACTTCCGAGGATCGACGAATTATTTGATCAACTTCAGGGTGCATCTTGGTTTCCCAACATCGATCTTCAGTCGAGATATCATCAGACGAGGATCAGGGATGACGATATTCATAAGACGGCCTTTAGAACTCATTATGGTCATTACGAGTTCATGGTGATGCCATTCGGGTTCACCAATGCTCCAGCAACATTCATGGATGTCATGAACTGGGTGTGCAGACCGATGCTAGATCGGTCCGTGATTGTTTTTATTGATGATATCCTGGTCTACTCTAAGATCAAAGAGCAGAATGAGCAATATTTGAGGGAGGTGTTGGAGACCTTGAGGACGGAGAGGCTTTATGCCAAGTTCTCCAAATGCAAGTTTTGGTTGCGGGAGGTACAATTTTTGGGGCACATCATCAACCATGAAGGTATCTTGGTGGACCTGGCTAAAATTGAGGCTGTGATGCGTTGGGAAGTTCCGAAGAACGCATCTGAGATTCGGAGTTTCTTGGGCCTTGCGGGGTATTATCGGAGGTTTATCCAGGACTTCTCCAAAATTGCAGTGCCTTTGACTCGTCTGACCAGGAAGAATGTGACCTTTCATTGGGGTCCAAATCAGCAGTTGGCCTTTGAAACTTTGAGACATAAATTTTGCGCGGCCCCGATCCTTGCATTACCCGAGGGATTGGATGATTTTGTGGTTTATTGCGACGCTTCTATTTTGGGTTTGAGAGTTGTCGTTATGCAGAGGAGGCATGTGATTACTTACCCCTCGAGGTAGTTGAAGCCTCATGAGGCGAATTACCCCACTCATGATTTAGAATTGGGGCGGTGATTTTTGCCCTCAAGGTCTGGAGTCATTACTTGTATAGGTTACGATGCACTATTTACACCGATCTTAAGAGTTTGAAGTACTTGATGGATCAGCCAAACTTGAATATGCTGCAGAGGTGGTGGTTAGACGTGGTAAAAGATTATGATTGCGAAATTTTGTACCACCCCGGGAAGGCCAATGTGTTGGCCAATGCTTTGAGTCGTAAGGTGGTGTGTTATCTGATCCGAGATATTTGTTTAAGGATGATGGTTACCTCACCCATGATGGATATAATCAAGGAGGCTCAAGTAGAAGGATTGAAAAAGGAGAATTGGAAGAGTGAGTGAATTAGGGGCATATTTCATTGTTTGTCAAAGACAGTATGGGATTATTGACTTAGTGTGGTAGGATTTGGGTCCGGACATCTGGTGGGGTGAGGCAGAAGATTTTGGAGGAGGCACATAAGTGCAAGTTTTCAATCCATCCGGGGGCCATGAAGATGTACCAGGACCTGAGATTAAGCTACTGGTGGCCCTTCATAAAGAGGGAAGTTGCTTGGTTTGTTGAGCGGTGTCTGACATGTACGAAAGTCAAAGCCGAGCATTAGTGGCATCACGGCAAGGTGCAGCCGTTACCCATCCCCATGTGGAAATAGGAGGAGATCACTATGGACTTCATGACCAAGTTACCTAGGACGACGCGGGGTGTTGATTCTATTTGGGTTATTATGGACAGACTTACCAAGAGTGCCCACTTTATTCCGATTGTTGAGAGTATATCCACGGAGAAATTAACAGATATATATGTTCGGGAGGTGGTAGTCAGGCACAGAGTGCCGGTATCTGTGGTCTCGTACCGTGATGTTCGGTTCACCTCCAGGTTTTGGAAGAAATTTCATGAGGAGTTAGGCACTCAACTGCACTTCAGTACAGCTTACCACCCCCAGACCGATGACCGGAGCGAGCTTACGATCCAGACGCTTGAGGATACGCTTTGGGCGTGCGTAATAGACTTCGGAGGGAGTTGGGATACCTACCTCCCACTAGAACAGTTCTCTTACAACAAAAGTTATCATGTTAGTATTGACCAACCCCAATTCGAGATGCTGTATGGAAGGACGTGTAGGACTCTGGTTTGTTGGGAGGAGGTTGGTCATTGAGTCATGGGAAGCACCGATGTAACATCCCAAAAATCATGACCAAAAATTTTATTTTTAATTAAGTAACTTATAAAATTGTTTACTGAAAAACATCATCAAATCATATCATTTCATAAAACCATAGTCACATGTCTCAAAACCATATCATAAAATAGTAACAATGTCAGAGTACAATCCCAAGAATCTCATAATGCGGAAATCTTGTGTGTGTGATGCGCTGCTACCATGTCGGCTCCTTCCCCTTCGAATAAGAGTTACCTGAAAACAAAACTGAAACTGGAAGCACAAAGCTTAGTGAGTTCCCCCATCATACCACATACCATACAATAACATACTGTCAGGCATATCTGGGTGCCCGACCTACCCTTTCGGTCTCTTTCAACCGGTAACCGCCTAGAATATCTGGGTGTTGGCCTACCCCTTCGGTCTCTTTCAACCGGATACTGCCTAGCATATCTGGGTGCTGGCCTACCCCTTCGGTCTCTTTCAACCGGATACAGGGACTATTTCACCTCCTACCACTACCACATAATCATATAGCATACTAGCACATAAAGCATAACCGATAGTGGCATACCATACAATTATCACAAAGACAATCATCTCAACTATAATCACCTACTAGTGGGCCGACATTGGTGCCTTAGACCCACTTCTACTGGAAGGTAACTCACCGCGATGTCATGCAGTAACTGAACTGTCCTCGGTGCTGGAATCAACTCTCCTCAAACTCCTACACATAACAAGCTTCCTTAATTACCATTTCCTACTCGTAACCCCTTTCAAGGGTCAACTCAGGTCAAAGTCAAATTCAAAGTCAAAGTCAACACTCTGGTTAAAGTCAACATCCTGGTTAACTCAAATCGCCGAGTTGATCCATCAACTCGTCGAGTTCCATAATTCAGAGAAACTCGAAATCGTGATTAAACTAGTCGAGTTGCCCTCTAACTCGCCGATTTTCTCCTTATGACAGAATCGGGACTTTCCACTTGAACTCGTCGAGTCCTTCCTTGGACTCGTCGAGTTCTCCTTCATACAGGTCGGAACATTTTCTCATTGACTCGTCGAGTTCATCCTTGAACTCGTCGAGTCCTGCTTCATATTAGTTGGGGCATTGTCTTGAACTCGTCGAGTTCATCTTGGAACTCGTCGAGTTCTTTGATCTTCAAGTCCATATTCACGTCCATCTTGTTGATTCCTCTTCTATACTCAACCAGATTGCTCAGAAACAGAAAAGGTTGGGGAACCATGACCCGACTCGTCGAGTTGTATGAACGACTCGTCGAGTCCCCCAAAGTCCAAGTCCATACAGTCGATTTCGGTCGGGTTTATTGCATCCAAAGCATAGATCTGGCCTCCAAGGGTCGATATAACACATAAAGTTACAAACTTTACGTGCATGCATTGGTGTTATGAAGCTAGAACACCAAAACTAAGCCATTAAGGAGTCCTAATGCATGGGATAGGGCCATAGCTCAATAAAGGTCACAACTTTAAGCTTCCTAAGCTCAAAAGTTCCCAGATCTGAAATCATTACTCTAATATACACTCAAATCCCGAGTGTGACTTAGAAATGGCCCAAACATGACAAGATGCAAGCCCTAAACAAGATCTAAGTGATGGAAAGTCAAGGTCGAAGCTTTTTACCTCAAACAAACTGGAAATGTAACCAAAACTCTGGATCTACTGCCTTCTTCTTGGATCTCCAAGCCTTTCCTTCATTCTCCAAGCATCAAATCACTAAAATGGCACAAAATAGCTCAAGAACATTCACAAACTGATTAGGGTTTCGAGAATAGGGTCTGAGGGTGATGGGGGCTGGAGTGGAGGCTGTATAAGGTGTTTAAATTTGGGTGCAAACCCAAAAATTTAGGGTTTCATTCAAATAGATCTACTCGTCGATTCGGGGTTTCCGACTCGTCGAGTAGACTCTTCCACCCGCGTCCAAGATTAGCCCCTACTCGACGAGTTTGGGTCCGCCAACTCGTCGAGTCCCAGTATAAAAATGTAAAACTCATATTTAAAATTACGTACCGGGAACCGGGAATACAACCGAGGCGGTGCTTAATACTACGTAGTTGATTCAGTAGGTGCACGACAGGCTGCGAGTCGCGCATAGTCGTCAGAGAAGCTATGCTGACCGACGTCTTTCGGATCTCGAGTTTCAGGTGGGAGATTTCGTATTACTGAGGGTGTCACCTTGGAAGGGTGTCATCCGATTTCGGAAGAGGGGCAAGTTGGGTGCTCGATTCATTGGTCCATTCAGGTTTTATTCCCGAGTTGGCAGGGTTGCATATCGGCTGGATCTTCTGGAGGAGCTCCTTCAAATCCGCAACACTTTCCATGTATCTCAGCTGTGAAAATGTGTCGCCAATGAGTCTGCAGTGATCTCATTAGATGTCATTTAGGTGGATGAGCGCCTGAATTATGTTGAGAAGCCCATTGCAATCTTTGATAGAAAGAAGAAAGCTCTGCGTAATAAGGTGGTGAACTTGGTAAAGGTGCAATGGCAACACCAAAGTGTCTCTGAGTGGACCTAGGAGCAAGAGGACGTGATGAGAGATCACTACGTAGACTTATTCGCATCAGTAGACTTCGAGGACGAAGTCTACTTCTAGTGGGGGAGAGTTGTAACATCCGAAATCCTGGTAATTTTCCAAAATTTATTTATTGAGTTTTTGGCTAAGGACCCTCCCCTCATACGTTGGGCATACATGCATGTACACTTAGCGTACGAGGGCGCACATCTCCAGGCATCAAAGCCTCGTATACGGGGCATACGAGGAGGTACGCAGGGTGTACGAGGGCGCGCCTATTCGGGCATCTATGCCTTGTAGGTGGGGCGTACAAGCAGGTACGTGGGGCGTACGTGGCCGGGATTGGAAACTCTAAATTTGTGGTCTTGTTTCCTATTTAAACCCCCTTATAACCTTTGGACCTCTTTTCTATCATCCTCTATTGTTTCTCAACATCCCTTGAAACCCTAATTTCCATTGGAAGTAAGTTTGAGCTTGGAGTGTCAAAAGGAAGCCGTTTTTTGGTGTGTTTGCAAGGAGAAGAGTTTGTGGTGTAATCCTTAGACGTTCTAAAGTTTGTAGATCCATCATCTTTTTCATCTTAAGGAGCTCCTAGAGGTAAAAAGTTCATACCTTGCTCATCTATTGTTTAGATCTCCTCTTGAGCTTGTTTTGTCCTTTTTGGTCCCTTTTGGAAGGTCTTGATGAGTCAAGACCATTTGAGATGCCTCCGTTTGTAGATCTAGATGTTTAGTGGCCTCTTTTAGCTGAAAGGTGCAAACGTTATGATGTTTGTGACCTCCATGCAATCATTAAGTCATTTATTAAACTCTTTTGGGATTTTGGGCTTCATTAAGCCATGTTTGGAAGTACAGTTGGCAACTTTACATGATTAACTACTTCAAGGAGGTCAGACATGGGTTTTGGGGCATGTGTCTTTACCAAATAAGAGCTAAATGCTATGTTGGAAAGTCAGAGGAGTACGTTGGTCGTAGAAGCTTGTACGCGTGTCGTACAGGCCCTTAAGCGTGTATGCTTATCATACAAGCTGAGTACGCCCCGCGTACTCATCATGGGGCTGCAGTATTTGGGCCTTCGGTGGTGGGATCCGTGTTTGGATGCTAGGAGTCTGGGTTGTATTATAGGCGTTAGATTGGTTATGATAGGTGGATTGGTCTCCTTTGTGGGCTTATAGTATCATGGGTTGGGCTGTTTGGGCCTTAGGCCCATTATTGTGAATGGGCCAAATATGGCTGGGCCCATTGAAAGGAAAATGTTTTTGGGCTTTGGTTGGGATTGTACCATAATTTAATTAGTGTATTTTGTATAATTACAGTGTGAGATATTTGGAGATTGGTAGCTGAGTAATTATTATTTTCAGCAGACCGAGGTGAGTCTCTTCCCGATATTACTGGTCGAAGGCACCAAGGCCAGCCCATGATCTGCTTATGTGATATGTTAGTTTTTGTGTGTAACATGTTGTGATCAGGTTGAAATACACCCCAGTTTGGGGCCCAATATGATATGTCGGGTTGAAATATACCCTCAAGGCAGGGCCCACTGTGACATGTTTGGGTTGAAATATACCCCAATGCGAGGCCCGAGGGCGGGGGCCCATACTTGTGTTGGGTTGGAATAAACCCTAGGATGGGGCCCATTGGTATGAATAGTATGTGTTATTTTTGGAAAACTCACTAAACGTTAGCTTACAGTTTGTATTATGATTTCCGATACTTCCGGTACTAATAGGAAGGGCCCGACTTGATGGCGTAGCATTCACTCTCCGCCATTTTCCGCATTTCCTATTGTTGACACTTTGATGACTTTTTATGATAATGTATTGGATTTTGGTATTGAACTTATGATTGTAATCGTGAATTAAATGAAAAATTTTCTCTGGTTTTTGGGCTGTTACATGCTTAGCTTCACGGACCACTTTGCCATCCTACCTAGCATCTTTTGTTTTCGCATAACATTCTTGATGGGGTAATTACTTCTCATATGTATAGTATGTGTTTCAAAATAGTGTCTTAATTTTGTAGAAACAGTTGCTAATGTTATTATTAGTTTTTTAAGATGGGAATACCTGGTTTTAGGATCCATGAGACTTTTACTTACATAGTATATGGGATGTTGGTCCCCATTGAAATCATTAGCTAAAATAACACTAAAAACGTTAGAGGATACTGAAAGGTATAGGAGGAGTGGTTCCCCATATAGTGGTTTCACCAGAAAGGGTGCATAACTTAAATAAATTTTAAGTTCCTGAAAAGCATCTCCCTGCTCTTTAATCCAGTCAAATCTTTTGTTCTTCATCAAGATGTCATAGAAAGGTTTACACCTCTCTGAGGATCTTGAGATGAACCTGTTTAGAGCTCCTACTCTTCCTGTTAGTCTCTAAATATCCTTTGTCGAGGATTGGGATCTTAAATCGATGATGGCTTTTATTTTCTCTTGATTTGCTTCTATTCCTATTTTAGTCACCATGTATCCAAGGAACTTTCCTGATCTCATTCCAAAATGGCATTTGGAAGGATTCAGCTTCATGTTGTATTCATCTAGTATTTTTAAGGCATCTTCAAGATCCTTGAGGTGATCTTCAGCTTTCTTTGATTTTACCACCATGTCATCAATATATACTTCCATGGTGTCCCCCATTTTATCCTTGACCATCCAGTTAACTAGCCTTGGTATGTTGCACCTATATTTTTAAGAACAAAAGGCATAGTAGTATAGCAACATATACATGTTGGGGTTATGAATGCAGTGTCCTTCTGGTCAGATTGTTCCATTTGAATTTGTTGGAACCCTGTTGATGCATCCAGTAATGTTAGCAATTCATGGCCAGCCATGGCATCTAGCATGGAATCTATGTATGGCAGGGGGAAAGGATCCTTAGGCCAAGCCTTGTTAAGATCTGTTTAATCCACACGTACTCTCCATTTGCCATTCTTCTTTTACACTATGACCACGTTGGCTTGCCACCGTGGGAACTTCATTTCCATGATGATCCCTGTTTTAAGAAGTTTTTCTACTTTTTCTTGGATGATCTGATTTCTTTCCGGTGCAAAATTCCTTCTTTTTTGGGTTATTGATCTAAAAGAAGCATTAATGTTAAGTTTATGAGTTATATTATTTTTTCTGTACCTATCATGTCCTTGTACTTCCAGGCGAACTTTGGATTCAGGATTCTCGAGGTTCAGGGGCACTTCATTCACATCCTACTCTCTTGTTTCTAGCACTCCTCACGCCCCCTGCTTTAATTTCTATGCTTGTCGTGGTACCGTTGAAGGTTTCATTGAGGTATTTTATCACTCCTTAGATTCTTGTTGATCACCTGTGATTTTTACTATCCCACATGGAGTGGGCATCTTAACACACTGATGGTATGTTGAGGGGACAACCTTCATATCGTGGATCCATGGTCTACCTGGTATAATATTATAGGAGGACAATGTATCAATTACACAAAAGCGTTGCATAGATTTTACCCATCTATGTAGATATGTAGCTTTATCTCGTCGTCCGTATGATTTGTGTCACCACTAAATCCTATTAGTCATGAGGATCTTTTGACTATTTCGCTTTCGGGGATGTTCATTCTTTTCAAGGTATCCAGGAGTATAATGTTGACTGAGGATCCTGCGTTGACAAGGATCCTTCTGACAAAATGGTTGGCGATGTAAATTGTGATCACCTGTCCATCGTGGTGGGGATCATGGACGTCCGTTTTATCTATTTCGGCGATGGTAATCTCCTTCCCGCTCGTGATCGATGTATTCTTCTAAGGCCTTTGTTCTTTATCTGTTTTTGACACTTTGGCATGTCTTTCTGCAGCAGAATAAGAGGTAGCACAAATGTCAGATCCTCCAGAGATTACATTGATTACCATAGCATCTGTTGGAGGGGATCCTGGTTTTTCTAGGGTCTTATGAGGATCCATATCCTTTTCTTTTGATCTTACTTTTCTTCTTCCAAGGATCTCCTTGAGGTATCCCTTGCTACGTAGGTAAGTAAACTCCTTTCTTAGGGCTATGCAATCTTTTGTAATGTGACCAAAGTCCTTGTGGTATGCACACCATTTTGACTTATCCTTCTAGGTGGTGGACTTTTCCCCTATCTTGGCCATATCTCTTTGTCGCCAAGATCCTGCATAGAAAATATCAAACCTGAAACATTCACAGAAAAACAGTAGTCAGTGATCTTGGGAAATTCTTATTCCTCCCCTTCATCTTCAAGGGAATTAAACCTATGATGATCGGGTCTGGAATAAGGTTTAGATTTATAGGATCTTTGGGTCGAGGATTCGACATTCCTATCGGGTTATCATATGATCTGGGTGCGTGATCCTCTTTTGGATCTCTTTGTCTTTTTCGAGCCTTATTAACCTTAGTGCTTTTCTCCTTACTCTATCCATTGTTTTGCATGGAGTCATTACAAGGTCTTCGTAGAAAGGATAGTCTTTCTTCAAGCCCATTTTGAAGGCTTCTACGGAAGTTGCCAAGTCGATGTTGGGGATACTCACAGTGTCCCCGACAAACCTGTTCGTGAAATCCCTAAGCGATTCCTGAGGGTCCTGAACCACCTGATACGAATCACCAATGATCTTCTTGAATGTTCTTCTACAAGAAAATTTGTTATTAAAAATTTTAACTAAATGTGCAAATGAAGTAATAGAATAGGGTGGAACATTTAGCAGCCATTTCAAGGTTGATCCTGTGAGGTTTGAAGCAAAACCCTTGAATATGCAAGCTTCCTTCAAATATGTGGGAATGGGGATGATTTCTATTCTTTCCCTATATTGTGCCACATGTTCTTCAGGATCCGTAGTCCCATCATAAGGCTTCATGATGGGATTTTGGAAGCGCTTTGGGACTTCGGTGTCAGCAATCGCAAGAGTGAATCTTGAGATCATGTGGCTTGTTGGGGAGACTTACAGTATAGTCTGGACTACTCCATGTACGATTGAGATCATCTGTCTTACATGTTGAATTTCTTTGTCCATGATCGGGCTTATTCCTGCATCAACATACATAGATTTAGTAGTAAAAGTGTTATTATTCATGAAGTTACCAGGATCCTTGTTATTGGGAGTAACAGAGGCTTCGCTGGGATCCTGGATCGTATGATCTTGCTCTTTTGGAGTTGCACCCTAAGCGGGAGTAGAGGCCGATGTTGATGATCCTATCTCGCGACAGTTTCCTGAGGATCATGTATTGTCAAAGTTCTAGATCTTGTGCTGCAAGATCGAGGGAGATGCTTCTTGGGGTTTGTGGATATCTGCCCTCATTCTCTCCATTTCCTTGAGTATCGTCCGATTGTCCTCCTGCTGCTGAGTGACTTGTCGTTCCAATATTTTCATCATAGCGAAGAGCTCGTTATTGGAAATCAGTAAAGGAGGATCCTAAAATCCTTGGGTAGTGATCGAAGAAGTTTATTTCTTTGGTGCCTTAGAAGTTTTCTTTGGAGCTCCACCTGGGGATGGATGAAGGTTTTGAGATGAAATGGGAGGAATAGAGGAAGAGGATAAGGTCGGTTGGGTAGACATGATGCTCGAACGATTGTGAACACCACGGCCCAACAGTGGGCGCCAAATTGTTTTGGTAAAAAATTTATCAAGTGCAATTCGACCAAATTGTATGAGAGGATGTGGTGTTAGTGTAATGTAAGTATAAAATAATGATCAATGTGAGACAAGTGAGTTACAAGGAAAGTTCTTGATCCTTTGTAGGATCTCCAGCATAAAACCTTCGAAGGTGATAATCATCACCTGCCTTGTTGTATTTTATTGATTTAAATCGAAGATTATAAAGATGATGAAGGTAATGTGAGTACAAGTATAGTAATCAAGCTAATCAATAAAACATTTGTACTCGAATTATCTTCATCATTTCTGCAACTTCTCATTGAAACCAATAAAAAACAACAAGACATGTGACCAATATCACCTCCCAAGGTTTTATGTCGGAGATCCTAAAAAGGATCAACGGCTTTCCTTGTAACTCACTTATCTTAATTTGAACATTATTCAATATTTGCATTACCTTAAACACCACAACCTCTCTTACAATTTGGTTGAATAACATTTGATGATTTTTTGACAAAAACAATTGGCGCCCACCGTGGGGTCGTGGTGTTCACAATCGTTCAAGAATCATGTTTACCCAACCAACCTTATCCTCTTCCTCCATTCATCTCATTTCCTCTAAAAACTTTCCACTACCTCCAAACAAAGCTCCCGAGAAGACTTCAGAGGCACCGAAGAAAAACACCTCTCCAGTCACTACCCAAGAATTTCAAGATCATCCTGTAATGATTTGTAATAAAGAGCTTTTTGCTGTGATGAAAAGATTGGAATGACAAGTCACTCAGCAGCGGGAGGACGACAGGACGGTGCTCAAGAAAATGGATAGAATGAGGGCAGAGATCCAAAAACCCCAAGAAGCAGCACCCTCGATCTTGCAACCCAAGATCATGAACTTTGACAAAACAAGATCCTTAGGAAACCCCCAGGAGATAGGATCCTCAACGCCGGCCCCTACTCATGCTTGGGGTACAGCTCCAAACGAGCGAGCTCATATGATCCTTGATCCTAGAAAAACCTTCATCACTCCCAATAACAAGGATCCTGGTAACTCTGTGAATAATAATACTTTTAATACTAAGTCTATAGATCTTGATGTAAGAATAAGCCCGATTTTTCATCACTCCCAGATGATCTCATGTGTTCCTGGAGTGATCCAACCTATACAGGAAGTATCCCCAACGAAACAGAGGATCTCAAGATTTTCTCTTACAATTGTTGACACCGAAGTCCTTAAGCGCTTCCAAACTCCCAGCATGAAGCCTTACGATGGGACTACGAATCCTAAAGAACATGTGGCATATTATAGGGAAAGAATGGAGATCATCCCTATTTCCACTCATTTGAAGGAAGCTCTCCTATGCAAGGGTTTCAGTTTGACCCTCATAGGATCAACCTTAAAATGACTCCTTAATGTTCCTCCTAACTATATTACTTCATTTGGTTACTTGATTAATCTTTTTAACAATCAATTTTCTTGTAGCAGAACATTTGAAAAGATCACTAGGGATCTTTACCGAGTGGTTCAGGATCCTAAGGAATCCCTTAGGGATTTTGGGAACAGGTTTGGTAGGGAGGCTCCGAGTATCCCCAAGGAGAAAAGAAAGATCCAACGAAAAAGGATCAGGATCCTCATAAGATCCTAGAAAAACCAGGATCCCATCCTATGGATGCCAAGGTAATTAATATTATCTCTGGAGGATTTGACTTTTTTGGTACCTCTTATTCTGCAGCAAAAAGGCACGCCAAAGTTTCGAAAACAGAGAAAGAAGGATGGCCTCAGAAAAATACGTTAAGCACAAACGAGAAGGAGATCACCTTCGATGAAACAGATAGAATAGACATCCAAGATCCTCACTATGATGGATTGGTGATCAGTCTTTACATCGCCAACCATTTTTTCAAAAGGATCCTTGCCGAAGGAGGATCCTCAGCCAAAATTATATTCCTGGATTCTTTCAAAGGAATGAACATCCCAGAGTCTGAAATAGTCAAAAGATCCTTAGCTTTAATAGGATTTAGTGGCGAAACAAAGCATACGGTCGATGAAATAAAGTTGCATATCTACATAGAAAGGGTAAAATCTATGCAACGGTTTTGCGTGATTGATACATTATCCTCCTATAATGTTATATTTGAAAGAACATGGATCCACGACTTGAAAGCGGTCCCCTCAACATACCATAAATGTATGAAGATTCCCACCCTGTGGGGGACAGTGAAGATCACAAGTGACCATAAAGATTCCAAGGAGTGCTATAAGACTTCGATGAAGACTTCCACAGTCCCACAGTAAGCATATCAATTAAAACAAAGGGCACTAGATGTACTAGAAACCAGATAACAACATACAAAAGAAGTGCCCCTTGACATGAAGGATCCCGATATGAATATACTCATAGCATCCTCACTGCCAAAAAACATAGAAGAAGATATAATAAAGTTCCTTAAAGAAATAAGGAAAACCTTCGCATGGAAGCATGAAGACGTGACAGGTTAGACAAAAATATTATATCTCACAAACTTAACATTGATCCTTCGTTTAGACCCATACATCAAAAAAGAAGGAAGTTTGCACTCGAGAGGAATCAGATCATCCAAGAAGAAGTAGAAAAACATCTTAAAACAAGTATGATCAAGGATGTCAAGTTCCCAAGGTGGCTAGCCAGAATGGTCATCTTACAAAAGAATAATGGTAAATAGAGTGTATGTGTGGACTATACGGATCTTAACAAGGCTTGACCTAAGGATCCTCTCCCCATGCAACACATAGATTCCATGATAGATGCTATGGCTGGCCATGAACTATTAACATTCATGGATGCATCAGCAGGGTTCCAACAAATTCAAATGGAATCATCCAACCAAGAAGATACCACATTAAAACCCAACATGTATATATTGGTATATTGCTATGTCCTTTGGTATAGAAAATATGGGTGCAACATACCAAAGGCTAGTTAACCGGATGTCCAAGGACAAACTGGAGGATACCATGGAAGTCTACATCGATGACATGGTGATCAAGTGAAAGAAAGCTAAAGATTAGCTCAAGGATCTTGAAGAAGCTATAAAAATACTAGACCAATATAACATGAAGTTGAATCCTTCCAAATGCCATTTTGGAATGAGATCAAGCAAGTTCCTTAGATACATGGTGACTAAAAGAGGAATAGAAACAAGTCCGGAGAAAATAAAGGCCTTCATTGGTTTAAGATCCACATCCTCGAAAAAAGATGTTCAAAGACTAACATGAAGAGTAGTGGCCCTAAACAAGTTCATCTCAAGATCCTTAGAGAGGTTTAAACCTTTCTACAACATCTCGAAGAAGAACAAAAGGTTCGAATGGACTAAAGAGCACAAAGATGCTTTTCAGGAACTTAAAAACTATTTAAGTTCAACACCCTTGTCAGTGAAACCATTAGATGAGGAACCACTCCTTCTATACCGTTCAGTATCCTGTGACACTGTAAGTGCAGTTTTAGCCAAGGATCTTAGCGAGGACCAACATCCCATCTACTATATAAGTGAAAGTCTCCTAGATCTTGAGACCAGGTACTCCCATCTTGAAAAACTAATACTTGCATTACTAACTGCTTCCACAAAATTAGGACATTATTTTGAAACACATTGTGTACATGTAAAACCTAATTACCCCATTAAGAATGTTATGCAAAAATTGTAGATGTCTGGTAGGATGTAAAAATGGTCCGTGAAGCTGAGCACATATGATATCAAATATGAACCGAGATCAGCAATAAAATTACAAGCACTAGGAGACTTTGTGGGTGATTTTAGTGATGATCTATAACCTGAAGCAGAATTCGAAAGCAAGGAACTCAAAAAAGAATGGGAAGATGAAAACTCTTTACGAACAGATATTCTAACTTTAAAGGAACAGGCCTATGGTTCATACTAAAATCGCCACAAGGGGGACATCATACCCCAGGCAGTTAGCTGTGAATTCGATGCTACCAACAGCGAGGCTGAATACAAAGTATTGATCATGGGATTACAGTTGGCCAAGGATCTTCATATTTTTGTTGATTCCTTAGTATTAACTAATCATTTTAATGGATCCTATGTAGTAAAAGGTGAAAGACTATCACTATACCTCCACATCCTCAAAAAATTAGCCTACAAATTCGAAGCTTTTAGCCTAACTCAAGTTCCCAAATAAGAAAAGGTCAACGCAGACACATTGAGCAACCTAAGATATTCCCTTAGGATCCCACCAGAAATAAGGATCCCTGTAACTTACATACTGACCCCAAAGATAGAAGACCCGTCTAACAAACCAGACAATCCCAATGACCATGATCAACTAACCAACGTAGCTACAATCAAAGATCCTGATCCCCAATCACTTCCTCAAGATCCTAATTATCAGAATCCTGATATCCAGGATCCTCCATACTGGATCCAACCCATCATGGAATATCTCTAGAATGGCACGATTCCAAGAGAAGAGATAATCGATAAATTAATCCGGATGAGAGTTTTGCGCTTCGTGATGATCCAATGGAATCAATACAAAAAATCCATGGCTGGTCCATAGTTGAGATGCTTGGAAATTCATGAAGCTACCAAAGTACTAAAGGACATACACGAAGTATATTATCGTAATCATGTTTGGGCAAATCCTCGTGCTCCAAAGTGTTAAGGACGGGGTACTATTGGCCAACGATGAAGAAAAATGCCTTATTATATTCTCAAAGATGTAATTTTTGTCAAATGCATAGAAACATCCTTCATCAACCCGCATAACCATTACATCCTATCATTTCCCCTTGTCCGTCCTTGAAATGGGGAATGGATATAGTTGGTAAATTACAAAAGGCTCCTGGTGGAAAGGTCTTCATGTTAGTAATGACAAAAAATTTATCAAAATGGATAAAGGCTAAAGCCTTTGTTCAAAATCATGAGAAGGACGTAGTCTCATTTATCAACCGTAATATCCGGACCAGATTCAGGACCCCTGCTCAGATCATATGCGACAATGGATCCCAATTCATAAGCAAAAGTACTAGAGACTTTTGCACGAGTTGGGGAATTAAAATTATAATGTCCACTCCTATTCATCCTCAAGCTAATGGTCAATCTGAATCTGCTAACAAAATCATAGTCAACAATTTGAAGAAAAAGTTAGACGAGAAGAAATGAAGATGGGCAAAAGAACTGTGACAACTGTCAATTCAGGTCATTCTCGGACTCATGCACCTTTATAATAACCATTCATGCACATCATGCCATGGCCTAGTAGTATAAATTAGGTCAAAATCTTACATAAACTAGGATCCATCTAAGACCTAGGACTAATATACTTGACACTTACGATTCTAGTAAGTTGCTTAACTACAATAGGAAATGCCAATGCTATAATTTGAATGAAACTTTCAAGTTTTGTTATAATTGAAAAAGGGTATAAAACCCTAAAAATAAATTAAAATATTCTAATTATACTTCATTATGATGATGAATATCAAACAATATTCCAAAAACCCTAAGAGAGCTAAAAATCCAAATTTATAAATCATAAAGCTTAAAAACTTTATAAAATTTGGCTATAAACTTTCTAATATCAAATTTTTATTAATCAAATTATGGATTATAATCATTGAAATAGAAATTAAATTATCATGCAATAATCATAATTTATTAGTTAAAAACAAGATTTTTTACAAATAAATCAAGAATTGCTTAATAAATATTTTTATAAAAATTAGGGTTTTTATAAAATTATTGGAGGGAATTTTATAAAATTTGAAATTAGGAGAGAGGAGGCCTAATGCATGATAGAGCCAGCCATTCTCCCCTCCCCATGCACTCTCTCTTCCAAAACTCAATCATTAGACTTAAACCTTCACTCTACCTCTTCTCTCTTCACTCTCTCACACTCCACCCTCCTAACACACAAACTCTCTTCCTCTCTCTCTCTAACTCACGAAATTTCTCTCATTTCTCTGCCAAATTTCGAGATTTTGAAGACTTTGAAAGTGTTCTTACTTCCCTCAAGATCAAAACCAAGGTAAACAACAACATCTTCTTCCATAGTTTCATGATTCTACTTCCTTTTCTTCTTAGTTTTCTCTTCTTTTCGGATTCTATGCCTTTCCATGGCTAGAAATCTTTATTTTTCCCTTGTGGTTTGTAGATTCTCACCATAACACAATGCATGTGTTTGAAATGGTGAAAATCCGGGTTCAAACCCATGCAAAGAGTGAAAATGATGCACATATGTTCATGTCACTTCAAAAACAAGTATTACATCTTCTTCTCCATTTCTTTTGTGTTCTTGCATGGTCAAAAGCATTTAAACCATTTCTAGTACATCTTGGATGCTCATTCACTCCATGCATGTGCTAGAAATCAGACCTTATCAAAGGCATGCATGATGTTCTTGTCAAAATGTCCTAAGGATGCACTCAAAGCAAACATACAATCTGCCAGATTACTTTATTCAGCTTTGAACGACCATATCTCGGTCATTCCTTAACCAAATCATGATATTCTTTTTGCATTGGATAGCTCCATGAGTTAACTTTCAAACCCAACTCGTCTTACTGTAAAATATTAAATATCCGATTTTTGGCAATTTTTACAAAATGGTTGCGCAAACAGCTCTTTTTCTATGATCACCATTTTTGCCTTGCATGATCAATGACCTTAAACCCAACCATAAATCTGGGGAAAAATAATTTAGAAACTTAACATATCCAGTGAATGATGGTTGAAATTTCGTGGCTTAAAACCCCACTGAATGGGCTACATAAATTCATAAACTTCAGCCACATTTACATCTCATGCACCATTGCATGCAACATTTCTTATCTTGTTTGGGTTCAATACCCCTATTTCCCTTCTGAATAAATTTCGAACATTTTTCCTTTTGAAAGCCCTCACATGCATGTGATAATCTGTAAAATACCAAAAGCTTTTATTATTTCTTTGATTTATTAAAATTATTGCTAGAAACCAAGGGCATAAATCACATAAAATACTTCCAGAGGTCAATAAATCCGGAACAAATTCATGAATGACCCTTATGATGGATAATGACCCCTCACTAAATTTCATCAATTTTTATTGCTGTTTGGTATGATTTCCAATTTTCTTTTTGTTAGGATATAATAAATCACAAAACCACTTTGGAGAGTGTGAAAATTTTATCTAACAATTTTCGCATACCTTACCTGTGATGGATGACTCAGAAAAATAATTTCAACATTTTTCATTATGCCTTGCTATTTTTCCCAATTTTTGGTAATTATAATGGTTTAAAAATAGGAAAAATAGTTCTGATTATTCAAAATTCATGAACATTTACCAGAACATCATGTTTTACAGTAGGAGGTTACATAAAAATTTTAAGGATTTTTCTCCACTGTAAACTATTTTTCTCTTAATTTCTAAAGTTAATTACACTTAAATACACATAAATACCCAAAACCGGATTATATAATATGAAGACCACTTTTGATATTTTTCTCAGATTATTTATACTGTAAATGATGTTACAAAAATTTTTGGTAATTTATTTTAACTGTTTAATATTATTTCTTCAATTAAAGATGATTTAAAGGAATAAAACAAGGAAAAATAGAAATACCCACTGAAAAATATCTTTTATATTTTTCCCAGCCTATGTATATATAATAACAGTTAAATAAAAAGTTTGGGTAATTTTGGAAACTGTTTTCTATTTATTTCAATTTTTATTGGAATAAATGCTCAAAAATCATAAAATATAATTAAACCGCTTGGAAATCCATTTTTATAATTTTCCCAGCTTAGTATTGTGTAATAACAGTTAAATAAAAAGTTTGAGAATTTTTATCCTTTGAATGCTACTTCCGTGAATTTATGTTGTAATAAGGACTTAAAAATTTGGAAAATTTATATTCCAATGTTGTAATTAATCGCACAATTTGTAGAATTTCATTATTTCAGCAAAAGTGTAACCAATTAATATAAAATCAAATACTAAAACATAAATTGGCATTTCACTATATGTAGAATTTAGTATATTAGCATTAGATTTCGACATGGAAACTCACTAGTGTGTGTTTGATGTCGTAGGATCCCGGTAGTAAGACGTTGGTGCATTCCGAAGTACCCCTTTTACCTACTCGAAACGTTGTGAGTATTCACGCACTCCCCTATTTTCAGTTTTTATGTTTTCGGGTGGAAAAGCATGTCCCGAAAAACTATTATTTGAATGTTGTATTTAAATTGATTTGTATCAAACATGATTGCTATTTTATTGCTATGTCTCTCTATGTATGTCTATGCATTACGGAACATGAGAACTTATCGTACTAAGGCCCTTCCCTTATCTCTAACCATTAACTCTTTGAGCCAATGGTCATTATGGATAGCGCTATTAGGAATTGACAACTCCTCACTCGCCCTATTGCTGGAGTGCATGATACCATATTCATCTATGGAACGATAAGCATAGATCTTGATAGGGCTTCAGTCATACGTTTGGTTGAGACTCATTGTTTGCTCATACACATACAAACTCGTTACACATTATAACAATAAACTTGTTATCTATTATGGCAATAAACTCGTTTATCAATTTTAGCAATCAACTTTGTTTCTCATTATAGCAATGAACTTTGTTCTCATTAAAGCAATGTACTTGTATTTATGAAAAGTCTTATACCAAATCTTGATTTTATAAACATGTGAACTCACCAACTATTTTCATAGTTGACGCTCGTTTTACATGCTTTTTCAGGAAATAATTAGTAAGTGGATATAGAGATTCATCATCATAGAGCATGCTGCATCGTGTGGAAGTTATTTTATGAAGTTATATTTTGAACAATGTCATTTTGGAAAACTTGTACTTTGTTTTGTTTAAACTATGGGTTGTAAACTTTTAAATATTGCTATGGTGATGTATCTTTATCTTTTGCAATGAAACCTTTGTCGCTGTCATACCTTGCGTTTCCGCTTTAGCGGGGTGTGACAAGAACCCCCTTTAATCCTATGGGCAGATATGACCAATTTAAAAACAGCCACTGGCCAAACTCCATACTCCCTGGTGTTTGGAACGAAAGTCATCATCCCTACTGAAGTGGTGATCCCAATGATAAGATATCAATTGTTGGATCAAAAGAATAATGACATGATCCTAGCCAGGATCTTGACACTATCGATGAACTCATTGATCTTGCTAGGATCCGCATTGCTGCTCATCAACAAAGGATCACTAAAGCATAAAATAAGAACATTAAAATAGGAAGATTCTGAATAGGTGACTTTGTCAAAATAGGATCACTATAGTCGTGCGCACTGCATACTATATAATATAAGATTCGTATTAGGAAAAATTGGAAAAAATCAACCGAATCCTCCGTAAACACACATATATATATATATATATATATATATATATATATATATATATATATATATATAATATTTCGAAAGTATAATATATATATATATATATATATAATATATATATATATATATATATATATATATATATATATATATATATATATATATATTTCGAAAGTATACGTCGACGTGATCCCGAAAATATAAATTTCGTAGAAATCCAAGTTCATATGAAGGAGATATGAATTTTATAAGATTTAAAAATCAACCACGTAATTAAAAATTATTAACGTCAAAAGGTATGAAGAGAATGGTTGACTTTTGGGTACAGTCACCACAATGAAAATCGTAGTACTCTTTATGATAGGAATTTTGGTAAAGTAACACCAAAATCGGAGTCTGTACGAGAGAGTTATGATTTTTAAAAAATCATATCAAACTAAGGGCTAAAAATAAAGTTATAATTAGCCAATGATCCTAAAGGAAAGTTGCAGTACATGTGGAGAGCTACACATGGAAAAAAAGGACGTCGAAAATAGAGTCAGTATGAAGAAGTTATGAAATTTACAAAATCTACGTTTGAGCCGAGCGCGGTTCGCGACACGCGCTTGTAGAAGGTGAAAATGTGGACCACGGAGAGCCTCACACGTGGCATAAAGTATTTGGGAGACTTCACCTAAAAATCCATGATGTGCACCCCTATTGCACGTCGCGCACCCCAAAATCGGCTATAAATAGGAGGCTAAGCCTCATTTATTCCTCCACACCTCTTCTATCATTCTCTCTCAACTTCCTTTAGTTCTAGCTTCATTTCCCTTAGTTTTAGTCTTCGGAAAAGCTCTGGAATCCCTGAAGTAGTAGTAGCTATCAAGAAGAATCTCTACCGGTATAATTTCCAGACTTTTGTCTAGGAAACCTCTGTAAGTTAAACTACACTCAACTTTATTTTAGTGTAATTTATATTTTTAGTGATAAGTCATTATTATGATCCTATGATAGGAATTAATCCTTATTGATCGTAAAGATTAAAACAGGTAAAGAACACAATATGATCAAACTGGTGCTGAATGATTAATACTCACGCCTCAGAAGAACTCGATGAAGAATTGCTTCTGTAAAGGCGCATATTAGGGCTACAAAGATAAATCCAAAACTTAACTTAAATACGTAGCATGCATGCACCTTATATACTATAACCCTAGCATTAAATACGAGTGGACATGCCCAACTCGTTTATACAAAATGGACTAGATAACATAGGCCCAATGATGCAACACTAATATTTTCAACAATCTCCCCCTTTGCGTCAATTGAAACCATAGCCATTTTAATTCGTGATTCACTTCTGCACTTCGTAGACTTTGGGAATGAAACTCAACAGCAGCTTGAAAATATGAATGTACCAAGTGATCACATCGGTGAAACACTTCACATTATCTTGGTTGTTGCCCTAAAACTTCACAACTAGCTCCAAAATAAACTCCAAACAAGAAGTAGTAAACAAGTGTTTGTCTTCGAGATGAAAGAATAACTTGCGTCGACCTGCTCCTGGACGATCTCTAGCCGTGTATACCACAAACCATCCTTCCTTGTAAATTTTTCTTGGCTTGAGCTTCTGGAAGTCTTTCGGAGCTTCTTTTGGAACAACACTCGGTTTTTGCCTCAGAACAGTGGCAATTTCCACATCCATCAATCCAACTTCCTTAATGTAAGACTTGATCAAAAGTTGAAGATGAGAAAACACAGGTTCGTACTTCTCCTTCTCTCGCAACAAAATATTGAATATCACCATCCAGTCATGGGGGTTCAAGCAAGGCAGATCTGCGAGAGTGAATTCGCAGGCTTGACATGCAGATCCTCTCGCAACTTTAAACTTCGCATTAGGGAAGCTTTTAGTCTCGATTGGCCCAGTAACCTTCACAACTACAATCTTGATCGCACTCCAAGTTTCGAACTGGGGCTTCATATGCTTCAAGTAGAAGGCAAACAACAGTTGATCCCCAGTGCTGTCTGAGAAAGGTACATTAGCAACCTTTATAAAGGCATGAAACCTGAACGCCTTTGGTGTGATAGGAAGGTCTAACTGCGAATCATGTGTATTTTGGACATCAAAGGAAGTAATAGGATCCAACCAATACTGACTTGGCATATCCACAACTTGGTTTTGCATGCGCTTCAGGGTCCTCTTTGGAAATAATAGCATTTTGCTTTTAAGAGTGGCCTGAGATTCCTTTTCATCTTTTTCCTTTTCCTCAGCCTCCTTGACGATACAAGCATTTTCATCCAACTCTGCTTCACGAGCCTTCTGCCTTTTAAGCTCAGTTTCATCAGGCTCTTCGTGTTCATCATTGTCAATAATGGGTTCATTACTGAATAACTTTTCCTTGTCCTTTGGATCTGGCTTGATGACAAGAGGTTTACCTGAAACTTTGAGGTTTTCATCAGGTTTGGAAATACCTTATCCCCCTTGTTTCGGACAAGACACCGGTGTTGAAACACCCTCCAAACGGTGCAACATTGCGAACACCGGTCTTAGCTTTTCAGCCAGATGCTTTCGTACTGTGATGGAATTCATGGGATCATGGGTATCAATGATATTAGAAAGCAGTCCATTAACATCAGAGATACAACTTCTCGTGACTGCTTTCTCTGCTAGCAAATCATCTACCTTCTTTTCAGTATAGTGAAGTTTGGTTTCCAACAGCTTACACTTTTCCTCCTTGACCGCGAGAGCATCCATGGTCTTTTTCTCCATCGCCAACTCTTCTTGAAGCTTTGTGAGTTTCGCATCGATAGAAGTCTGGAATGCTTCATGATCGGACTTGAACACGGTGCGAAGTTCAGCAAAGTTCGCCTTTTCTGCTTGGAACATGGCACCAACATTCTGAATAGCCTTGTTCGTTGTTGTGGTATTGGCGTTGTGGGTAACCAGGTAGGCTTCCATGAATTCCCTTGTGTCAGCAATTAGTTTATCGAATTTTTTCGGTCGTTTCCTTGCAAACAACAGCAGAGTCAGAAACTGCCTTGGACAAAGTGGAAATGTTGGCAGTATGTTCCTTTGTGACTCGTGCAAGGATAGACTCAACCACAGCTTTGGAGTAAGCCTCAGAAGAGGAAACGTTGGATGCGAGAAGTAGTTGGTCAAGCTTCTCATGAAGAGATTTGAGTTCCGCTTTAGGAATAGAGACATCATCTTCATTGTCGAGCCTTATTTGCAAAGGACTGTAAGTGAATCCATCCAAATCATCAACTTCATCATCTCCGAAAATCATTTCTGGGTCATCTTTGCAAATGGAAGAGATGGGTGGTGTAACATGAGTGGAAAAGCCTGAAGTATTGACCCCTGTATCAGATACGTTAACTGAACTTACAGGTGCAGTTGAGGTTTGAGGTGGAACTGTAGAATCCGTGAAAATAGGTATGGAAATTGGAATGGTCGTGATTGTTTGAGTTGATACAGGTGGGGGAGAGGAGCAATGGTGATTGGTATAGAAGTAGTTGTTTTTTGCAAGGGAGGTGGAGAAGGAATAGAATCATTAAGCGGTGGAGTTACCTCACGATTAGGAAACGGGGTCTCAGTGCGAACTTGTTCTTCTTCCTCATTGCGAACGTGTTCTTATTATTTAGTGCGAATGGGTTCATCTTCTTCATTGCGAACATGGGGATCCTCCTCAATGCGAATCTCCGACTCGGTATTAGAATCTGAATTTTCGTCTTCACTCTGAGATGGAGTAGGAGTAGGAGACTTTCTCCTTCTAGCGGTTTGCTTCCTTCGCTTTGGTGCAGCAGTAGAGGTAGTGGGAGCCTTTCACTTCTTAGATGTAGGTTTCGAAGTCTTAGAAGTTCCTTCTTTCGTAGAGTCTTTCTTAGAAGGTTTCTTTGACCCTTTTTTCCTTTTCTTGGGTTTATCTGCCTCAGCCAAAATAGCTTGAAATTCATCAGTTAAAGGATGAGGGATGAAGGAGTAAGAGTACGATATCCTTCTAGAATTTTACTTGAGAGAGGAACATCACGAAACAGTGCTTCCGGAATTGAGTCAATGAAAAAAAACTTGGAATTATCTGCCATAATAATACCGGTTGTATGGAATGTCGCACTGGAAGCCATCAGTGCATCAGTCATCACTGTAATTCTGAGCTGCTTAATAGCCCTGTTTACAACAACGGTCCAAAAACACGCACAGGAGATCTCACTGTGACGAGTAACAGAGTGACTTCTCTGGATGAATTGAGCCCACAGGATAGAACCATAATCTACGTTTTCACCTGTGAATAGGCCATACATCAGACCCATGAAGAGTTTGCTTGCATAGTCGTTGCCTGTGACCCTTTCAGAAAAGGCTTTGAACAAGATGGTGAAAAGGGCGTTCCAAGTTGGTGGAAGATTGGGTTTCTTGAACTTGGATACAGCAGTGAGTGTTTCCTTGTACCCCATTTGATAGAACATTTCCAAGATGGCTGCGTTGGGGATGGTTTCCGGATTGACCAGATTGTCAGACTGTGGGAGCCCTAGCAGATTGCAGAAATGGGTCTTGGAAATCGAGGTTGTGTGATTATGGATGTCGAAGTAGATGTGTTGCTTGTCCTTGACATAGTTGGCAGTGGTATATGCTTTAGAGAGAATCGAGAGAGGAACATTCTCAACTTGAGACATAGCAATGGTAAGAGGAGAGTGTTTCAAGCACTCAATCAGAGGTAGAAGAAAGGCATCATATTTTACCGGATCCAAATCGATGATGAGATTTTGATGTTGCTTCACTGTAAGAAGAGTGGAAAGAGCAGTTTGATTGTGAAGAGACTGATACTCAGATGAAGCCGCCATTGATGAAGCTTGAAGAAGATGAACAGTAGAGAGCCTTTTAATCGCCATAAATCTTTGAGAGAATTTTGAAAGTGGTAATGAAATAATGAACCGTCAAAATCCTTATATACAATTTGATTTGGTGAGTAAAATCCGGAGAGAGTATCTCGAATACTGAATCGTCGCCTGGAAAAGCGCGATTTGACAACTATGACAAGTCAGAGGCTTGCGTCCCGCGGCGTAAGAATAGCTGTCCGTTCAACTTTACACACGTCCGTTTCAATTCTGATCTTTAAAAATTTTCCGCGTCAGCCTATCTTTTTTTTTTGTAGTGAAGAAATCTCGTTGAATACATACGACTGCGAACCTGAAAGTTAATTGTAACCACGAACAAGACTTTTGAAAATCACAAGGATCTTCGTGCAAGAGTGTCAAAGAAAAAGAAATAAAACAAAGTTTATCTGTGGGATGTTGTGATGTCGTACATGTGACATAAAACTATTGATCCCAGACAAATATCTCTTTCTTCATAGTCAAGAGAGACTAAGAAGTGTCTGGTTGGTTTCCTGTTGAATACGATTAGTTGTTTGAATAGAAACACTGAAATCCATCTTTTGCGTAAGGCTTATCAAGGTGGTTTATCCGTTAACCAAACTACAAACTTGACATAAGTGCGAAAGTTGGAAAAGGTACTCGTGTGACCAGTGTAGTCAGTTGAACGAGTAGGTTGGGAATTTATTTTCTGTGACTTGGAACAATATTGAAATCTTAAAAAAATAAACCGGATCTTTTTGGTTAGAAAAGCCTTGGTGTTAGACAAGTTCATAAACATCACAAAAAAAAATTCATGGTACCTTCCACGAAAGTGGTTTCGTTAAAACTTGGGTGAAAACTAGAACATTTGATTGTTCACCGTCAATTCATTGTGGGTATTGAATTTTGGGTTTCACTCAGTTCATGGTTGAACGAGACTAAGATCATTAGCACTAATTTTTGCATAACCATAAACCTCAGTGGTAATTTCTGAGAATCTCAAGGGTTACATTAATGAATGCGAAAGTGATGGAGAAGAGAGTAGATGGTTACAAGAAAGCGAAAGTACCTTTGAACTTCGAATGTGACCATGCAGATAACTCTTAACTTAATGTGAGAAGAATAAGGTAGCTCATGACTGATATGAATTCGCAGCCTGATTGGGAAGAATTGATTGGTGGCATCAACTCATTAAGGCATCATAGTCGAGTCGTTGAGGCTTAGGTCAACATACAACAACATGCTTCTAGGGGCACTTAGCTAGTACATAAGTAAGGAGATTCATACCTGCCCTATCACATGAGTGGATGGAGTTTGCGAACATCTTCTTCTATGATCTTGGTGTGCAAAGAAAATGAACACAAAGTAAATTTTTATTTATTTATTTATTTATTTATTTATTTAAAAGCACTAAAAGAAATTACATAATTTATTTTTGGTTTTTGGAGTCTTTCTGAAAATGAAACAAAATAAAGTTAAAAGTAGACGTTAATGAATAGTAGACTACGAAAGGTTGCAAAGATACACAAAATATACAAAAGGATACGTGAGATACCAAACCAAGAATGAACAGTGCCCTGGGAACTACTGCGAACGTTCGCATTGATTCACATCGATAAAATAGACTATTAATGAACAGTGGACTGCGAAAGCCTGCGAACGTTCGCACCGATTCGCAGTGAAGATTTTATGAATGCTATAGTGGATTTGGTACTGAATCAGCTTCCATCATTACTAGTCCTTGAAGGATTCGATTAAATATTGCTTCAGGTAGGGCCTTGGTGAATATGTTAGCCAATTGATCAGCGGATCTTACGAAATGAATCTCAACATTGCCATCTTCCACATGATCCTTGATAAAGTGATACCTCAGTGATATGTGTTTCATTTTTGAGTGTTGCACTGGGTTGTGATATATGCGAATGACACTTTCGGAATCACAATAGAGAGGATATCTTTTCATGTTCAAGCCATAGTCGCTAAGTTGCCTTTGAATCCAAATGACTTGAGATGTGCACGAAGCTGCAGCTATGTATTCAGCCTCAGCTTTTGACAACGAAACACATGTTTGTTTCTTTGATTGCCAACTGAGCAGCTTGCCATCGAGAAATTGGCATCCACCAGTTGTGCTTTTTCTACCTAAACTGCAGCCTCCTAAATCAGCATCTGAAAATGCTTGTACAAAGAAACCCGAGTTCGCAGGATACCAAATTCCAAGAGATGACGTTCGTTTTAGATAACAGAAAATATTCTTGACAACCACCATATGAGGTTCGCGTGGCTTTGCTTGGAACCTAGCACAATTAGAAACTGAAAACATGATATCTGGTCTACTAGCTATTAGATACTTGAGTGAACCAATCATATGACGATAAAGGGTCATATTAGTAGCTGGTTTATACAGCGAAGGAGTTAGTTTCGTTCCGAATGTCATTGGAACCTTCGTCTTTGAGTCTTCCATCATTCCAAACTTAGCTAGTAAGGTTTTCGTGTAAGCCTCCTGATTGATGAAAATTCATTCCGGTCCCTGTCTAATGTTTAATCCAAGAAAAAAGTTAATTGGACCCATTGAGCTCATCTCAAATTTAGTTTCCATCAGCTTTCGGAACTCAACTGTTAGGCTGGGATTAGTAGATCCGAAGATGATGTCATCAACATAAATTTGTATGATCATCAAGTGGTCACCCTGTTTTTTTGCGAAAGAAGGTTGGGTCAACTGAACCTTGCTTGAATTTGGACATTTTAAGAAAACGAGTTAGTGTTTCATACCAGGCTCTTGGAGCTTGCTTTAAACCGTAAACCGCTTTGTCAAGAATGTAAGAGTGGTTGGGATACTTTTCATTTATAACCCCAGGCGGTTCCTCCACATAAACGGTCTCTTCCAATTCACCATTTAAGAATGCACACTTCACATCCACTTGAAAAACTTCAAAGTTTTTGTGTGCTGCATATGCCAAGAAGATGCGAACGGATTCCAATCTTGCTACGGGTGCGAAAGTCTCTTCGTAGTCAAACCCTTCTTCCTAGCAATAACCTTTGACTACCAGTCTAGCTTTGTTTCAGATCACATTTCCTTCTTTATCCATTTTATTCTGAAACACCCATTTTAAACCAACAACCGATGCATCTGGAGGAGTTGGAATTAGTCTCCAAACTTTGTTTCGCTCAAACTCATTGAGTTCATCTTGCATTGCTTTCACCCAATCAGAGTGATCAAGAGCAGAGTTATAGGTTTTGGGTTCAATCTTGGATACGAACGAATTAAACATACAAAATTCTACTTTGGAGAATAATGTAGTTTGTTTCGCTTTCAGTTGAGAACGAGTTAGAACACCTACAGAGGATTCACCAAGAACTTGAGCTTTTGGGTGATCTTTTGTCCATTTGGTAATAGGAGGGTAATTTGGATCTAAGGATGGATTCAGCTCAGCATTGACTTCCTCAAATTCAGATTGAACTGATTTAGCGTCTGAGTCATCATTCGCTTCATTATTCTCCCCCTCGAATGAAGAAAATTCGTTGACTTCAGGAATTGAATCATCACCTGCGAATGGAGGTTCATACGTCAAAGTGGGTGGGGATTTATCTCCATCAGAAGGAGACTCAGTAGAAATGGGTGATGGGAAAACCTCCCCCTGGAATTGAGTGTTAGAACCAGAATTCTCCCCCTGGAAATGTGTGCCCGTGTCTTGAGGGTCATTCGCAGTAGAAGGCTTTTGAGGCAAGTCTTTCGCAGCAACATCGATAATCTTCTTAAGTTCGTCGACTTTATTATCCAATGCTTTCGCTTCCGATGAGATGGCTTTCACAGGTTTGTCGAAGAGTAACATGAATTCTTCATAAAGGTTGGACACAGGAATAATGGCTGGACTTGGTTTAGGAAAGATTTCTTTGATTTGACTTTTGGTCGACTGAATTTGCTTTAATTAAATGTCGTCAAACGTAACATAGTAGGTTTCTTCCATTTTCTTTTAGCGTTTGTTGAGAACCCTATATGCCTTTGATGTTAGTGAATATCCCAAAAATATACCTTCGTCAGCTTTCACATCGAACTTGTTCTGTTGTTCTTTGGAGTTGAAGATGAAACATCTGGAGCCAAAAACATGGAAAAACTTAACGTTAGGTTTGCTATTATTTATGATTTCATAAGGAGTGATTGAGAATCGCTTATTTAGGATGGATCGATTTTGGGTAAAACAAGCGGCAGCTATCGTATCAGCCCAGAAAATTGAGTGGCAGACATGCGAATGATAACATGGTTCGTGCAGCTTCACACAAGGAACGGTTGCGTCTACCAACTACGCCGTTCTGTTGTGGAGTGTAGGGAGCAGAGAAATTGTGTGTGACTCCGTTTTCAGTAAGAAATTCTTCAAATGCTCGGTTTTTGAATTCAAGCCCATTGTCACTACGAACGTTGTGAACCAGCTTTCGCAGTTGAACTTCAATCTGCTTGATAAAATCCTTGAGCTTTGGAGTTCCATCAGATTTTTGTCTAAGAAAGAACACCCAAGTGAAACGAGAAAAATCATCAACAATTACTAGCATATACTTACTACCACCAACGGTTTCAATAGCATAAGGACCGCAAAGGTCGACGTGTAGAAGTTCCAAAGGTTCGATAACTTTCGTGTTCACGATAGTTGAATGACTTTTTCTACTTTGCTTTCCCATCTCACAAGCGGAACACAAATGATCCTTGTCGAATTTCAATAGAGGAAGTCCGTGCACATGATCACCAAGAACGAGCTTGTTGATGTCTTTGAAGTTTAAGTGCGAAAGACGCCTATGTCATAACCAGCTTTCGTCTGAGTGAGCTTTTGTAAGCAGGCAAATGGCAGGCTTTCCTCGTATCGGGTCCAGATTCAGTGGAAACATTTCACCCTTTCATTCTGATTTTAGAAGAACGTTTTTGGATTTCTTTTCAATAATTTCTGAACCTTCGTCATCAAAGGACACTTTCAATCTTGTTCCCACGACCAACTGTGAGACACTGATAAGGTTGTGCTGCAAGCCTTCAACATAAGCTTCTTTACGAATAGAAAATTTCCCATTTGTTATCATGTCGTAGCCTTTTATTCTGCCATATGAATTATTTTCGTATTTTACATTGCCGCCATCCTTGAGAGACCTGAACTCTCGCAACTCCTCCTTCCTTCCTGTCATGTGACGAGAACAGCCACTGTCGATATACAATTCAGTGTCGAACTGTTCGTCACAAATAACCTGCAACAATTAAGCAGATTTAGGAACCCAAAGTTTCTTGGGTCCTTGTGATCCTTTCACACAACTAGGAAAAGTAATATCAAGATCAACCATATATGTTCGTTTTATGAGAGTGGTTTCATCTTTGCCTTTGACTGTGAAAACTTTGATTTTGTTGGCTTTTGAGTTAGTTCCTATGGAATCAAAGCTTTTATTCTTGTTATGGATTTGATTTTTGACGGGCTTCTTTTCAGCTTCTTTGGAATTCACATTAGTTTTCTAAGTTAGTGCCTTTGGTTCTGAAAACAACTTTCCCTTACCTTTGATGTTATTATTTGCTGACCTCGTGGATTTAGAGAAACAAGGCTTTGGTTTCTGCATTGGTTGCTTTGCGAAGAAGGGTTTTGGAGTCCCTTTTTGCTGAGAGTCCTTTGGACTGTGAGAACAATAGTGTGCACAATGATTGGAGCTTACTTGCGAATGAGCTTTCGCTTTAGGAGACTTCCTTCTTTCGTGGCAAACATAATCCGAATTTTGGGATTTTCCAAAATTGCTTTCTTTCACTGAGATTTCTTCTATGTCAGTCATTTCTTTGTCGTTTTTGATCACCAAGTCGATTTGACGACTTATGGATATTCACCAAAGGATTCGCTTTTCTCATTGCAGGTTCGCTTTTCTTTACAGAGTTCGGTTCGCTGCGAACCTCCTTGGTACCACTAGGACTACCTTTTTCAAACGCTGAGCGATTATTTAAAGGTTCAGCCACATATCTTCCTTTGACTTTCCAGGAAGTTCTTTCAGATAAACCAATGGTTTCATCAGCATTATCTATGGGAGCTGACCAGAAGAATTCATCACATCCGTCTTTGTTGTCTTCGTCGACAATGGTTTTCAGCTCGACGGTTTGAGTTTTTGTTACCCCATTGACTTTAAAAACTTGATTTGGCGTTATTTGAATCCTTGGGAAAACAATTTCTTTTTCTTTCAAAATTCCAGGTTTGTTTTGAACAACTCTTGCGAATTCAACAGAATTTTCAGAAATAAGAGTTTTCGCAGGTTTAGATTCACTTTTAACAAACTCTGAACAATCAACCTCATCCTCTACAGAAATTACACTCATATCAGTATCCTCATCAAATTCAGAAGTACTATCAACATTTATTTTGCTTTCTGAACTTAATTTGGAATTCAATAAATTAAATTTATGCACAATATCAGATTTGATCTGCTTTTTGTCATTCTCATCCAAAATTTGTTTCAACATGTTTTTGTGGTCTTTGGACTTAATGTAATTTTCGATACGTTCAAGACCGAATTTGTATGCATCAGAAGTTTCTTCAGACGAAACAATAGATTCGCATTTGTAACAATTTGCGTCTATTTCGTCTTCCTTTAATTCCAGAAATGGCAAGATCATTTTATGGATTTTCTTACCGATTTCACAATCAAGGTGCAGTTGAGTGATATTAAAATAAAGCCTTTTTGCAATTAATCAAAAGATGTTTCGCTGTTTCAAAAGCATTAAATTATCTCTCTATAAATAAATAGATTCATCCGTAGACTTAGATAAATCCGACTCAACCTTCTGGATCCACATACGTCTCTCCTCACTTTTGGATGTTGCCCTGCTCAATTGATCAGTTAGGTTAGAGTTTGATAGCCGAGTTTGCTTTAAACTATTGCTTATACTTAAATTCTGTTTCGTATCTAGATGTAGGAATATTACGTGATTCAAGAATGGAATTTACCTTATTGATCAGCTGTTCGCATTCGTTGATATGTTCTGGAACAATCTTTGTCGCGAAACAGCTATCTTCGCTTCTTCCACTCTCACCTGCATTCTCCTGCATCCGCGATCCACCTTCAGACACCATCAAGCACCTTCCTAAGAAATGCAAATTATGTTATTTCACAGTGAATGCTCTTCCATGTGTGGGCTTGCATACTTCTTCATCTTCTGAGTCTGTTGACCAGACTTCCACTCCTCCGAACTCTCCTTGAGCCATGTTTTCCTGTACAACAAAAGCACGCATAGAATTATCATTAGATTTCTTCTTCTTAATCTCTTCTAGCTTTCGTTTGTGATATGCCTCCTCATCCTCCTCTTCATTTTTCTCATTCTTCCTTCGCAACATGCATTCCTTTGCAAGATGGTTTTTACCATGACAATAATTGCAATTGTATCCGGAGTCTCCAACTAACTTTTTCTCCATCTTCTCTTCCTCTTTCTGAGTACCACTTTTGTTTTCTTCTTTTACTTTCTCTGAGCTGTAGCTTCCCTGCCAGTTTTTTTTTTTTTTTTTGAGGGAAACTTCTTCCTAGAAAATCGCTTAGGGTTGGATACCATTAAAGCAAAGTCTTCGTTTGAGAGCTCGTACTTAGAATGATCTGAATCAGATCCGTCATCAGCAACAATCTTGCCTTTTGCAACTAAGGCTACAGACCCCACCCCAGACGTCACTTTTGCTTCTTTCATTATCTCACTCTCTCGTGCCTTCAGAATTCCCACAAGCTTCGCAAGAGTATAGTTCTTGAACTGTTCGTGTGCCTTAATAGTTGAAACCACAACTTACCACTCTGATCGAAGCCCGTTCATGAACGTGACCTTTTGCTCAATCAGTTCACGTCCAACCCCGTGCTTCATCATCTTGCTAAGAATATGATTGTATCGATTGCAAGTAGCACTCAGAGTTTCTTCAGGCTTTTGGATGAATTCGCCAAACTCAGATAACAAGAGAGTTTGAGTTGAGTGTTCTAGATCTGCGTCTGTAGAATAGAGTTCTCTCAACCTATCCCAAATATCCTTTGGTGTGTCATAGGAACTTACAAGACGAAAAGTATCTTCTTGCAATGCGAATCTGATAATCCTCATTCCTTTAATGTTGCTCATGAGTTTGTCTTTTTCATCTTGAGGCACTTCCTTCACATCAAGAAGCAACTGGTTGTATTCTCTCTGGGTTTTGATGGTTCTTTTGGTCGCTTTGTGAACAAACGGACCTAGAGTGATTGCTTCCCAGATCAGATGACCATTGTCTTTTGAACCCAAAACATAATCTTCAAAGTGGATCGCCCAAACTTCATATTATTGAGGAGAGAGAATTGGAATCCTGCTGGTTGATCCGATGCTGCTTGAGATATTCAAGGAGTTGATATTTGAGTCTTCGTTCTGCATGGTGAATGATCTTTTAATACCTGCAACTAATCAGACTGTAAACACTTATTAGGTTAATATTGAGATCACAGAGTAACGTCAATAAATCAGTGACGACTCTTAACAGATCCAATATTTGCGGAAACCCTAATAATTTCTTCAAACAAAAGAGATGTGTATTAAGAACACAGTCTCCTACTCTGATACCAATTGATAGGAATTAATCCTTATTGATCGAATAGATTAAAATAGGTAAAGAACACAATATGATCAAACTGGTGCTGAATGATTAATAGTCACGCCTCAGAAGAACTCGATGAAGAATTGCTTCTGTAGAGGCGCATATTAGGGTTACAAAAATAAATCCAAAACTTAACTTAAATACGTAGCATGCATGCACCTTATATACTATAACCCTAGCATTAAATACGAGTGGACAGGCCCAACTCGTTTATACAAAATGGACTAGATAACATAGGCCCAATGACGCAACACTAATATCTTCAACATCCTATAAATAAGATTTGCCAGTGATTCCAAGTCATAATTTTTATTGATCTTCTTACGGGATAGGTGTATAGATAGGTTTACGTTGGCTTCGTTATTGGATTTCAGAAAAGCTATATGCCAAAATGATAATGCTTCCCAACTGTCCTGCCTGGCTGATCCTTACTTGATAGATCTTGATGTAGACATTGGGATTACTGTGGATCTAGACTACTATTAGTTACTAGGATCATTAGACTAAAACTCTGTACTAAAATTACTTACGTCACGGAAATATTTGAGGTGTTAGACGAAGCTCTACCTAGATCACCAATCACCCACCTAAGTCAACTGAGTGCATAGTCTCTTTCATGAACATGATTTAATACAAGTATTAATTAAAATATTAAATATTTGCTCAAAGTAATATGTGAATTATGTGCTTATTGCCTAGATTATATGTTTGGATATATAACATGCTATGTGCGAACTAGATGTGGTTCTATTTTATGTTAGGATAAATTGATAATAATAATATTCAAAGTAAAATTGTTGAGAAGATAAATGATTAATAATACCTAATACTCTTGTGGAATAGATATATACACTAAGATATGTTAGGGATAAACTTAGACTTAGGAAGATACCTAGTTTAATTAAGTTCATATTAGGTAGTCTCATTACGAGAATGTGCATAACCTAGGAACAAAGAGTAAAGTTCTATTCCTTGGCATTATCAGGTGTCGATTTACGATAGCTCCGTATGGGATGACCAGAAATGGTGGGTCTTGATCAGGAAACTGTTAGTGGTATGTTTGGTCACCACACAAAGTAGGTGACAACACTTAATCATTCTAGGAGATCTTGTGAATTACGTTGTTAGTGTAGGCTCGTAACCTACAGATGTAGATGAAAGGTAATATGCTATTCATCGAATTACTCTGAAGGCTTGGGTGCCCTAAGACTTACACCGGCCAAGGGAACCCCTAGTTGTGTAGTCTAAACCGTACCTTAAATGGTTCGTTGGAGAGATAATTCTCTCTGATAATCTTGGACTAGGATCTGTGAGGATCGGTAGGAATAAATATGTAGAAATGTTAGCCTATATGGATATTGTACAGTAACGGTTAGTGTTACGGGTCTGATAATTATGGAATATTATCGTATCAATATTGTGCGATTAAAATCCCTACGTGTCTCACCAGGTTTCCCCAACCCGCCCACTTATTTTATATGCATCACATGTATCAAGACTTCAACTAATGGAACTTGATTAGGATACTTAGTGATTAAGCGAAAACTTGTAATAGTATTCAGTGCCATCAAGTATTTACGTTGTAACTTATGTATCTATATTGATTATGACATCCTTAGGGTTTTAACATTTTGGAAACAGACAATAGTAATCAAATTATCTTTTGTACTGGGATTTTCCACAAATGTAATTAAATTATTTTAAAAGCATAAAGAAAAGTTTTAACTGGTTCTAAAAATTAGAGGATGTCACAGTTGGTATTAGAGCATTTGTTTAAGTGAACTAGTAATTTGCAGGATTTCTAGACTTAAACTTAGAGATTAAGCAATGATGGTGAGGTGTGTGTGTGTGTATATGATATTTTAGGTCATATACCTGAATAGACACAAGCACTATGATGTTGTAGGGTATAGATGTTAAGTAATATTAAGTGCTAAATAAATAAAATTAATATATATATATATATATATATATATATATATATATATATATATATATATATATAGCATAACGTAGGTTTAATACCCTATTTGCTATATTATGCACTAGCATACTTTAGAAATGCCTTATATGTGCTAAATTATATGTATATCATGCCTTACGTTTTACCTAGATTGCTAAGTATTGGAAAAGTTAAGATATGTTGCTGACCTAGTATTAGGAAATTTTATGTATTCAGATTTCTAAACATTTAATTACGGTATTGGAACTGTATATATAACTATTCAGAGTAATAAGGAGGGGTTCGGGTCTAAACCATCCCTACGTATATTCTCGTCTTGGTATGCTAAATGCCTGATTGGCCATATAGAATGTCATGATAATCACAAGCAGTGGTAGAGTCGTCAACAACGAAGGAGGTGTAGCACCTCAGAACGTTGAAGCTCAGGGGATGACGCAAGAAATGCTCGATCAACAACAACATGAGCTTAGGGATCTCTCAGCTCAGCAACTTCCTAATACTAGAGGATGAGCACCAGTAGTAATGGAACAAGTCAACAAAGGACCGATTCCTTCACATGCCACAACAGTCTAGGAAGGAAATAATGTTGACTCAGAAAGTTGTCAAGGACGAGAGAAACTAGAGGTCCAAAGAAATGATGAACTCATAGGCTACTGCAAGTATAAGGATTTCATGCCCTGAAATCCATCATCATTTATCGTGAAGGAAGATCCAGTAGGATTCATGGATTTGATATCAGAGATGGAGTCGGCTTTCATAACGTGTGGATGCTCGGCATGCTACAAACCACTTATGTTGTGAGGTCGTTTATGATGGGTTTTGAGCATTCTGACACTCCTAAGTGTACATGCAACCCAAGAAAACCTTGGATCTATGTTTGTCTAAAATACATGCAAAATACTTTTTCCAAGGTTCATAATCCTATCTAGCATACATGGGGAACATTAAACATAAAAGATGGCTAGACTTACATACCTTGTAGTTGATTGATTCCTTGTAAACCTTGAGAGCCTAGCACCCCAAGTGTGATGCCTCAAATGTTTCACACAACACCAAATGCTCTTGGAATAAACTTTGAGAGAATGTCTAACACTTGAAATCGGCCTTGCCCTCTTGTCTCACTAGTGTAGCCGATTTCGGTAGATAACATGTTCTTTATATTGTGTGTTACATTTAGGGTTACACCATGTAAACCCTAATGTAACATGGCTCTTCATTTCCATGACCCATGGGTTTGTAACTCTCATAGATCATCCATGGAGCATCCTATGGACCTTAGCCCAACTTGATAACCCATGGAGCCTTTAGCCCACTATACAAGTTATGGATGATTTACATAATCAACCCATATATGTAATTAGTCTTCTTTTGATCACTTAATTAATTCCAAATAAATCTTTGATCAATACTAATTAAATAATATTATTAATATATTAGAACTTATAATATATTAGTAAACCACAAGTGTTATTTCTCTCATTTGGTCTATCCAAATGCATGATGCCATGCAACCCAAATGGACCATGTCGGGTCGGGTCAAGTACATACCAGAAATATTTATGGACTTAGACACCTTATCCAACAGTCTCCCACTTGGATAAGTCTAATAACTATAACTGCAAGTATGACTTCAGGAACCGATCAGCAATCGTAGCTCTTTTCAAGGTCTCTCGGAACTGAGAAGATGATGATACGCCATTTATGATAAGTGATCATATAATCCTCTGTTCTAGATATCAGCCGGACAAATACATGGAACAATGTCTTACTTATTGTCCAGCAGTTTGTTTCCCGATTTCTGATTTGTTTGACATAGAACTTAATTGAACACATCAATTTAGTTCTGACCGGGCCCGGTACATAGGTAAAAACAAAATCAGCGAGGGGCCCAGATATCACTTCTAATCCAAGAAGGAATAGATAAACTTCGACTCATATGCTTGTTCTACTACTTGTTAAATCACACACAAAGGCACGTTTTATAACATCGAGTTACCAATGCGTTTTCGCACGATCAATGCATAACCAACTCATAGACAACAAGTCATATCTCTAGGTTTGAAGACTTATATGATATTACCGTCTCGCGATCACTCGAGATAAATTCCATGAAGTGATACCAGCGAGCTTGGGTTGAATCCAATACTCAGAACTTATGAGCACTCATGAGTGTTGAGGCCATGTCCAACATCTTAGACCTCTACAACTAACTCATGATAGTCTTAATTCATATCTACTTCCAACATATGACCGACTGTGGATAATTTGAATAATATGTAAAACATAACATAAATATTCTGGAAGTCAAACATGCAAAAGAAATAATAGTAAACGATCGACACAAGATAGCAACACTTTACTCATAAATAAAACACACATTTTATTCATCATCAAATGTCAATTTACACTTTACAAATTTCAAAATTATCTAACTACTAAAACTAATGTCATCCTTCAGCCTTATGCTCCTTGCATGCTGGAGATGCTTAACCCTACGCAGTCCCTTCGTGAGGGGATCTGTTGGGTTCTCATCCGATGATACCCTCTTTGCCACGGGGAGTCCTTCTTCTATTCGACGTCTGATGAAATGGTATTTTCTGTCAATGTGTCTGGATCTCCCGTGATCCCTTGGTTCCTTCGCTAAGGCAACTTCACTTTCACTATCACATAAAATCTCTATGGGCTACTTTATAGCTGGTACAACTCCAAGCTCTCCAATGAAGTTCTTTGGCCATATCGCCTCCTTTTCTGCCTCGCTTGCCGCTATATACTCTGATTCGCAAGTTGAATTAGCCAGTGTCTCCTGCTTGGAACTTTTCCAAGAAATTGCTCCTCCGTTTAAGGTAGAGACCCAGCCTGACTGAGAGCGGAAATCATCCCTATCAATCTGGAAGATAACATCATTTTCCCTTACAACTCTCAAGTCATCACTCCCACCGAGAGTAAGGACCCAGACCTTAGTCCTCCGCAGGTACTTGAGGATATTCTTTACGATAGTCCAGTGAGCCTTACCAGGGTTCCCCTGATATCTGCTGACCATGCACAATGCAAAGGCCACATCAGGACGAGTACAGGTCATAGCATACATGATCGAGCCTACAGCAGACGCATAAGGTACTAGCCTCATTTCTGCTATCTAAACCTCATTACTCGGGCTCTGAGTCTTACTCAATCTAGTGTTACTCTGGATGGGTAACTCTCCTTTCTTGGAATCTTGCATGTTGAACCTCTTCAGCACTTTATCCAAGTATGTACTCTGACTAAGTCCAATTAGTATTTTACTCCGGTCTCTCAGAATCCTTATCCCTAGGATATAGGCAGCTTCTCCAAGGTCCTTCATAGCGAAACACTTCCCAAGCCAGGTCTTCACCTCCTGCAGGGTTGGGATGTCATTTCCTATGAGTAGTATGTCATCCACATACAGTACCAAAAAGCTGACTATACTCCCACTAGCCTTGACATATACACAAGATTCATCTTCACTCTTCGAAAAAGCAAACTCTTTGACTTTCTCATCGAAGCAAAGATTCCATCTGCGAGGTGCTTGTTTCAATCCATAGATGGATTTCTCAAGCTTACACACTCTATTAGGGTACTCTGTACTCACAAAACCCTCTGGCTGACTCATGTAAACATCTTCAGCCAACTTCCCATTAAGGAAAGCGGTTTTGACATCCATTTGCCATATTTCATAGTCATGAAATGCAGCAATGGCTAACAATACCCTAATATACTTAATCTTGGCTATTGGTGAAAAGGTCTCATCATAATCAACTCCTTGAGTTTGAGAAAAGCCCTTTGCAACGAGTCGCGCCTTATACGTATGTACATTACCATCCATGTCGGTCTTCTTCTTGAAGATCCATTTGCACCCAACTGTCTTACGACCTGGTACATTGTGAACCAAGTCCCAAACCTGGTTGTCATACATGGACAGTATCTCGCTGTCCATTGCCTCTTTCCATTTAGTAGACTCGGGGCCTGCCATGGCTTCCAAATAGTTGTTAGGTTCATCCAGACTTACCAGTGTCTCATCACTGATACGTGTCTCACCTTCCGCAGTAATATGGAAACCATAGTAGTGCTCAGGTGCATTCCTAACCCTTGTGGAACGCCTCAAAGGTACAGACTTGTCAATTGGATCAACAGGAGTTTCCTCCTCAAGTTGACTGCTAGGGTTTGAGGTTCCTTCACCACTTGACTCATGAATTTCTTCAAGGTCAATTTGCCTCCCACTGTCTCCTTGGCTTATGAACTCTCTCTCTCGAAAGACACCCCTCCTTGATACAAAGACCACATTCTCACTAGGTCTGTAGAAGAGGTAACCAAAGGATTTATATGGGTAGCCGATGAAAATACATCTCTCACTTCGAGGTTCGAGCTTATCATGAGTCTCGCGTCTCACGAAAGCTTCGCAACCCCAAATCTTGATGTGGGCTAGATTAGGAACTTTTCCAGTCCACATTCCGTGAGGTGTTTTGGAAACCTTCTTTGTAGGGACCAGATTCAGGATATGGGCGGCAGTATCCATGACATACCCTCAGAATGAGATTGTTAGCGAAGCTCGACTCATCATGGAACGAACCATGTCCAACAAGATTCGATTACGCCTCTCAGCTACACCATTCAACTATGGTGTCCTGGGAGGTGTCAATTGTGAGACAACCCCACATTCCTTAAGATAGTCGAGGAACTCTGTACAAAGATACTCACCACCATGATCAGATCGAAGCATCTTAATGTTCCTGCCCAATTGATTCTCAACTTCGTGTTTAAACTCTTTAAACCTTTCAAAAGTCTCTGGCTTATGCTTGATTAAGTAGACATATCCATATCTACTATAATCATCAGTAAAAGTCAGATAATAATGATTAGCATCCCTTGTGGCAGTTTTGAAGGGTACACAGACATCTGTGTGCACTAGATCCAACAAACCTTCACCCCTTTCATAAGAATCAGTAAAGGGTGATTTTATCATTTTTCCAAGTAAGCATGATTCACAACTATCATCTGACTTTAGGTCAAATGACTCCAAGACTCCATCCTTTTGGAGTTGGCCTATGCGTTTCTTGCTTACATGTCGAAGACGACAATGCCATAATGATGCTTTATCCAAGTTATTATCATTAGTAGAATCAATACACAACACATTATTTCCTAAGTTATCTACAATAGACACAACTTCATACACACCATCACAAGGTAATACTTTAAAATAAAACACATTATTAAAGAAAGCATTTATTCCACCAACTTCATTATCAAAAGAAAAGGTAAACCCTTCTTTGTACAAAGCATGAAAGGAAATAATATTTCTTGCCATTTCAGGCGAGTAACAACATTTATTCAAATCTAAAGTAAATCCACTACTTAGAAACAAAGTATAAACTCCAATCTTGGTGACACGTGAAACTTTCCTATTCCCCATGATCAAGTTTATCTTTCCATGCTCCACATTCTCACTTCTTCTTAGTCCCTGCAAATCAGAACAAATATGAATACCACAACCGGTATCAAGGACCCAAGAGTTGGAATAGGGTGAGTTATTAGATAATATAGTGTAAATACCTGCATGGTTGGGTTTTACTTTCCCATCCTTCAAATCTTGTTGGTACTTTGGGCAGTTCCGCTTCGAGTGCGTCTTTTCATGGCAATAGAAGCATTCAGCCTCTTTTGGGTCAGAAGAAGGAGTGACAAAACGTTTCTTGGTTCCACTTGAAGAGGAGCCATCAAGGGTCTTACCCTTGGTACCCTTCGAAGGGTTCTTCCTCTTTTTCCCTCTACCTTTCCTGATTGCCAGGACAGTTGCGGAGTTTGGAGTAGGAGTAGGAGTGGTAACAACCGACTTACCTTTAAGACCTGATTCTACGGTCTTTAGGAGTCCTTGAAGTTTGCTAAGAGTGACTTCTTCCTTGTTCATGTGGTATGTCATGCGGAATTGATCATAACATGATGGTAAGGAGTGCAAAATGGTATCTATTGCCAACTCCTCGGGGAAGTTCACATTCAGCTTCATTAAGCGCTCCACATACCTTTGCATTTTCTGCATGTAGCCCGTGATGGGTTCACCATCCTTCATCCGGGTTGTTATCGTGGAGGACATGATTTCATATCGCTCTTGACGAGCACTCTGATGGTAGTGGTCCATCAAATCCTGGTGAATCTCAAAAGGATAGTAACCCTCATAGGACTTTAGAAGCTCGGCTGTCATAGTGGCCATCATGATGCATGCCACTTTTGTAGCATCTTTCTCATGTGCCTCATATTCAGCAAGCTCCTCTGGAGTAGCAGTTTGCTCGGGTACCTTAAGCTCCTTGTCGAGAACATATTCTTTGTTCTCATACCGAGTGACCATCCTGATGTTCCTGATCCAATCTGTAAAGTTGGATCCATCAAAGATGACTCTCCCATAAAGGTTCATGAGAGAGAAGGAGCTGGTAGGGTTTGAGCCAGAAGCAGCATTGTTGGAAGACATCTGAAAAGAAGAAAAGACAAGTTTACTTTAGATATCAAGATAGTCCTTAATAAAACACCCAAATGTAATATTAAGGCTAGGATCCAATCACAATATATTATAACTTAGAAGAGGGATGTCGTAATCTAAGCTAAAACATATTTTAAAGGTAGGTGAATGACGATTCACCAATTTCCACCATGAAAACGAAATATATAAATTATTAGGTTTTATTTTAGAAACTCCTAGATTCTTTTGAGATTCATTGAACTTTTCAATGGCATGTTTCAATATCGAATGTGCCCTTCATGTTTTGTGACTGGGATACCGAGGATCACAAAACAAGGTGTGAAGTAACCATGCAAATTACTTGGTACCCTTCATTTTTTTCACTTAATCGATGTGCCGGTTAACCACACGCGCTCCACCGACATATGAAAAACCTTAAGTCACCCTTTTCCTACCTTGTTAAGTCCAAGTTAGTGTGTCGGTTAACCACACACGCTCCACCAACGACTTAATCAAAGTGCAAAGTGTAATTTCATGGATTAGCACCATATTCATATTTTCCTAAAGTAACTAAGATTGGGAATTTGTTAAAAAACATTTAGTTACTTTATAATAATCATTATACTTTTAATGAGAATTTTTAAGTCATTGTCCTACCCGTTCGGCTAACGACCCTCCACCAGTCAAGGAAGTGGTGGGTGAGAGTGGACACCCATTAAGCTGCCATTTTATAGGCAACAACCTTATACCCCCCTTATAGACCGACTTCGTTAATGAGGCCTACTAACGGTAAAACGACTTGATCTTATGCATATCCAAAAGTTGGAACTAAAGTTTACTAGATGACTTTACATGTTCCAAAAGTTGAGGGCAAGTTTTGTAACTTTACAAAACCTTTCAATTCATAACTTATGAGTTATTAAAATGAAGACTCTTCAGTTTGTAACTTATGTGTTCTTTTAATGGAATTAATACAAAGTGACTTTTGGTTATCCATAACTTGAGGACAAGTTATGAACTCCATTAAAACACATAAAGATAACGAATTAAGCATTAAACAAGTAATTCCTATGATCTATCAAGAACTCATAAGAACATGAATCAACATATCAAAATTTCAGGAACATATGAACACATATAAGCATGTAATTTTGATATTAGCCATTGAAAATGGATTAGAACAACCATTACACCATCTAAAACAAGTTTTAAAACACCAAAACAGTTTAGGGTAATGTTTCTAGTCCATTTCCAGCAAAACTCGAAAAACTACACTCAGGGGCTCCTACTCGTCGAGTGCAAGAACCTACTCGACGAGTAGGATGAGTTTGGTCATGGACTCGTCGATTCCCCCCATGGACTCAGCGAGTTCATGCTGCAGAATGCATAAAAACGAGTTTTTTTCACTATTTTGCATCAAGTATCAAACAAACAAGCCTAGGTTTCTATACCACTAATGAATTTTGAGCATTCTAACACTCCAAGTGTACATGCAACCCTAGAAAACCTTGGATCTATGTTTGTCTAAAATACATGCAAAATACTTTTTCCAAGGTTCATAATCCTATCTAGCATACATAGGGAGCATTAAACATAAAAGATGGCTAGACTTACATACCTTGTAGTTGATTTGATTCCTTGTAAACCTTGAGAGCCTAGCACCCCAAGTGTGATGCCTCAAATGTTTCACACAACACCAAATGCTCTTGGAATAAACTTTGAGAGAATGTCTAACACTTGAAATCGGCCTTGCCCTCTTGTCTCACTAGTGTAGCCGATTTTGGTAGATAACATGTTCTTAATATAGTGTGTTACATTTAGGGTTACACCATGTAAACCCTAATGTAACATGGATCTTCATTTCCATGACCCATGGGTTTGTAACTCCCATTGAGCATCCATGGAGCATCCTATGGACCTTAGCCCAACTTGATAACCCATGGAGCCTTTAGCCCACTATACAAGTTATGGATGATTTAGATAATCAACTCATATATTTAATTAGTCTTCTTTTGATCACTTAATTAATTCCAAATTAATCTTTGATCAATACTAATTAAATAATATTATTAATATATTAGAACTTATAATATATTAGTAAACCACAAGTGTTATTTCTCTCATTTAGTCTATCCAAATGCATGATGCCATGCAACCCAAATGGACCATGCCGGGTCGGGTCAAGTACATACCGGAAATAGTTATGGACTTAGACACCTTATCCAACAGTTCAAAGGCACAACTAATCGTTACTGGAACACGTTAGGGAAGATTATAAGTCCGAAAAAGCCACTACAGCTGACATGGGACGAACTCTTGACCCATTTCAAGAGGAGGTTCTATTCAGCTGAGAAAATATTGGAATTGGAGAATCAATCATGTCCATGGATGAGTACACAAATGCCTTCACTGATAAAATGGAGTTTGCCCTACGTCGTGTTCTGGACGAATTAACCAAGATTGAAAGGTATGGCAAGGGGCTACCTTGGGAGTATATTGTACCGGTTAAGTAAGCACGTACATTTGAGGCGGTCCTCTGGGCTGCAAAGTCTGTTGAAGGGATGATGAAGAATGGAGCAACCGACAAAGCCAAAGTCGATGAGAAGAGGAGAGCTAAGGGAAGCAACAAAATAAATCGCAAGAAGAAGTATTCAAGGTCAAGCAACGATTCTGGAAGCAACCATGAAAGTAAGTGGTGCGAATAATGAAATAAGAGGCATTCTGGCTACTATGTGGTCTGCTACACATGCAAGAAGCCGAAGCATATCTCTACAAACTGCCCAGTAAAAGGAAAATATTGCTTCACTTGCGGAGAAGACGGGTACATAAAGGCGGAGTGCCCAAAAGCCGAGAAGGAAACCCCAGGGATCCTACCCGTAAAGTCCAAGGGTAGAAGCTACCAAATGATCATTGATGAAGCGGATACCGTTGCAGGAAATCAAGAGTAAGAAACTGGTTGATCTATATATGATTTGCCGTACATATGGATAGTAATGGGACATGAAGCCCAATATAAGGGGCATAATGTATAAATAAATGATGTAATCATTTTCGAATGTTATAAAAATTTCTAGTTAAGTTACATCGTTGTGTGGCATTAGGAAATTATGATTTCAATATAATGATTTGGTTAAGAATAAATTGTGGTATAGTGTGCCTATAAGCAAGACACTACACGAGAAAGAATTTATATCCAAGGTTGAAAAATAGAATTACGGTTGAAGTTACACATGGAAGATATCGTAGTGGAGTCTAGGAAATTTGTTGTATATGATTACTTGGACACATCTATATGTGTTTAATTTCTTTTGTGATCTTTAGGAAATAGTAACTGAGGAAAACTGTGAGACAACTTTTGAAACAAGTATAAGTAGGTGGTGAAGGTAGTATTGGCTTGTACTACCAGAAGCACAAGACTCGTAGTTGGATAGGAGGAGTCACAAACTTACTAAGGCACTAGTGATTGCATTCATTGTTGTTCATTTCCTTCATTACCTTTGCTTCGGTGATGATTTTTATTCTGACCCTAGTAGTCAAACCGAGTCGAGGCTGACTAATCTACAAAGTATGTTTGACGTACTGTCCAACTTTAGATTGAAGGAAGAGATAATCAAAGTGATCAATAGAAGTATCACAGTCTCCGTTAGGATTAAGTATCATGTATCTAGAAGTTCTACCTGCTAGAATGTGATTATATCACATTAGAACATTAAGTAAGGTATCCTTCGTGTGAGGACCAGACTCAAAGAGACCAAAGTCTAGCCATTGCATCATACAACGAAAGGTCATTACTATTCGGTCTGTTACGATAAGCGAAGTAAAGACCCTGCTTTAGGTTAAATCAATTCTAAAATGAGCAGGAGCCTCCAATAAAGATCGAATTTAGAAGGAAGAGCAGGTGCAGAAGAATTCTAAGAGTTGGAAACTCAATAGAAAATACATAAGAGTTACGGTTATCATCTAGGATGGAAAGGTAATGTGCAGAGTCAATATACAAGCCTTATTTTGTTAATGATTCTGGGACGTAATAATCCTAAGGGGGAGATAATTGTAACGGCCGCAAATTCAGTCTACAAATAATAAGTAGTAATTATTAAAATTAAAATCCACAAATAGGATAATCTATATTCGTGCGCACCGCAGACTATATAATATAAGTTTCACCTTAAAAGCTAAAATGAACTGAATAGTCCATAAATCGTAAAAGTAAGTGACCCAATATATATATATATATATATATATATATATATATATATATATATATATATATATATATATATATATTACATTTTGAAAGTATACGTCGACGTGATCCCGAAAATATAAACTTCGTAGAAATCTAAGTTCAAATGAAGGAGTGTAATATCCCAAAATAACAGTAAAAATTTTCATTTAAAAACACATCCCAAAACATCATCGTTTAAAAATCATTGCCTCAAAAGTAGAAAATCATAAATCAGAGTATCCGAAAAAATCATATAAATTCAAATCAAGGAATATGTGCAGGATCACGCCCTCGTAGTACCCTGATCATCTGGCGTACCTGAAACATAAACTAAAACCGAAATCCCATCACTTAGTGAGATTCCCCAAGAAACCACACACAATAGATAAATAGACATATACGATGCATGTTCGGCCCACAACCTCCCAGTTGGATTGCCACAACACTAGGTCCACAAACTCCCGGTTGGATTACCCTGACCCGCAATCTCCCGGTTGAATCGCCCTGACCCACAATCTCCCGAATGGATTGCCCCGGTCTATCTGTCTACCACACAAAGCAGTGACCTCAACCCAATGAACATATGTCGACATATATATATATATATATATATATATATATATATATATATATATATATATATATATATATATATATATATATATATATATATATATATATATATATATATATATATATATATATATATATATATATACATGTAAACATTTAATACAGTTAATCATACTGATCTAATAGGTCACTATCGCATATCAATATCCTTCAAACCAGGATACCTAATCTATTAGGTCGGCATTAGAGCCTTCGACCCCCGAGTATAATGAGGAAGAACTCACCTCACAATCCGACAAAAACAGGAAAAATGAATAACACCGTGAACGACTCCAAAAACTGGCTCCACGATCACCTAACCATTACCAAGGACCTAATCTTAATTAATAGCTCAAAATATCCAAAATACCCCTAGCTCAAACTTGGTCAAATCTCTGGTCTAAGGTTAAAGTCAACAAGTCAACTCAGCTGACTACGCGGGGATATTGAGCTTGTACGCTGGGCGTACACACGCCTTGACCGGGATCGGGCCGTTGACCCCATAAGCACGGTGTACTCAGAGCTACGCACGACGTATGCACCGAAGTCCCTTTTTCCATAATATGAGCTTAATGCATTAAGCTCTTACATTCCAATTATAGATCCAAGGCCAAATTACCACTAAGAGTCATAAATTTTCCAACTTTATGAGTTTGCATGCCCATTAAGTGCTTGATACCAACAATCCAAACTTCTTAATCCCTAAAGACATTCTAGAGCATACATAGGGAAAAACTAAGCTTCAGGATCTCATTTTTCATGACTCAAGAGCCCTCAACGGGTGTGAAAGGATGGCTTATTTGGTTAAGAGCATGCCATGCTCAAGAATCATCAAGGTTGGGACCCAACATGCCCTAAATGAAGGAATAACTAGATCTATAAGAAAAGATGATCAAGCTAGGAGCTTTTTACATCCTGAAGGGTGCTTGCAAAGTGAGAATCCCATACACAAACTTCTTCCAAGATCCAAAGTCCTTCCACCACCTTCTTTTTCTTCAAGAATACCACTAAACCCACACAAATGAGCACAAGGTGCACTCTCCATTACTAGGGTTAGCTAGAGGGACGATTTTTAGGTGGAGGCTGATGAGGGTGAAGGTATTGGGTCCATAAAGGGGATTATATAGGGTGCAAACCCTCAAAATTAGGGTTTTGGTCTGAAACAGCATATGCACAGCATACATGCTTAGTAAGACCTGCGTACACGTGTGAAACCACGTTCCTCATGCATGAGTACGCCATGCGTACACCCCAAGTACGCATGGTGTATGGACTAGGAATGCAAATGAAAAGAGTTAAGGGTTAGAAATGAACCTTATCGGAACGGGTGTTACAATTCTTCCCACTTGAACTAGAATTTGTCCTCGAAGTCCGATGATGCAAATAACTCTGGATAATGCTCCCACATCTCCGCCTCCGGCTCCTAGGGCCACTTGGAGCCCCTCCGATGTTGCCACTAAACCTTTACCAACAGTACCTCCTTATTGTGTAGGACCTTCATCTTCCTCTCCACTACCACCACTGACCTCTCAATATCATTCATGCGCTCATCGACTTGAATATCATCGAAAGGAACCATTACCTCATCGTCCAATATGCATTTTCACAACTACAAAATGTGGAAAGTGTTGTGGATCTGACTGAGCTTACTCTGCAAATCCAACCGGTAAGCCACCCTGCCTACCCTGGCAATCTCACAGAAAGGTCCAATATACGGGGACCCAATTTCCCCCTCTTCCCGAAGCGCATCACACCATTCCAGGGTGATACCTTCAATAGTACCATATCGCTAACCAGGAACCCTAACTCTGATCGACGTCGGCCAGTACAGCTCTTCTGCCTACTCTGAGTTGTCTGCAATCTCTACCTGATCTGTTGGATAAGCTCTGTAGCATAGAGGACTACCTCAGTCATCCCAATGACTCTCTAAACAACCGCCCCCTAAAAAACTAGGGTACGACATCTCTAACCATATAGTAGATCGAAAGGTGGTGCGCCTATGTTGGAGTGATAGTTGTTGTTGTAGGAAAACTCCATAAGAGGTAGGTAGGAATCCTAACTTCCACCAAAATCTATGACACAACCCCGCAACATATCCCCAAGTGTCTGGATGGTCCGCTCACTCTGTTCATCATTCTACAGATGATAAGCAGTGTTAAAATGCAGTCTCGTACCTAGTTCCTCGTGGAAATTCTGCCAGAACCATGAAGTAAACCAAAAATCTCGATCTGATATAATGGAGACCTGAACCCCATGACGAGCAACAATCTCACGAACATACACATCGGCCAATTTCTCGGCCGAGGAGCTCTCCCAGATCGCCAAAAAGTGGGCATTCTTAGACAATCGATCCACGATGACCCAGATAGCATCAAAACCCTTGGCAGTCCTTGTTAGATTGGTAATAAAATCCATAGTGATATGTTCCCACTTCCACATGGGAACCTCCAAACGCTGCAGCTTTCCATGCGGCTCTGATGCTTGGCCTTGACCATCCTACAGGTCAAGCACCTCTCAACGTATCAAGCTATCTCCCTCTTCATAAACTGGCACCAGTAACTCAATCTCAAATCTTGATTATCTTGGTAGCTCCCGGGTGTATCGAAAAGCAAGACTTATGTGCCCCCTCTAAAACTATCTGTCTGACCCCGCTAGAATTCGGAACCCAAACTCAACCACACCTGGTCAGCAATCCCCGATTATGGGTGACCAATCTATCGATCTCGCCCCTGATCCTCTCCTCTTTCTAGTTCTCCTTCGTGACTCCTTTTTTATGTTGCCCTCTGATCAAATCCAAAAGTGGGGAATCAATGGATATCCTCACACACATATCCCTATCCGAAGATCCAGCCAACTTGCGGCTCAAAGCATATGCGACCACATTCGCTTTACCCGGATGGTAAAGGATCTCGCAATCATAATCCTTCACCACGTTAAGCCACATGCGCTACATGATGTTCGGGTTCGGCTGGTCCATGAGATACCTCAAACTCTTGTGATCCGTATAGACGGTACATCGGAACCCATGGAGATAATGCCTCCAAATCTTGAGGGCAAACACTACTGCCCTACTCCAGATCATGAGTAGGATATCATGCCTAATGCAGTTTCAGCTACCGAGAAGCATACACAATCACTCGCCCCATGTACATAAGAACCACCCTAAACTTGTGATGGATGCATCACAATATATAACGAAATCCTCGACACCCTCCGTAAGGGTCAACACTGGGGCCTCACATAACCTCTGTTGCAGTGTCCCAAACGTCGTCTGTTGCTCAGGGTCCCAATGGAACTCTACGCCCTTCCTCGTCAAATGGGTAAGGGGTACAACAATCTTTGAGAAATCCTGATTGAACATTCGATAATATCCTGCCAAGCCTAGAAAACTCGTGGTCTCCGAAGGAATCTTCGAGACCTCGCATTGCATAACCACATCAATCTTGGCCGAATCGACCAAAATCCCGTCTTGATTAATGAGGTGTCCCAAGAACTGGACCTCCCATAACGAGAACTCACACTGCAAAAACTTGGCGTACAATTTCTACTTCCTCCATACACCAAGAAGCTCTCGAATGTGCTCCTCATGCTGCTCCCTGGTCTTGCAGTAGACCAGGATGTCATCGATGAATACAATAACTGATCGATCGAGCATCGTCCTGCATACCTAATTCATCAAATCCATAAACGATGCTGGTGCATTGGTGAACCCAAAGATCATCACCACGAACTCGTAATGACCATAATGAATACGGAACGTTGTCTTCTCCACATCCTCCTCTATAACCCTCATCTGATGATACCTAGATCTGAGATTTATCTTAGAGAACCAGTATACACCGTGTAACTGATCAAATAGATCGTCAATCTATCGTAGTGGATAATGGTTATTCACCATTAACTTGTTCAAATCTTGATAATTAATACACATGCGTTGGGACCCATGCTTCTTTTACACGAATAAAATTGGTGTGCCCCAAGGCGAACTGCTCGGTCTGATAAATTGGTTTCCCAACAGCTCATGGATCTAACAGAACAACTCATGCATCTCAGTTGGTGCTAGGTGATATAACGCCTTAGCGATTGGGGCAGCACCAGGAACCCGATCAATCATGAACTCAACCTACCTTGCAGGAGGCATTCCGGGTAGATCCTCTGGAAACACATCGGGCACATCCGAAACAGTAAACCTTATCTCCTTCCTTATCTCAACCACATATGCAAGATATCCCAAGCAACGATGCTGCAAATACTGACGAGCCCTAGCCGCAGAATAGAAAGCCGACCCAACTCGGGTACCCTCTCCATAAAAAACGAGTTCTCCTCCACTTGGGGTTCGAACTATCACTCTTTGACCCTCACAATCTATGACAACGCCAAACCTGCTTAACCAATCTATCCCGATAATCACGCAAACATCCCTCATAGGGATAGGGATCAAGTCAATCGGATATGACACCCCAAAAATCTCCAAGGTGAAATCCCTGAAGATGTTACTCGCTGAAATCCCATGTTCATTGGTGATAGAAACTCGTAATGGATAATCTAACTCCCTGAGAACCCTATCAAGGCTCCTAGTGAAGGTCTGAGATACAAAGGACCGACTCACACCCGAGTTACAAATCACAAGAGCCGGCAAAAAATCCACTAAGAATGTACCTATCAGAATCATAATCATAATCATAAGCACAAATAACATAAATCGACAGAATAATAAATGGAAACATACCAGCAACGACGTCTATGTTGTACGCTGAAACACGCGCCACTCTAGACTCCTATGTTGTAAGCTGAAACGCGCGACCCCGAAACCTCGGGGGCTCTGCCCTGCCCTGGCGTCCGTCAGTGATCCTCAAAGTAGCAGGGGCAAGTGTATGGATCAGTTTGGCAGCGAGTTGTAGGTATTGGGACTTCATATGGACCACTCGATCATAATAGTAACAAATCTTGGTACTCTATTGGGAAGCCTGCTGGCGACAGTCGTTCGCGTAATGCCCCTCCTTACATAAAAATTGCGGCAAGGCCTTTATCTCCCGCCGGCGCACGGCCTCTTAAAGCTCCATAAGAGTACCATAACGCTGAGTGGATACAAACTGGTGAATATCTGTCTTGAGCATGCTCAAGTACCGGGTCATCTAAGCCTGTTCTGTGGTTGCATACTCAGGACAGAACAATGCTCACTCTATAAACATATTGGTGATCTCAGTCACCATCTCAGTCGTCTGCTTCAGGGCAAAGTACTCCTGAGTTAACCTCTCTCTCTCTCTCTCAACCAAAGGAACATACATAGAACAAAATATCTTAGAAAAATGATCCCAATTCTCCGCTTTCCTCTACTCTGGAGTGTAGGAGCCTATCATCAACTTCCTCCAATATTTCACACCAAGGCGGAGAAGGTTCAAGGCGCACTTAACCTTCCAGTCCTCCGGGCACGAGCAGGTGAAGAAACATCCCTCCACATCACAAAGCCACCTCATGGCTACAATCAGGTCCTTAACCCCATCAAACTTCGGGGGCTCCGTGTTACTGAAGTCCTGATACTGAAATAAGCCCCTCACCTGAGCACCAGTAGCAGCCACAACCGTTGTGGCTGTAGCAGTGGCAACCTTAGATACTGCGGCGTATCGCTCATCAAATAACTCAATCATAGTGGTATTGATAGACCCAAACTACTATGGGGTGGCACCCTGGACAGCACTAGCCACCTCAACAGTAATCAGCTCCCGTAACTGATCGTCCGTCAAACCCGACCTATCCAAGCTGCCAGCTCCCGAACAAGATCTAGATCCTATCGTAAGCACTATACCGAAAATAAACCAAAAGATATCAGAATCCTACAATTCAAATCCTCTCAGCGCATTATGAAAGGCTACACCCTTGGGCTTGTGAATTTCTTGCTACATGTATGGACCCTGTGCTTCCAGTAGTACGAGCCTAATACTACTTTCCACACCTACCCGTATTTGTCTCAAGAATCATCATAGACAACCCAAAACAAACCCAAACCCGCATACGTATTGACCCTATACTCACTCTCTTAAGAATGGTTACCAATCCTCATTCGACCCACCAAATAACACACTCATGAAACTTCCACCAACCCTACAGCCGCTGGTCTGTTCTAACAGATATAACTCTGGACCCCATAGATAGTCGAATACTTGATTCTACCCTAAGCCCACAATCAAACAAAGAACAAGAAATAAGGCTAAATCAAACATTCTAAGGCTATAAGATCTTAGTTATGTAAAATTATGATGCATATACTAAACAACTACAGTAATAATGTCAATTTCTGAAAGCAAACAAGAAGCATCCCTAGGCTACCCTATATCAATATCAGGAAAGATCCTTAGCCTAATCTAGCATGCAATTCTAACACAATAACATAATCATACAATAGTGTGGGTATCTTGGGTACACTTATTGCTCCGACTGATCGTGCACACCTCTTCCTTCCTTGGTTATTTTTGTCTAATTCTATCAAACCAGGGCTCTAATACCAACTTGTAACATCCCAAAATGACAGTAAAAAATTTCATTTAAAAATACAGCCCAAAACATCATTGTTTACACATCATTTTTTCAAAAGTACAAAATCATAAATCAGAGTATCCCAGAAAATCATATCAAATAAAATCAAGGGAAGATGTGCTCGATCACGCCCTCTCAGTGCCTCGATCATCTGGAGTACCTGAAACATAAACTAAAACCGTAACCCTAACGCTTAGAGAGATTCCCTAAGATACCAAACACAACAGATAAATAGACATATACAATGCATGTTGGCCAGACAACCTCCCGATTGGATTGCCGCAACACTGGTCCACAACCTCCCAGTTGGTTTACCCTGGCCTACAACCTCCCGATTGGATTTCCCTAGCCCAAAATCTCCCGATTGGATTGCTCCGGACTGTCTGTCTACCGCATAAAGCATTGACCTCAACCCAATGAACATATGTCTACATATATATATATATATATATATATATATATATATATATATATATATATATATATATATATATGTGTGTGTGTGTGTGTGTATGTGTGTGTGTATACATACACACACACACACACACATATATATATATATATATATATATATATATATATATATATAGGGTTGGGATTAAATGTGAATCACAACTATTGTGTGAATGTATGACCAAGTTTAGTCCATTAGATTAAATGAATGAGTGGTTACGATAAGAATGGAATGATGGTAAATAGTAGAAAAAAAAATTAATTCTTTTATATAATAAAATATGCAATAAGAGTAAATGGGATATTTTATTACTAACAAATTTAGGAAATGACGTATATTAAGCAATATAAACAAAAAACCAATGAAAAAATTCAAATTCAAATTTAACAATACAAATTAAAATTTTCAAAAATTAACATTTTAAATCCAAATTAACATTTTGATCTTCTACATTCTGTTCTTCAAAATGTATTTCGACTTTACATTCTATTCTTCAAGAAGCAGTTCCAGTTAAGAGTTTTGTTCTTCAAGACTTAGTTGTAAGTCCATTTAAGAGTTTTGTTCCTCAAGAATTGGTTGTAAGTCCGCATTCCATTGTTATGTGTTCCATTCAAGAAATAGTTTACATTCCACATTCCATTCCGACTCCTGAAAAACAAAAATAAAAAATCTTTTAAAACAATATAATATCCAATATCAGTAAGAATGTAGAAACTAAAAAGAAATTAAGCATTCTACAAGAATATGATCAGATTCTTTAAGAATGATATAAAATACCATATTTGAGAAACAAAATCCCTAAAACAATAAATCTTGTGATACAAACGAAAATTCTAACAAAATGAAATTATAAGAATTAAGCATAACTAACAAAAATGTTATTGGATTCTATAATAATATGAAAAAGAATATATGGATTTAAGCATATAAATAACAAGAATACTACTAGATTCTATAAGAATATGAAAAAGAATATATGAAATTAAGCATATTCTAAAAGAATGTGAGCATGTTCATTAAGAATTAGATAACAAAAAAAAAAACAAATATGAAAAACAAAAATCCCTGAATCAATAATTATTGTGACATACATGGAAAATTCTAGCAATTCTTTTAGAATTCATATATTATTGTTAAAGAATATAGGTAACAATCACGTTTATTCTTAGAGAATATGATTAAGTGGTAGAATTGAAGTCCAAATCTAATTCATTCGACCACTTTTAATCTTTTTCCCTTTTACTCATAACACTTCAAATAATGTTTCATGGCTTTCGTGAATTCTTTTTCCACATCCCTTTTTTTATTGTTTTTGAAGTTGAAGTATAGAAATTTATTACATAAAATAAATAAAAGTGATAAACAACTTTATACAAAACATATTAGTAATAACTATCGTGAACCGACTTACAGTGAACAAGAATACACTATGAACTAATGAAAATTGAAAAACATAAGATACAAATGATCACTTTGAAATTTTCATTTATAGGAGTAGATACATAGATGAATGTAATCCCAAAAACTAAAAGTGGTGTCAAAAGGTGAGCATCATTACAAATTTATAATAACAATCGAATGGAGTTATAGAAATGACAATTAAGTGAACAAAAGCACAAAATTTAATCAAGAGAATGAAATCATGAAGTGTAGAACTACAGAAAACAAAAACCTGAAGAGTCTTACCTCAGAAAGAAAAAAAGCATGTTCAAAGTGAATGGACAACAAGAGGGAATAATCGACTTATCTTTTGCAGAAAAAATAAGAAGAACTCTCAAGAAAGAAGTTGATAGAAAAAAAACCTCCAGGTCTTTACCTCTGTTTCGTTTTCCTTTTGATGTGTGCTTGCCTACTCACTAATTAGATCGCAACAACGAAAAATAATAAGAAGTAACATCTTTATAGATAATAAGAATTCATCCATTAACATGTAACCTTAAATCATAACCAAGAATCAATTTTGATAAGGAGAAAAAAACATACCGCAGTCAATTATTTCATTAATCATCACACAAAACCCTAGTTTCAATATCGTTCGATTACTTGAGGTTATAACCGGTAGCGACATGCATGGATTATGGATGGTGGTGTTGGATTTTTTTGGGAAGATTGACGAGCAACTAAGATAGAAAAGGGTCGGTGAGGACTATCGAGAAGAAGGGGAGAGATAAAGAGAAAGAAGGATAGGAGGTTTGATTCCATAAATATAGGTTTATAATTTTGGTTAATTAATTAATTAATTACTGAATTAATATAATACCTTATTTATTGATTGGTCTAAAATTGGTTATAAATTCACACAATAGATATAGATTATATATGAACCTATCTCTCTCTCTCTCTCTCTCTCTCTCTCTCTTTATATATATATATATATATATATATATATATATATATATATATATATATATATATATATATATATATATACATATATATACAGATAAACATCTAGTAAAGTTAATCATACAAATCTAACATGTCATTATAGCATATCAATATCCTTCAAACCAAGATACCTAATCTATCGGGCCGGCTGTAACGCCCGGTTCCTGGTATGTATTTTAAATAAGAATTATTCGTTTTTGCAAGCCGACACGACGAGTTGGAGGCCCCAAACTCGTTGAGTAGGAATGGTAATATTGTTGAACGCGGGACTTGAAGTCTACTCGACAAGTTGGGGAGCCTCGACTCAACGGGTAGGACTGCCAGAGTGAAACCCTAATTTTAGGGTTTGCACCCTATTTAAAGACCTTAACACCCCATTTTGGCGTCCCTCATCGCGTCCCTTAGTCCATAAAACCCTAATTTGAAACCCTAACCCTTTGTGAGTGTTCTTGAGCCATTGTTGTGTGTTCTTAGTGATTTTGAAGCTTGAGAATGGAGAGGAAGCATGGGGGATCAAGAGGAAACAAGTAGATCCAGAGTTTGTGCTCCATTTCCAGTTCATCTGAGGTATAAAGTCTATACCTTCACCATTCATCTACTAGATCCCTTCATGGAGTAGTTTAGGGTTTTAAGGAGCCTTTTTTGGAACCATTCATGGATGAAAGCATGTTTGAGGTTGAGACTTCAGATCTGGAACCTTTGAGGGACTCCATGGCATAAAGGTGCCAACTTTAGGTCCATGGGAGTCCCATGCAACTTGTGAACCCCATTTTAACGCCTTTTGAGCTAGACAACCCATGCATGAATGTAAAGTTTGTAACTTTACGTGTTATATTGACCCTACAAGGCCAGATCTATGATTTGGTTGCATTAAGCCCGACTAAAATCGGCTGTATGGAATTAGACTTTGGGGGACTCGACGAGTCGTTCTTAGGACTCGGTGAGTTGGGCCGTAGTTCCCCAAACTTTTCTGTTAATGAGCAAACATGTTAAGTATAGAAGATGAATCAGCAAGTTGGACGTGTTTATGGACTTGAAGATCCACGAACTCGACGAGTCCAAGGATGAACTCGACGAGTTGATAGAAAATGTCCCGACTTGTATCAAGGAAAACTCAATGAGTCCAAGGAAGGACTCGATGAGTTCAAACGGAAAGTCCCGATTCTGTCATAAGGAGAAACTCGGCGAGTTAGAGGGTAACTCGACGAGTTAGATCGCGAGTTCGAGATTCTCTAAATTATGGGACTCGACGAGTTGACAGACCAACTCGGCGGGTTGAGTCAACCAAAAAGTTGTCTTTGACCAGAGTGTTGACCTTTGACTTGACCATTGACAATAGTTGAGCCTTAAAGGGGTTATAAGTTGGAAAGAATAATTAAAAGAGATGTTATATGTAGGAATTTCAGGAGAGTTGATCCCAGCACCGAGGACAGTTCAGTTACTGCACGAAACTGAGGTGTGTTACCTTCCAGTAGAAGTCGGTCTAAGGCCACACTGTCGGCCCACTAGTAGGAGTTGTTTTTTAGATGATTTTCTTTGTGATAATTGTCTGGTATGCCACTATCTGTTATGTATTATGTTCTAGTATGGTATGATGCCATGTGATAGTGGTAGTAGGGGGAATAGTCCTCGTATCAGGTCGAAATGACCAAAGGGGTAGGTCGGGCACCCCGGTATGCTGACATTATGATAATGTTACATTGTTATGTGGTAGTAGTAGGGGGTGAAATAGTCCCCGTAAACGGTTGAGATAAACCAGAGGGTAGGTCGGACGCCCCGGTATGTTTGACAAGGGTAGGTCGGACACCCCGGTATCTCTGACAGGGGTAAGTTGAGCACCCCGGTATGCTCAGCAGTATAGGTCGAGCACCCAGATATACCTGACAATATGCTTATAGTATGGTATGTGGTAGGATGGGGGAACTCACTAAGCTTTGAGCTTACGGTTTACTGTTTTTGTTTCAGGTACCTCTTCTTCGAAGGGGAAGGAGTTGGCATGACTACAGCGCATCACACACATGATTTTCCGCACATGAGATTCTTGGGAGTTGTACTCTGACATTGTTACTATTTGATGATATGGTTTTGAGACATGTGATCTATGGTTTTTATGAAATAAATTACTTGATGATGTTTTCTTATAAATTGTTTTATGAATCGCTATATTAAAAACAAAATTTTTGGTCTTGAATTTTGGGATGTTACAAGTTGGTATCAAATCCTTGGTTTGAGGGATTCGGGCATACTCTCGGGTGTGTCTGGACTCAAACTGAGGACTTGGTATGAAAATTTTCAAAAGAAAAAAAATCATTTTATAAAAAAAAGAATTTGAAAAGAGAAAAGAACTTTGAAAAGAACAAGGTGTGTGATGCGTGCAACCGGACGAGCTCAAATAAGTTTTCCCCAAGATACCCATACATGTTTGTTATGATATGTGATATGATTATGAGTACTGCATGCTAGATTAGGGCTGAGGATCTAGGGAGGATGGCTTATATGCCTATTGTATGTGCATGAGAATTGCATGCTAGATTAGGGCGAAGGATCTAGGGAGATGCCTTATGTGTCTGCTGTATGTGCTTATTGAATTACATGCTAGAACTGATTAGCCAGTCATATGATAGCCTGGATAGGATATGATTGGTTTGGTTACTCAAAGCCCGAATGCTCCTTGCTTCGTACTCTTAGGAGTTCTAGTTCCCTTTAATTAACTAGTAAACGAATACGTAAAGTTACATACTACGAGGACTAAATAATTTCAAAAGGTTAGGTCTAGCCCTATTTCGCAGCTCTTGTCTGAGTCCAACCGTTGTAGGGTAGGACCTCTCATTCGAAGAATTATTTGGTCTTAGGAATATGTAATGGTATTCGCAAGCTAGTTAAGGGGAGATAGCAGGGACTTCTTACGCAACTGATGGCGGAGAGTAGGTTGGAGGTTACCCTAGGGTAAGACTAGGATAAGAATAACATGGAGAGTGATAGTAATAGAAGGGACTTGGTGAAGTCAAGGCAATCCTTGAGGAAAGTAGGTTTAGATATGGAAGGTAGTATGGGCACGTACTACTGAAAGCAGAGGACCCGTACTCGAGTCAAGGAGGGCTGAGATAGAACCATGGAACTTGTAGAGTGTGTAAGACCTCTTGAGGTTATGTATGACCCTGACGATTATATGTTTTGTTTCAGAATGGTGGTGACACGACACGGAGCGTGAGGTCCAGGGTCATGATCAGGTTCAGAATCAGGTTCGGGATCGGGTTCCGAGCCAGTCGAAGAGGGACTACGTGAGTGCATTTGTTCTGAGATCACGAGAGGCATCCTTGAGTCGACCCCGGTGATTTTCGGGTCGATCAAGGAAGGGATCATCGAGCTGATGGAGGATCGCCTCAGGGCATTTCAGAGTGACATGGCGTCTAGCCACTCAGGGAAACGCACACTCTCCTTTAAGGATTTCAAGGGATGTGGCGCGCCAGACTTCCATGGGGTGAAGGACCCCAATGTGGCCAGGAAGTGGAATGCAGACATGGATTCTGCTCAGTTGACGAGCCTCTACCCTGAGGGGTCGAAGGTCTGGTATGCTGTATGATGTTTGAGGGACCGAGCTCGAGATTGGTGGGAGGCGGTCATTGACACATTGGGAGTCCCAATCATTGAGGTTATGACCTGGTCTGACTTTGTGACCAGGTTTAAAGCTGAGTTTGCGCCGATGGTGGAGCTTCAGCAACTGGCCAGGGAATTTATGGATATGAGACAGACGATTGAGTCAGTGCCGGAGATTACCGCCAAGTTCAGGGAGAGGGCCTTACCGGTGCCTCAATATGCAGGGGATGAGGAGATATGGAAGACCCGCTACCACGACATGTTGAGAGATGACATTCGGAAACATGTCAGCTACTCGGCATGTCCGACCTTGGATGACATGATTGCGAGGGCGAGAAAAAGGGAGATTGATATAGAGCACATCAGAAAGAGGAAGGCAGAGGCTGGGCAGGTTACTGGGGTTTCGGGGAAGAAGGGCCATAAAAAGCCACGTGAGGGGGTTTGTAGACTAGGGTCATCGGGCTGCTATAAGTGCGGCAAGACTGGGCACTTTGGCAAAGATTGTACTGCCCCTACCCCCACCTTTCATACATAAGACCTGATTTGCTTTCATTGCAATCAGAAGGGCCATAAAAAGGCCAACTGCCCGAGGTTGACAGCAGTAGCGTTAGTGGCGGGGCCAGCTCCAGTGACCCTGCGGATTACGGATTGCCGGTAGGGCAAGACAAATGCTCCAGTGGTGAGGAGCCGAGCCTTCAAGCTGTCCGTCGAGGAGGTGCCTGCCGCACCGGATGTGGTGACGAGTATGTTTTCTTCTCCCTAACTCTTATTACATGTCGGTGATGATATTTATGTGCTATGTTTATGTGTTTTGTTTAGGATCGTTCCATCTGAATGGCATACCTGTACATGTGTTATTCAACTCGGGGGCTACCCGATCATTTGTCTCTCTTGCTCTTAGCAAGAGGTTTTCTGAGTCTCCAGGCATGTTATATTCTCCTTTAGAGGTCGAGATTGCTGACGACCGATCTGTCAGGGCATCAGAGGTTTTCATAGATTGTGTTTTAAGGTTATATGACAAGCGTTACCTCGTGGATTTGGATCCCATTCCGTTGCGTGGAAACATGGTTATCATCGGCATGGATTGGCTAAGCCCTAATGGGGCGGTGATCGACTGTGCGCAACAGCTAGTACTTATCAGGACCTCAAGTAGGAGAGAGTTGGTGATTCAGGGCAAGAGGCCACAGCGAGGACCAGTGTTGTGCTCAGCAGCGAGAGCTAGGCGCTACCTTCAGCAGGGTTGTGCAGGGTACGTCGCCTACGTTATGCCTGGCAGTATGCTTATGGTATGGTATGTGGTATCATGGAGGAACTCACTAAGTTTTTTTATTACGGTTTACTGTTTTTGTTTCAGGTACCTCTTCTTCGAAGGGGAAGGTGCAGACATGACTACAGCGCATCACACACATGATTTTCCGCACATGAGATTCTTGGGAGTTGTACTCTGACATTGTTACTATTTGATGATATGGTTTTGAGACATGTGATCTATGGTTTTTTTGAAATAAATTACTTGATGATGTTTTCTTATAAATTGTTTTATGAATCGCTATATTAAAAACAAAATTTTTGGTCTTGAATTTTGGGATGTTACAAGTTGGTATCAGAGCCATGGTTTGAGGGATTCGGGCATACTCTCGGGTGTGTTTGGACTCAAACTGAGGACTTGGTATGAAAATTTTCAAAAGAAAAAAAATCATTTTATAAAAAAAAAAAGAATTTTGAAAAGAATTTGAAAAGAGAAAAAAACTTTGAAAAGAACAAGGTGTGTGATGCGTGCAATCGGACGAGCTCAAATAAATTTTCCCCAAGATACCCATACATGTTTGTTATGATATGTGATATGATTATGAGTATTGCATGCTATATTAGGGCTGAGGATCTAGGGAGGATGCCTTATATGCCTATTGTATGTGCATAAGAACTGCATGCTAGATTAGGGCGAAGGATCTAGGGAGATGCCTTATGTGTCTGCTGTATGTGCTTATTGAATTACATGCTAGAACTGATTAGTCAGTCATATGATAGCCTGGATAGGATATGATTGGTTTGGTTACTCAAAGCCCGAATGCTGCTTGCTTCGTGCTCTTAGGAGTTCTAGTTACCTTTAATTAACTAGTAAGCAAATACGTAAAGTTACATACTACGAGGACTAAACAATTTCAAAAGGTTAGGTCTAGCCCTATTTCGCAGCTCTTGTATGAGTCCAACCGTTGTAGGGTAGGACCTCTCATTCAAAAAATTATTTGGTCTTACGAATATGTAATGGTATTCGCAAGCTAGTTAAGGGGAGATAGCAGGGACTTCTTACGCAGCTGATGGCGGAGAGTCGGTCGGAGTTTACCCTAGGGTAAGACTAGGATGAGAATAGCATGGAGAGTGATAGTAATATAAGGGACTTGGTGAAGTCAAGGCAATCCTTGAGGAAAGTAGGTTTAGATATGGAAGGTAGTATGGGCACGTACTAGAGAATGCAAAGGACCCGTACTCGAGTCAAGGAGGGCTGAGATAGAACCATGGAACTTGTAGAGTGTGTAAGACCTCTCGAGGTTATGTATGACCCTGACGATTATATGTTTTGTTTCAGAATGGTGGTGACACGACACGGAGCGGGAGGTTCAGGGTCATGATCAGGTTCAGGATCAGGTTCGGGATCGGGTTCCGATCCAGTCGAAGAGGGACTACGTGAGTTTATTTCCTCAGAGATCACGAGAGTCATCCTTGAGTCGACCCCGGTGATTTTCGGGTCGATCAAGGAAGGGATCATCGAGCTGATGGAGGATCGCCTCAGGGCATTTCGGAGTGACATGGCGTCTAGCCACTCAGGGAAACGCACACTCTCCTTTAAGGATTTCAAGGGATGTGGTGCGCCAGACTTCCATAGGGTGAAGGACCCCATTGTGGCTAGGAGGTGGATTGTAGACAAGGATTCTGCTCAGTTGACGAGCTTCTACCCTGAGGGGTCGAAGGTTCGGTATGTTGCATGATGTTTGAGGGACCGAGCTCGAGATTGGTGGGATGCGGTCAGTGACACATTGGGAGCGCCAGTCATTGAGGTTATGACCTGGTCTGACTTTGTGACCAGGTTTAAAGCTGAGTTTGCGCCGGCGGTGGAGCTTTAGCAACTGGCCAGGGAGTTTTTGGATATGAGACAGACGACTGAGTCAGTGGCGGAGATTACCGCCAAGTTCAGGGAGAGGGCCTTACTGGTGCCTCAATATGCAGGGGATGAGGAGATGCGGAAGACCCGCTACCACCACATGTTGAGAGATGACATTGGGAAACATGTCAGCTACTCGGCCTGTCTGACCTTGGATGACATGATTGCGAGGGCGAGGGAGAGGGAGATTGATATAGAGCACATCAGAAAGAGGAAGGCAGAGGCTGGGCAGGTTACTGGGGTTTCGAGGAAGAAACCCAAGGGTTTCGACTCTAGGTCGAAGGGCCATCCCGGGCGGATCCGCTACGGGAAGTGCGGCAAGCCACATGAGGGGGTTTGTAGACTAGGGTCATCGGGCTGCTATAAGTGCGGCAAGACTGGGCAGTTTGGCAAGGATTGTACTGTCCCTACCCCCACCTTTCAGACATAAGACCTGATTTGCTTTCATTGCAATCAGAAGGGCCATAAAAAGGCCAACTGACCGAGGTTGACAGCAGTAGCGCCAGTGGCGGCGCCAGCTCCAGTGACCCTGCGGATTACGGATTGCCGGTAGGGCAGGACAAATGCTCCGGTGGTGAGGAGCCGAGCCTTCAAGCTGACCGTCGAGGAGGTGCCTGTCGCACCGGATGTGGTGACAAATATGTTTTCTTCTCCCTAACTCTTATTACATATCGGTGATGATATTTTTGTGCTATGTTTATGTATTTTGTTTAGGATCGTTCCATCTGAATGGCATACCTGTACAGGTGTTATTCAGCTCGGGGGCTACCCGATCATTTGTCTCTCTTGCTCTTAGCAAGAGGTTTTCTGAGTTTTCAGGCATGTTAGATTCTCCTTTAGAGGTCGAGATTGCTGACGACCGATCTGTCCATGCATCAGAAGTTTCAGAGATTGCGTTTTAAGGTTATATGACGAGCGTTACCTCGTGGATTTGGATCACATTCCGTTGCGTGGAAACAAGGTTATCATCGGCATGGATTGGCTAAGCCCTAATGGGGCGGTGATCGACTGTGCGCAACAGCTAGTGTGTATCAGGACCTCAAGTGGGAGAGAGTTGGTGATTCAGGGCAAGAGGCCACAGCGAGGACCAGTGTTGTGCTCAGCAGCGAGAGCTAGGCGCTACCTTCAGCAGGGTTGTGCAGGGTATGTCGCCTACGTTATGCCTGGCAGTATGCTTATAGTATGGTATGTGGTATGATGGGGGAAGTCACTAAGTTTTTTGCTTACGGTTTACTGTTTTTGTTTCAGGTACCTCTTCTTCGAAGGGGAAGGAGCAGGCATGACTACAGCGCATCACACACATGATTTTCCGCACATGAGATTCTTGGGAGTTATACTCTGACATTGTTAATGATATGGTTGTGAGACATGTGATCTATGGTTTTTATGAAATAAATTACTTGATGATGTTTTCATATAAATTGTTTTATGAATCGCTATATTAAAAACAAAACTTTTGGTCTTGAATTTTGGGATGTTACAAGTCGGTATCAGAGCCATGGTTTTAGGGATTCGGGCATACTCTCGGGTGTGTTTGGACTCAAACTGAGGACTTGGTATGAAAATTTTCAAAAGAAAAAAAATCATTTTATAAAAAAAAAGAATTTTGAAAAGAATTTGAAAAGAGAAAAGAACTTTGAAAAGAACAAGGTGTGTGATGCGTGCAATCGGACGAGCTCAAATAAGTTTTCCCTAAGATACCCATACATGTTTGTTATGATATGTGATATGATTATGAGTACTGCATGCTATATTAGGGTTGACGATCTAGGGAGGATGCCTTATATGCCTATTGTATGTGCATAAAAACTGCATGCTAGATTAGGGCCAAGGATATAGGGAGATGCCTTATGTGTCTGCTGTATGTGCTTATTGAATTACATGCTAGAACTGATTAGTCAGTCATATGATAGCCTGGATAGGATATGATTGGTTTGGTTACTCAAAGCCCGAATGCTGCTTGCTTCGTGCTCTTAGGAGTTCTAGTTACCTTTAATTAACTAGTAAGCGAATACGTAAAGTTACATACTACGAGGACTAAATAATTTCAAAATGTTAGGTCTAGCCCTATTTCGCAGCTCTTGTCTGAGTCCAACCGTTGTAGGGTAGGACCTCTCATTCGAAAAATTATTTGGTCTTACGAATATGTAATGGTATTCGCAAGCTAGTTAAGGGGAGATAGCAGGGACTTCTTACGCAGCTGATGGCGGAGAGTCGGTCGGAGTTTACCCTAGGGTAAGACTAGGATGAGAATAGCATGGAGAGTGATAGTAATATAAGGGACTTGGTGAAGTCAAGGCAATCCCTGAGGAAAGTAGGTTTAGATATGGAAAGTAGTATGGGCACGTACTACTGAATGCAGAGGACCCGTACTCGAGTCAAGGAGGGCTCAGATAGAACCATGGAACTTGTAGAGTGTGTAGGACCTCTCGAGGTTATGTATGACCCTGACGATTATATGTTTTGTTTCAGAATGGTGGTGATACGCCACGGAGCGGGAGGTTCAGGGTCATGATCAGGTTCAGGATCAGGTCCGGGATCGTGTTCCGATCCAGTCGAAGAAGGACTACGTGAGTTTCTTTCCTCTGAGATCACGCGAGCCGTCCTTGAGTCGACCCCGGTGATTTTCGGGTCGATCAAGGAAGGGATCATCGAGCTGATGGAGGATCGCCTCAGGGCATTTCGGAGTGACATGGCGTCTAGCCACTCAGGGAAACGCACACTCTCCTTTAAGGATTTCAAGGGATGTGGTGCGCCAGACTTCCATAGGGTGAAGGACCCCATTGTGGCTAGGAGGTGGATTGTAGACATGGATTCTGCTCAGTTGACGAGCTTCTACCCTGAGGGGTCGAAGGTTCGGTATGCTGCATGATGTTTGAGGGACCGAGCTCAAGATTGGTGGGAGGCGGTCAGTGACACATTGGGAGCCCCAGTCATTGAGGTTATGACCTGGTCTGACTTTGTGACCAGGTTTAAAGATGAGTTTGCGCCGGCGGTGGAGCTTCAGCAACTGGCCAGGGAGTTTTTGGATATGAGACAGACAACTGATTCAGTGGCGGAGATTACCGCCAAGTTCAGGGAGAGGGCCTTGCTGGTGCCTCAATATGCAGGGGATGAGGAGATGCGGAAGACCCGCTACCACCACATGTTGAGAGATGACATTCGGAAACATGTCAGCTACTCGGCATGTCCGACCTTGGATGACATGATTGCGAGGGCGAGGGAGAGGGAGATTGATATAGAGCACATCAGAAAGAGGAAGGCAGAGGCTGGTCAGGTTACTGGGGTTTCGGGGAAGAAACCCAAGGGTTTCGACTCTAGGTCGAAGGGCCATCCCGGGCGAAGCCGCTGCGGGAAGTGCGGCAAGCCACATGAGGGGGTTTATAGACTAGGGTCATCGGGCTGCTACAAGTGCGGCAAGACTGGGCACTTTGGCAAGGATTGTACTGTCCCTACCCCCACCTTTCATACATAAGACCTGATTTGCTTTCATTGCAATCAGAAGGGCCATAAAAAGGCCAACTGCCCGAGGTTGACAGCAGCAGCGCTAGTGGCGGCGCCAGCTCCAGTGACCCTGCAGATTACGGATTGCCGGTAGGGCAGGACAAATGCTCCGGTGGTGAGGAGCCGAGCCTTCAAGCTGACCGTCGAGGAGGTGCCTGCCGCACCGGATGTGGTGACGAGTATGTTTTCTTCTCCCTAACTCTTATTACATGTCGGTGATGATATTTATGTGCTACGTTTATGTGTTTTGCTTAGGATCGTTCCATCTGAATGGCATACCTATACAGGTGTTATTTAGCTCGGGGGCTACCCGATCATTTGTCTCTCTTGCTCTTAGCAAGAGGTTTTCTGAGTTTTCAGGCATGTTAGATTCTCCTTTAGAGGTCGAGATTGCTGACGACCGATCTGTCCATGCATAAGAGGTTTTCAGAGATTGCGTTTTAAGGTTATATGACGAGCGTTACCTTGTGGATTTGGATCACATTCCGTTGCGTGGAAACAAGGTTATCATCGGCATGGATTGGCTAAGCCCTAATGGGGCGGTGATCGAATGTGCGCAACAGCTAGTGCGTATCAGGACCTCAAGTGGGAGAGAGTTGGTGATTCAGGGCAAGAGGCCACAGCGAGGACCAGTGTTGTGCTCAGCAGCGAGAGCTAGGCGCTACCTTCAGCAGGGTTGTGCAGGGTACGTCGCCTACGTTATGCCTGGCAGTATGCTTATAGTATGGTATGTGGTATGATGGGGGAAATCACTAAGTTTTTTGCTTACGGTTTACTATTTTTGTTTCAGGTACCTCTTCTTCGAAGGGGAAGGAGCAGGCATGACTACAGCGCATCACACACATGATTTTCCGCACATGAGATTCTTGGGAGTTATACTCTGACATTGTTACTATTTGATGATATGGTTTTGAGACATGTGATCTATGGTTTTTATGAAATAAATTACTTGATGATGTTTTCTTATAAATTGTTTTATGAATCGCTATATTAAAAACAAAATTTTTGGTCTTGAATTTTGGGATGTTACAAGTTGGTATCAGAGCCATGGTTTGAGGGATTCGGGCATACTCTCGGGTGTGTTTGGACTCAAACTGAGGACTTGGTATGAAAATTTTCAAAAGAAAAAAAAATCATTTTATAAAAAAAATTTTGAAAAGAATTTGGAAAGAGAAAAAAACTTTGAAAAGAACAAGGTGTGTGATGCGTGCAATCGGACGAGCTCAAATAAGTTTTCCCCAAGATACCCATCCATGTTTGTTATGATATGTGATATAATTATGAGTACTGCATGCTATATTAGGGCTGAGGATCTAGGGAGGATGCCTTATATGCCTATTGTATGTGCATAAGAACTGCATGCTAGATTAGGGCCAAGGATCTAGGGAGATGCCTTATGTGTCGCTGTATGTGCTTATTGAATTACATGCTAGAACTGATTAGTCAGTCATATGATAGCCTGGATAGGATATGATTGGTTTGGTTACTCAAAGCCCGAATGTTGCTTGCTTCGTGCTCTTAGGAGTTCTAGTTACCTTTAATTAACTAGTAAGCGAATACGTAAAGTTACATACTACGAGGACTAAATAATTTCAAAAGGTTAGGTCTAGCCCTATTTCGCAGCTCTTGTCTGAGTCCAACCGTTGTAGGGTAGGACCTCTCATTCGAAAAATTATTTGGTCTTACGAATATGTAATGGTATTCGCAAGCTAGTTAAGGGGAGATAGCAGGGACTTCTTACGCAGCTGATGGCGGAGAGTCGGTCGGAGTTTACCCTAGGGTAAGACTAGGATGGGAATAGCATGGAGAGTGATAGTAATATAAGGGACTTGGTGAAGTCAAGGCAATCCTTGAGGAAAGTAGGTTTAGATATGGAAGGTAGTATGGGCACGTACTACTGAATGCAGAGGACCCGTACTCGAGTCAAGGAGGGCTGAGATAGAACCATGGAACTTGTAGAGTGTGTAAGACCTCTCGAGGTTATGTATGACCCTGACGATTATATGTTTTGTTTCAGAATGGTTGTGACACGACACGGAGCGGGAGGTTCAGGGTCATGATCAGGTTCAGGATCAGGTTCGGGATCGGGTTCCGATCCAATCGAAGAGGGACTACGTGAGTTTATTTCCTCTGAGATCACGAGAGCCATCCTTGAGTCGACCCCGGTGATTTTCGGGCCGATCAAGGAAGGGATCATCGAGCTGATGGAGGATCGCCTCAGGGCATTTCGGAGTGACATGGCGTCTAGCCACTCAGGGAAACGCACACTCTCCTTTAAGGATTTCACGGGATGTGGTGCGCCAGACTTCCATGGGGTGAAGGACCCCATTGTGGCCAGGAGGTGGATTGTAGACATGGATTCTACTCAGTTGACGCGCTTCTACCCTGAGGGGTCGAAGGTTCGGTATGCTGCATGATGTTTGAGGGACCGAGCCCGAGATTGGTGGGAGGCGGTCAGTGACACATTGGGAGCCCCAGTCATTAAGGTTATGACCTGGTCTGACATTGTGACCAGGTTTAAAGCTGAGTTTGCGCCGGTGGTTGAGCTTTAGCAGCTAGCCAGGGAGTTTATGGATATGAGACAGACGATTGAGTCAGTGCTGGAGATTACCACCAAGTTCAGGGAGAGGGCCTTACTGGTGCCTCAATATGCAGGGGATAAGGAGATATGGAAGACCCACTACCACGACATGTTGAGAGATGACATTCGGAAACATGTCAGCTACTCGGCATGTCCGACCTTGGATGACATGATTGCGAGGGTGAGGGAGAGGGAGATTGATATAGAGCACATCAGAAGGAGGAAGGCAGAGGCTGGGCAGGTTACTAGGGTTTCGGGGAAGAAACCCAAGGGGTTCGACTCTAGGTCGAAGGGCCATCCTGGGCGGAGCCGCTGCGGGAAGTGCGGCAAGCCACATGAGGGGGTTTGTAGACTAGGGTCATCGGGCTGCTATAAGTGCGGCAAGACTGGGAACTTTGGCAAGGATTGTACTGTCCCTACCCCCACCTTTCAGACATAAGACCTGATTTCCTTTCATTGCAATCAGAAGGGCCATAAAACGGCCAACTGCCCGAGGTTGACAGCAGCAGCGCCAGTGTCGGCGCCAGCTCCAGTGACCCTGCGGATTACAGATTGCCGGTAGGGCAGGACAAATGCTCCGGTGGTGAGGAGCCGAGCCTTCAAGCTGACCGTCGAGGAGGTGCCTGCCGCACCGGATGTGGTGACGAGTATGTTTTCTTCTCCCTAACTCTTATTACATGTCGGTTATGATATTTATGTGCTATGTTTATGTGTTTTGTTTAGGATCGTTCCATCTGAATGGCATACCTGTACAGGTGTTATTCAACTCGGGGGCTACCCGATCATTTGTCTCCCTTGCTCTTAGCAAGAGGTTTTCTGAGTTTTCAGGCATGTTAGATTCTCCTTTAGAGGTCGAGATTGCTGACGACCGATCTGTCCGAGCATCAGAGGTTTTCAGAGATTGCGTTTTAAGGTTATATGACGAGCGTTACCTCGTGGATTTGGATCACATTCCGTTGCGTGGAAACAAGGTTATCATCGGCATGGATTGGCTAAGCCCTAATGGGGCGGTGATCGACTGTGCGCAACAGCTAGTACGTATCAGGACCCCAAGTGGGGGAGAGGTGGAGATTCCGGGCAAGAGGCCACAGCGAGGATCAGTGTTGTGCTCAACAGAGAGAGCTAGGCGCTACCTTCAGCATGGTTGTGCAGGGTACGTCGCCAACGTTATGCCTGGCAGTATGCTTATAGTATGGTATGTGGTATGATGGGGGAACTAACTAAACTTTGTGCTTACGGTTTACTGTTTTTGTTTCAGGTACCTGTTCTTCGATGGGGAAGGAGCTGGCATGACTACAGCGCATCACACACATGATTTTCCGCACATGAGATTCTTGGGAGTTGTACTCTGACATTGTTACTATTTGATTATATGGTTTTGAGACATGTGATCTATAGTTTTTATGAAATAAATTACTTGATGATGTTTTCTTATAAATTGTTTTATGAATCGCTATATTAAAAACAAAATTTTTGGTCTTGAATTTTGGGATATTACAAGTTAGTATCAGAGACTTGGTTTGAGGGATTCGGGCATAATCTCGGGTGTGTCTAGACTGAAACTGAGGACTTTGTATGAAAATTTTCAAAAGAAAAAAAATCATTTTGTAAAAAAAATAATTTTGAAAAGAATTTGAAAAGAGAAAAAAACTTTGAAAAGAACAAGGTGTGTGATGCGTGCAATCGGACGAGCTCAAATAAGTTTTCCCCAAGATGCCCATACATGTTTGTTATGATATGTGATATGATTATGAGTACTGCATGCTATATTAGGGCTGAGGATCTAGGGAGGATGCCTTATATGCCTATTGTATGTGCATAAGAACTGCATGCTAGATTAGGGCCAAGGATCTGGGGAGATGCCTTATGTGTCTGCTGTATGTGCTTATTGAATTACATGCTAGAACTGATTAGTCAGTCATATGATAGCCTGTATAGGATATGATTGGTTTGGTTACTCAAAGCCCGAATGCTCCTTGCTTCGTGCTCTTAGGAGTTCTAGTTCCCTTTAATTAACTAGTAAATGAATACGTAAAGTTACATACTACGAGGACTAAATAATTTCAAAAGGTTAGGTCTAGCCCTATTTCGCAGCTCTTGTCTGAGTCCAACCGTTGTAGGGTAGGACCTCTCATTCGAAGAATTATTTGGTCTTAGGAATATGTAATGGTATTCGCAAGCTAGTTAAGGGGAGATAGCAGGGACTTCTTACGCAGCTGATGGCGGAGAGTAAGTTGGAGATTACCCTAGGGTAAGACTAGGATAAGAATAGCATGGAGAGTGATAGTAATAGAAGGGACTTGGTGAAGTCAAGTCAATCCTTGAGGAAAGTAGGTTTAGATATGGAAGGTAGTATGGGCACGTACTACTGAAAGCAGAGGCCCGTACTCGAGTCAAGGAGGGCTGAGATAGAACCAGGGCACTTGTAGAGTGTGTAAGACCTCTCGAGGTTATGTATGACCCTGATGATTATATGTTTTGTTTCAGAATGGTGGTGACACGACACGGAGCGGGAGGTTCAGGGTCATGATCAGGTTCGGGATCGGGTTCCGAGCCAGTCGAAGAGGGACTACGTGAGTTCATTTCTTCTGAGATCACGAGAGGCATCCTTGAGTCGACCTCAGTGATTTTCAGGTCGATCAAGGAAGGGATCATCGATCTGATGGAGGATCGCCTCAGGGCATTTCAGAGTGACATGGCGTCTAGCCACTCAGGGAAACACACACTCTCCTTTAAGGATTTCAAGGGATGTGGTGCGCCAGACTTCCCTGGGGTGAAGGACCCCATTGTGGCCAGGAGGTGGATTGCAGACATGGAGTCTGCTCAGTTGACGAGCTACTACCCTGAGGGGTCGAAGGTCCGGTATGTTGCATGATGTTTGAGGGACCGAGCTCGAGATTGGTGGGAGGCGTCCAGTGACACATTGGGAGCCCCAGTCATTGAGGTTATGACCTGGTCTGACTTTGTGACCAGGTTTAAAGCTGAGTTTGCTCCGGCGGTAAAGCTTCAACAGCTGGCCAGGGAGTTTATAGATATGAGATAGACGACTGAGTCAGTGGCGGAGATTACCGCCAAGCTCAGGGAGAGGGTCTTACTGGTGCCTCAATATGCATGGGATGAGGAGACGCGGAAGACCCGCTACCACGACATGTTGAGAGCTGACATTCGGAAACATGTCAGCTACTCGGCATGTCCGACCTTGGATGACATGATTGCGATGGTGAGGGAGAGGGAGATTGATATAGAGCACATCAGAAAGAGGAAGGAAGAGGCTGGGCAGGTTACTGGGGTTTCGGGGAAGAAACCCAAGGGGTTCGACTCTAGGTCGAAGGGCCATCCCGGCCGGAGCCGCTGCGGGAAGTGCGGCAAGCCACATGAGGGGGTTTGTAGACTAGTGTCATCGGGCTGCTATAAGTGCGGCAAGACTGGGCACTTTGGCAAGGATTGTACTGTCCCTACCCCCACCTTTCAGACATAAGACCTGATTTGCTTTCATTGCAATCAGAAGGGCCATAAAAAGGCCAACTACCCGAGGTTGACAGCAGCAGCGCCAGCTCCAGTGACCCTGCGGATTACGGATTGCCGGTAGGGCAAGACAAATGCTCCAGTGGTGAGGAGCCGAGCCTTCACTGACCGTCGAGGAGGTGCCTGCCGCACCGGATGTGGTGACGAGTATGTTTTCTTCTCCCTAACTCTTATTACATGTCGGTGATGATATTTATGCGTTATGTTTATGTGTTTTGTTTAGGATCGTTCCATCTGAATGGCATACCTGTACACGTGTTATTCAACTCGGGGGCTACTCGATCATTTGTCTCTCTTGCTCTTACCAAGAGGTTTTCTGAGTCTTCATGCATTTTAAGATTCTCCTTTAGAGGTCGAGATTGCTGACGACCAATCTGTCCGGGCATCAGACGTTTTCAGAGATTGCGTTTTACGGTTATAGGACGAGCGTTACCTCGTGGATTTGGATCCCATTCCGGTGCGTGGAAACAAGGTTATCATCGGCATGGATTGGCTAAGCCCTAATGGGACGGTGATCGACTGTGCGCAACAGCTAGTACGTATCAGGACCTCAAGTGGGAGAGAGTTGGTGATTCAGGGCAAGAGGCCACAGCGAGGACCAGTGTTGTGCTCAGCAGCGAGAGCTAGGCGCTACCTTCAGCGGGGTTGTGCAGGGTACGTCGCCTACGTTATGGATACCTGGGAGGCGGGCAAGACGACTATGAGCGATGTGCCAGTGGTGCGAGAGTACCCAGATGTGTTCCCAGAAGAGTTGCCTGGGATACCTCCGGAGAGACAGGTGGAGTTCAGGATCGACCTAGTCCCAGGTGCGGCTCCGATAGCCAAGGCACCATATCGGGTGGCTCCTCCTGAGATGCAGGAGTTGTCTACGCTGCTGCAGGAGCTGTTAGACAAGGGATTTATCAGGCTGAGCAGTTCGCCTTGGGAAGCCCCGATCCTGTTTTTGAAGAAGAGGGACAGGTCGCATCAGATGTGTATAGATTACCGGGAGCTGAACAAGGCAACAATGAAGAACCGTTACCCGCTCCCGAGGATTGATGATCTATTGGACCAGCTACAAGGGGGCATCTTGGTTTTCCAAGACAGATTTGCGTTCAGGCTACCACCAGATGCGAGTCAGAGAGGAGGATGTGTAGAAGACTGCTTTCCGGACTTGTTATGGCCACTACGAGTTCGTGGTGATGCTCTTCGGGCTAACCAATGCTCCTGCCGCATTCATGGACCTCATGAACCGCGTATGTAGACCTATGTTGGATCGGTCTGTGATAGTCTTTATTGATGACATCTTGGTTTACTGCAAGACGTAGGAGCAGCATGAGGAGCTCTTGCGGGAGGTGTTAGATATCTTGAGGAGGGAGAGCTTGTACTTCAAGTTCTCCAAGCGAGTTTTGGTTGCGCGGGGTGCAGTTTCTGGGGCACCTTGTCAACCAGAACGAGATTTTGGTTGACCCGGCCAAAGTGGAGGCTGTGATGAGATGGGAGGTTCTGAAGTCTCCATCTGAGATTCAGAGTTTCCTAGGGTTAGAACGCTATTACCGGAGATTCATTCAGGACTTCTCCAAGATAGCAGTACCCTTGACCTGTCTAACGAAGAAGGTCATTGTATTTCGCTGGGGGCCTGAGCAGTAGACAACCTTCGAGACGTTGAGGCAGAGGTTATGCGAGGCGCCGATCTTAGCCCTGCCAGAAGGCGTGGTGGATTTTGTAGTATAACGCGATGCGTCTATTTCAGGTTGGGGTGCAGTATTTATGCAGAGAGGGCACGCCATCGCCTACGCCTCGAGGCAGCTGAAGCCTCACGAGGCGAACTACCCGAGGCACGATCTGGAGTTGGGGGGCGGTTGTCTTCGCCCACAAGACTTGGCGACATTACCTCTATGGGGTCTGTTGTACCATTTACACGGATCACAAGAGTTTGAGGTACCTCATGGATTAGCCGAATCAGAACATGAGGCAACGTCGTTGGCTAGATGTGGTGAAGGATTACGACTGTGAGATCCTCTACCACCCGGGGAAGGCCAATGTTGTGGCCAATGCACTTACCCGCAAGGCAGCCCCGATCAGAGATATTTGATTGTGGATGACAGTAGTGACTCTGCTTCTGGAGCAGATCCGGGAGGCCCAGAAGGAGGCTATAAAGGAGGAACATCGGAAGAGAGAGCGTATTGAGGGTCAACTTTCCTCTTTCGACTATGATAGCCGCGGGTTGTTGACACTACACCGTAGAGTGTGGGTTCCATATCATGGAGGTGTGCACCAGGTTTTGATGGAGGAGGCGCACAAATCCAGGTTTTATATCCATCCCGGGGCGACGAAGATGTACAGAGATCTTCGTCCTGATTACTGATGGCCCTACATGAAGCGGGATGTAGCCTCGTACGTCGAGAGATGCCTGACCTGCAGGAAGGTCAAGGCCGAGCAACAGAGGCCTCACGAACAGACACAGCCGTTGGATATCCAAATGTGGAAATAGGAAGATATTACTATGGATTTCATCACGAAGCTTCCCAGGACTACACGAGGAGTGGATTCCATTGGGTTCATCGTGGATCGGTTGACCAAGAGCGCCCATTTCATTCCGATCCAGGAGAGCATTTTGGCTAAGAAGCTGGCCGACATCTACATTAGAGAGGTAGTAGCCCGCCACGGAGTGCCAGTTTCCGTGATATCTGATTGAGACGTGCGATTTACTTCCAAATTCTGGAAGAAATTTCATGACGAGTTGCTGATCATGCGTATTAGACTTCGGTGGTAGCTGGGATACCTACCTTCCCTTGGGAGAGTTTTCCTATAATAATAGCTATCACGCGAGTATCGACCGCCCTCCTTTCGAGATATTATATGGGAGGAAGTGAAGAACCCCGATATGCTGGGGTGAGGTTGGGCAGAGGGTCATGGGGAGTATCGAAGTGGTACTCACGACGACATAGAGGATACAACAGGTCAGGAGTAGGCTTCAGACTGCTCAGAGTCAGCAGAGAGCTATGCCGGACCTGGAGTACCAGGTCGGGGATATGGTCCTCCTGAAGGTGTCACATTGGAAAGGTGTCATCACGTTCAGGAAGCGGGGTAAGTTGGGCCCAAGGTACATTGGTCCTTGCTGGGTTGCAGCTCGGGTGGGCAAGGTGGCGTATAGGATGGATCAGCCAGCCGAGCTTAGTAAGATCCACAGTACCTTCCCTACTGCGGAAATTCCTGGCAGATGACTCCGTAATGGTACCTCTACAGGATATTCAGGTGGATTACAGCCTGAACTACATCGAGCGACCGGTAGCCATCCTCGAAAGGAAGACGAAGGATCTGAGAAACAAGAAGGTCGAGTTGGTGAAGGTGCAATGGCAGCACCTCAAGGGATCAGAATGGACTTGGGAGTCGGAGGACGAGATAAGGGAGCACTACCCCGACCTTTTTCCGGATGCAGCAGCAGACTTCGAGGACGAAGTCTAAAATAAGTGGGGGAGATTTGTAATTCCCGGTTCCTGGTATGTATTTTAAATAAGAATTATTCATTTTTGCAAGGGGACTCGACGATTTGGAGGCCCCAAACTCGTCGAGTAGGAATGGGAATATTGTTGGATGGAGGAGCCTTGACTCGACGAGTAGGACTGTCAGAGTGAAACCCTAATTTTAGGATTTGCACCCTGTTTAAAGACCTTAACACCCCATTTTCACCTCCCTCATCGCCTCCCTTAGTCCAAAAAATCCTAATTCGAAACCCTAACCCTTTGTGAGTGTTCTTGAGCCATTGTTGTGTATTCTTAGTGATTTTCAAGCTTGATAGGAAGAGGAAGCTTGGGGGATCAATAGGAAACAAGTAGATCCAGACTTTGTGCTCCATTTCCAGTTCATCTGAGGTATAAAGTCTATACCTTGACTGTGACACCAGTCAAATTTTGGTCAAAAATAAATTGATCAATAATCATAATTGGGATGAACCAAGTGGTAGAGTTTGTAACAAGGTTTCCAAAAACGTAAAGAACACTGAAATCCGAGTTATAACGAAGAAGTTATGACCAATCGAAAATCCGCGTCAAAACCGGTAAAACACCGTTCAATGTAAAAAGTGAATTTTTGATAAAAGGCTTTTTAGCCTTAACAATCTAAATGAAACTTGTAGAATATGTTAAACCGAGAACGTTCATAAAAAGAACGTGAAAATCCGACTTCGTGTGAGGAAGTTATGATTTTTCGAAGTTTCGGTTTAGCAGTAGACAGCGAAAAATTCGAAATATAAATCGATCGATTTTTAGCCGACGCAACTTAAACGAGAATCGAAGGTCTCATCAAAAGTAGCACAACGGTAAAAAGACAGACGAAAATGGACGTCGGATGAAGAAGTTATGAATTTTTAACGGATTCCCATCCCGGTCTGTTTAAAATAATAATATTAAAAATAATCAAAATTAGCCGACAAAGTCTAAACAAAAGTCGTAGAGTATGATTCTACCTACGCGTGCATATAAAGAACGTCAAAAACGGAGCTCCTATACGAAAGTTATGATTTTTGCAAGTTTTTGGCACAAAAATCAAGAAAATCTAGAAAACCGGGAAATTTCGCTGAGTCACTCCTCGGACACGTCACCTCGCATGCGAGGCCTCCACGTGTTCGCTTCTCATTGGACCACAGCCTCGCGTGTCGTCTCCTGATAGGTCCGAAGTCGTCACCTCCTTTCCCCATTGGACCGAAGTCCGGTCCACTTAGAAGGCTGCATCTGTCCGAAATCACGTGCTCGCACCGGGTCCGAAATTGCGCACCGCCTCAGACTTCGCACGTGGCTTCGCTGCTGACTGCCACGTAGCTGCTGACTCATGCGCGCCTTCGCCAGCTGCCACTTCGGACCGCACCCTCGCACCCCTATATAAAGGGTGCGAGACTTCTCGGCTAGATAGGATTTTTCACCCCTAAATTCCCCATTTTGCACCATTTCGCCCCCTCGACTTTCTCACGACCCCCCAAGGCCCTGGTATCGTGTCTAAAGCCTGAATCAAGCCCCGGAACCCCGAAATTCTTAAGAAGTCATCCTCTCTCCTGTCGAAACTCTTCCATGTTTGAGCCGGTTTCTCGTTAAATAAACTCTTTCCGGGAAACGAAACGTTGCCCGAATCACCGCTTATCAAAGTGAGTTCATACCCCTATAATTTACCTTTTCAATGGTTTTTAAATGCTTTTTAGGGGGGGAATACAAGTTTAACACAATATTAAATTGTGTTAATAACTGTATGTGATAATAATCACACAAATGTTTCCGTATGCTTTTAAGAATTATCAAATACTTTCAAAATAACGTGAAGCCATGTTAAATCTTTAAAGTTATGTAAAAACTCCGTTAAAATTATTTGAAAAATGTTTTATAAGCTATTTCAAAGTATAAATTCCAAAATCATGTTTATATATGTATAAGTATATAAATAAGACTTGAAGGGCTTAGGACTAATGAATTATCTTATATCCTTTTCCTTGTTTGGATGAGGAATTAAGGTTGTGTTATTTGTCCGAAGGTCGTTTCCTTCTTAATTATATATATATATATATATATATATATATATATATATATATATATATATATATATATATATATATAATACATATATGAGTCTAAAAGGCTACTCCTTTTAGTATTATTACCTTTGTATCAGGCTGAGCAAAGGTGATATTCCATGAGAATTCATGCTAATCAGATAGAACATATAAATTATAATAGGTATAATTTATGATTCCAAACTAAATATACAAGTATGATTCATGACTGTATACTTCCCAAGGAAATTACCAAAATTCATTCAACTATACTAAGATATGTATAATACCTTTAATATACAAACAACATATTAAAGAAGTAAAGATACATCATACCTAGTTTGCATTAACAAAGGTACTATATAGAGTACCAGGGTTAGAAAACACGTGGTAATGTCGGGTTTGCATTAGCAAAGGTACTTTATACAGTGCTTGAGTTAGCAAACACGAGGTAATAATACATCCTGCCGAGTTTGCATTAGCAAAGGTACTATACAGAGTACCCGAGTTAGCAAACACTAGGTAATAATACATTCTGCCGAGTTTGCATTAACAAAGGTACTATACAGAGTACCCGAGTTAGCAAACACGAGGTAATAATTTATAATTCAAGTATACTAGAATACACTATTTTACAAGAAACCAGGGTTTTGATGCAAAACAAATCAAGGGTTTACACTTATCAAATACATGTTTGGAAAACTAAGAATATACTGTCAATCATTATTTCAGAATGATTGGGTTTTCAAAACTAATATACATGTAACGTTTAATATGCTTTTTATGAGACTCTATATTCAGGTTGTTTAATTCATTTTAGACAACATAGGAAAGTCCTGACATTATAACCAGAATCTCCAGCCGGGGATCGAAACAAGTGTGTGTAGATCTATATCGGGATTGACAACCCCACACTCAGGCTGCTAGCTACAGTTAGATGAGTGACAATTGTTATCACCAGTTTAAACGCCCACAAAGCGTTTGTTTCAGGCCATCAGTCATAGTATGGTTATAATAACTACTCATTAAAAAGATATTAATAATACGTTAGTGTATAAACAAATAAACGAAAGTACACCTTCAAAGTACCAGTTTATAGAATACAAAATACAATGGTTTAATACAGTTTTCATTAACACCTGGTGGAGCCAGGCACACTCTCAGTTTCAAGTTTTCATAAAGGAATACAAATATAAAACAGTAATACAAAGAGAACGGTTTATGGGATTAAACCACTTATCCAATGGAACTTAGTCACTCAATCTCGGTAAACTAGTATAACACAAAAGACCTTTAGTGGTTAATTCTATAATTCCTTAGTTATTACATCATAGTTATACATAAGTAATGTTCGATTGACAGCGAAGTGTGTGACTTTCGCCTTACTTCCTGTTCCTTGGTTGGTTGTGGGCTTAGGGCAGATACACCCAGTTGACTGTCCATTCGATATTGTGTTATGTATAATCAGTATAAACTAAGTAATTACAGAGGGAAACTATTGAGGTTATCAATCTAGCACCTCAGGAAACATAGGATTTCCTGGAGGAACCAGTGAACTTATCCAAAGAACTTAGGGTATACTTAACAGAACTAAAATACTTATGAACTCACCAGCTTAAATTCTGATCTACTCTTTCCAAATAACTTGTATTCTCAGGAATCCAGTAGACAGGTACACTCCAACAGCTTTTGAGAAGACTACCTAGTATCATACTGCGACTCTTGTCTTCTAGTGTACCTACTTTAGTGTTTGAATATGTAATGTTTAAACACTTATGTAAAACTTATACTTATTAATGCAATGGTTGTTTGTACTTTGATTACTATGTTACATGTGTTGTGATACTTACCTTAAGTCCTCCGCCCCCGAACGTTTCCGCCGTTCTGGTTTGGGGGTGCGACAGATTGGTATCAGAGCAGTGTTTATAGTGAACTCAGTATATCAGTCATAAAAGATATACAACTATAAACCCATTGGGATAAAAACACTTTGACCAAGAGTTATACTTTAAAAATATATCAATATTTTATAAAAGTATAAGTACATGCAGAGTATATATACCAGAATGAGTATCATAAGAAGAACAAAACTAAAGTATTTAGATGTTGGACATTGCAGTTAAACCTAGACAGTGACGTAATCATATCTGGGATCAATATAGCCTGATCAACTATACTCATCCGAAATATGACCAACATGTGTTTAGGGGAGTGATTGTAGTGTTGCAACTGGTCTAAAACTTACCTAAGCACCAGAAGAATTCTAGAACCAAAGACTAAAATACTATGGGAGTATTTTAGGATGCTATAACAAGGAAACTGAAAACTTGTTAAGTTCTTGTATCTAAAAGTCCAATAATTAAACTCATACCTAAAATAACATGGAGGTATGTTACATACCTTTGGGGAAATGTTAAAAAGATCTTTTCTGATAAGTCTATAATTACTAAGTGGATACGTTAAGATTATATATAGCCGAGATTTTATAGACTTAGAATAGGCGATTTTCACTCTACTTCCTTTTCCTTGTTTGGATGTGGTTTTAGAGTAGGATTACTTATTCAAAGGTCTATTTGATTTGGATTATATATAATCGGTACACACCACGTGATTATAGAATGACCAGAAAGAATCACCTTCGTAAAAATTCAAATTTTCTCATAAATTCTTTAGACATTCCCATTCTCGTATAAACCCGTTAGATAAACATAGTTACTCCAACAATCAAGAGAAGAGTCAAGGAGGATCCAACAGAATTTCATTAGGAGAAGTAAAGGAATTATAGAAATCATTTAGTTCCTTTACCCTATTAAGGACACCAATGAGATATTCGCATGAACTTCCGAGATTCAAAATCTTCATTTCGAAGTAATGGGGATCAGTGTCATAGTCGGAAGTAAGACAGCCCGGGAATTCAATATACCTACAGAGAAGAAGGACACCCTATAGATAGCAGGAGAGAACAAGTCATTACCACCCAGAATATAACAAAGGAAAACCACGCATGATTCATGTGAAGTGTTCGAGCACCTTTTCATCTAAGTAATAACTAGTAAATCAATTCAACCTAGTGAGTTAGTGATTTCATTACTCACATTAGGTTTGGAGCTTATCCTCTTTTCCTGTCACGGCTAATAATAATAAATCAGATCACAGAATCTTAATTGATAGTGATAACTTCTCAAATTCATAAGTCTATTTTATATAGACACTGTTATGAATTATTTTTGAATATTTTCGAAAATTGGGAAACAATATCCACCAAACAAAGGTAACTTAGTTCGGATGATACTCGGTTCCTAACCATTCTAGAAACTTATTTCTGTTCCTCACCAGGACTGCATCATAGGGATGCAGGTCGAATCATTAAGAACAATATAACAAAACGAAAGATTAATACATAGATACAAATGGTTAGAATACATCTAGAGATACGAAAGTCGCTCACGAACTAATTTTCTTATCATGCCTCCAAAGAAGTGTAACCAACCCACCAGCGAAATACCAATCCTTCAGATAGATGCGGCTACGTTTCAAGCTACGGTCACAGCAGCTGTAGCAGCTGTCATGGCACACCTTAATGCTAACAATGCAAATGTTAGTAGTAATGATATCGGTAACCCCGATCGTGGTGATGGCCAAGTACAGCAACGAGCACCTACTTGTAAGAACACCTTGAACCTTAAGCCTAATATCTTGAAACGAAAGTTTAATAACAAGGAAGGGAGTTGTTCAACTCAAGAACCTAACAAAGGGCAACGAAGTGGGGCAGTCAATACCCCCATATGCCCTGTTATTCTAGCACCAACCAAGCCGTACTTAGGAAACCTCCTGCACTGCAGCAAGTGCAACTACCATCATCATGGAGTTTGCCGAGAGCTGCATTGCAATAGATGCAACATGAAGGGGCATACCGCCCGCATCTGTAGAACTCCGGTTGAGTTCATCACTTCAACTGCCAATGTTGGAACCATTCCCATATGTCACCTTTGTGGTGAAATAGGACATTACAAGAGGGACTGTCCAACAGAGAAGAACGACAGGAGAGCAGGAGAATTTTGATCCCTATACATGGGAAAGCATTAAAGAACCCTGCTATATTTTGGTACGCTTCCAAACCCCGATAATTATCTATAATTATGATTACTCTTCCATTCAAATTAAATCACAACAATTATATAAAATTTGAAACCCTAACAGGTAAGCTATGATGACTTAGTGTATATATAAGGGTCATTTATAATTAAGATTTGTAGACTTAGAGTGAGTGATTCCGCCTCATTTCCTGTTCCTTGTTTGGTTGTGGATTTAGGGCAGGGTTGCTCAGTCAAAGGTCTCACCAATCTTAATTATACATGACTTGTATACACCAAGCGATTATAGAGAGACCTAGTAAGGATCGTTTCATGAAAGTTCATAATTTCAAATTATAAGAACCCTCGTATTGGTAGTACCCGCCAATTTCGAATCAAAAAGGGCTTCGTAGTGATAATAACAGAATAAAACCAGAAACATTGAAAACTTAGGTTCATAAGATATCATCCTAGTAATCATTCCTCCCAAAACGACTTAATATCTATTTCATTGAGAAAATTCCGACATTCTCATTCGACGTGGGTTGGCCTGGCCCTTACCATGTGAAAATTCTTATGCTGTATAAGAGAACTTTTCCTTAATCAGTCGTAAGATGAAATTCTTCCAATCTATAACGCAAAACCCTTAGGTTGTCTCTCATTTCAAAACTTCAGAAGTATCCATGCGAAGAGTACCACGCCATTCTAGCCTACTCAGTAGACAGGAAACTTCGAACAAAAAGCACCGAAGTAGTCATAGAAGTCGGTAACTACCGAAGTATCTCAATAGATCTCGTAGGAAAATCATTGTACCATAGGTCAAGTTCAAGAATAGAGACTAAGAACTCATTAAGCTAATCTATCGCTACTAAGTGTATACACGAGAGTGGTATATAAGTTAGACTTAACAAGATTAAGGATGTGTGATTCCGCCCTATCTCCTGTTCCTTGTTTGGTTGTGGACCTGGGGCAGAGTCACCCATCCGGATGTTTTGTGAAATCTAAATTATATACGACTTGTATACACGAGGTGATGGTGGATGAGCCAAGTATGAGTCTTATCATGAACTTCGGAGCAAAAGCCTGCATCATGTATTCTACCAGGTGGAATTCAACATGAGACCACGACAGTGGGTCGAGCTACTAAATGACTACGAATTCGAAATTCGTTATCATCTCGACAAAGCCAATATAGTAGCTAACACCCTAAGTCGGAAGGAGTACCAAGGTCATAGTGGCAATCATGGACTATGATAACTCATTCAAATCTATCCACACAGAGTAAGGAGGCTCAACAGGAAGCCTTGAAACCTGAAAATGTGGCAAGATAACTAGAACGTGTGAGTGTACGGTATGCCAATATCTGTTATCTCCACTGAGATAATAGAATCATCTCCAAGTTCAGGCCGTCACTCAAAAATCTCTAGGAACGAGAGTAGTCATGATTCTATGGGATCGACTATGGTAGAGAATGGGATACCCATTTACCAATTAGTCGAGACCATTATCACACTAGCATTCAAGTTGCTCCATTCAAAACCTTCTGTGGTCACAAGTGCAGATCCTATCTGCACTGGACTAAATTAGGTAATACGCAACTAGCTATAGATCCAATTTCCACACAGCACCCTTGCTGATCTGGAATTCATTTGAGAAACTACCAAAAACAAAATACGAATCGGGAAGCGCCATAAATCTTCCAGAGTTAACCAGAGAAGCTACAGCTTCGATAAAAGAAAACCCTTGGAATTCCAGGATTGATGACCTTGTCATATGAAGGTCTCACTCAGGAAGGACAAGATGCGCTTGAGAAAGCGTAAAATACAAAACTCAAAGTACATAAGACCATTTGAGGTTATTACCAGAATCGGTCTTGTACTTCTAAACTTAAACTACCACTAAAAACTTAATAACATTCATCCCATCTTTCACATATCTAATCTAAAGAGGTGTCTATCTGATAAAACACTTGTTATTTCACTCGATGAAATCAAGTTAAATAAAAGTCTACAGTCTGTAGTAGAACCAATAAAAACCATGGATAGGGAAATCTAAAGAACCATGCTAAGTCTCATCCTGTTAGTGAAGGTTCGCTGGATTACAAACCAGGGACCTGAATTCACTTGGGATAGGAAAGATTAGACCTAGTCCATGAGTATCACTTTAGACTTAATTTCGGGACGAAATTCCCTCTAACGAGGGGATAATGTGACACCAGTCAAATTTTGGTCAAAATAATTTGATCAATAATTATAATTGGGATGAACCAAGTGGTAGAGTTTGTAACAAGGTTTCCAAAAACATAAAGAACAATGAAATCCGAGTTATAACGAAGAAGTTATGACCAATCGAAAATTCGCGTCAAAACCGGTAAAACACTGTTCAGTGTAAAAAGTGAATTTTCGATAAAAGGTTTTTTAGCCTTAACAATATAAATGAAACTTGTAGAATATGTTAAACCGAGATCGTTCATAAAAATAACGTGAAAATCCGACTTCGTATGAGGAAGTTATGATTTTTCGAAGTTTCGGTTTAGCAGTAGACAGCTAAAAATTTGAAATATAAATCGATCGATATTTAGCCAACGCAACTTAAACGAGAATCGAAGGTCTCGTCAAAAGTAGCACAACGGTAAAAAGACAGACAAAAACGGACATCGGATGAAGAAGTTATGAATTTTTAACGGATTCCCGTCCCGGTCTGTTTAAAATAATAATATTTAAAATAAAATCAAAATTAGCCGACGAAGTCTAAAAGAAATTCGTAGAGTATGATCTTACCTACACGTGCATATAAAGAACGTCAAAAACGGAGCTTGTATGCGAAAGTTATGATTTTCGCAAGTTTTTTGCACAAAAATCAAGAAAATCTAGAAAACCGGGAAATTTCGCTGAGTCACTCCTCGGACACGTCACCTTGCATGCGAGGCCTCCACATGTTCGCTTCTCATTGGACCGCAGCCTCGCGTGTCGTCTCCTGATAGGTCCGAAGTCGTCACCTCCTTTCCCCATTGGACCGAAGTCCGGTCCACTTAGAAGGCTGCATCTGTCCGAAATCACGTGCTCGCACCGGGTCCGAAATTGCGCACTGCCTCAGACTTCGCACGTGGCTTCACTGCGGACTGCCACGTAGCTGCTGACTCATGCGCGCCTTCGCCAGCTGCCACTTCGGACCGCACCCTCGCACCCCTATATAAAGGGTGCGAGACTTCTCGGCTAGAGAGGATTTTTCACCCCTAAATTCCCCATTTTGCACCATTTCGCCCCCTCGACTTTCTCACGACCCCCCAAGGCCCCGGTATCGTGTCTAAAGCCCGAAGTAAGCCCCGGAACCCCTGAATTCTCGAGAAGTCATCCTCTCTCCTGTCAAAACTCTGCCCGGTTTGAGCCGGTTTCTCGTTAAATAAACTCTTTACGGGAAACGAAACGCTGCCCGACTCACCGCTTATCAAAGTGAGTTCATACCCCTATAATTTACCTTTTCAATGGTTTTTAAATGCTTTTTAGGGGGGTAATACAAGCTTAACACAATATTAAATTGTGTTAATAACTGTATATGATAATAATCACACAAATGTTTCCGTATGCTTTTAAGAATTATCAAATACTTTCAAAATAACGTGAAGCCATGTTAAATCTTTAAAGTCATGTAAAAACTCCGTTAAAGTTATTTGAAAAATGTTTTATAAGCTATTTCAAAGTATAAATGCCAAAATCGTGTTTATATATGTATAAATATATAAATAAGACTTGAAGGGCTTAGGACTAATCAATTATCTTATATCTTTTTCCTTGTTTGGATGTGGAATTAAGGTTGTGTTATTTGTCCGAAGGTCGTTTCTTTCTTAATTATATATATATTATACATATATGAGTCTAAAAGGCTACTCCTTTTAGTATTATTACCTTTGTATCAGGCTGAGCAAAGGTGATATTCCATGAGAATTCATGCTAATCAGATAGAACATATAAATTATAATAGGTATAATTTATGATTCCAAACTAAATATACAAGTATGATTCATGACTGTATAATTCCCAAGGAAAATACCAAAATTCATTCAACTATACTAAGATATGTATAATACCTTTAATATACGAACAACATATTAAAGAAGTAAAGATACATCATACCTAGTTTGCATTAACAAAGGTACTATACAGAGTACCAGGGTTAGCAAACACGTGGTAATGCCAGGTTTGCATTAGCAAAGGTACTATACAGAGTGCCTGAGTTAGCAAACACGAGGTAATAATATATCCTGCCGAGTTTGCATTAGCAAAGGTACTATACAGAGTACCCGAGTTAGCAAACACGAGGTAATAATACATTCTGCCGAGTTTGCATTAGCAAAGGTACTATACAGAGTACCCGAGTTAGCAAACACGAGGTAATAATTCATAATTCAAGTATACTAGAATACACTGTTTTTCAAGAAACCAGGGTTTTGATTCAAAACAAATCAAGGGTTTACACTTATCAAATACATGTTTGGAAAACTAAGAATATACCGTCAATCATTATTTCAGAATGATTGGGTTTTCAAAACTAATATACATGTAACGTTTAATATGCTTTTTATGAGACTCTATATTCAGGTTGTTTAATTCATTTTAGACAACATAGGAAAGTCTTGACATTATAACCAGAATCTCCAGCCGGGGATCGAAGCAAGTGTGTGTAGATCTATATCGGGATTGACAACCCCGCACTCAGGCTGCTAGCTACAGTTAGATGAGTGACAATTGTTATCACCAGTTTAAACGCCCACAAAGCGTTTGTTTCAGGCCATCAGTCATAGTATGGTTATAATAACTACTCATTAAAAAGATATTAATAATACGTTAGTGTATAAACAAATAAACGAAAGTACACCTTCAAAGTACCGGTTTATAGAATACAAAATACAATGGTTTAATACAGTTTTCATTAACACCTGGTGGAGCCAGGCACACTATCAGTTTCAAGTTTTCATGAAGGAATACAAATATAAAAGAGTAATACAAAGAGAACGGTTTATGGGATTAAACCACTTATCCAATGGAACTTAGTCACTCAATCTCAGTAAACTAGTATAACATAAAAGACCTTTAGTGGTTAATTCTATAATTCCTTAGTTATTACATCATAGTTATACATAAGTAATGTTCGATTGACAGTGAAGTGTGTGACTTCCGCCTTTCTTCCTGTTCCTTGTTTGGTTGTGGGCTTAGGGCAGATACACCCAGTTGACTGTCCATTCGATATTGTGTTATGTATAATCAGTATAAACTAAGTAATTACAGAGGGAAACTATTGAGGTTATCAATCTAGCACCTCAGGAAACATAGGATTTCCTGGAGGAACCAGTGAACTTATCCAAAGAACTTAGGGTATACTTAACAGAACTAAAATACTTATGAACTCACCAGCTTAAATGTTGATCTACTCTTTCCAAATAACTTGTATTCTCAGGAATCCAGTAGACAGGTACACTCCAGCAGCTTTTGAGAAGACTACCTAGTATCGTACTGCGACTCTTGTCTTCTACTGTACCTACTTTAGTGTTTGAATATGTAATGTTTAAACACTTATGTAAAACTTATACTTATTAATGCAATGGTTGTTTGTACTTTTATTACTATGTTTCATGTGTTGTGATACTTACCTTAAGTCCTCCACCCCCGAACGTTTCCGTCGTTCTGGTTTGGGGGTGCGATATTGACCATTCATCCACTAGATCCCTGCATGGAGTAGTTTACGGTTTTAAGGGGCCATTTTTGGAACCATTCATGGATGCAAACATATTTGGGGTTGAGACTTCAGATCTGGAACCTTTGAGGGACTCCATGGCATAAATGTGCCAACTTTAGGGCCATGGGAGTCCCATGAAACTTGTGAACCCCATTTTAAGGCCTTTTGAGCTAGATAACCCATGCATGAACGTAAAGTTTGTAACTTTACGTGTTATATAGACCCTAGAAGGCCAGATCTATGTTTTGGATGCATTAAGCGCGACTAAAATCGGCTGTATGGAATTATATTTTGGCGGACTCGACGAGTCGGTCTTAGGACTCGGCGAGTTGGGTCATGGTTCCCCAACCTTTTTTTGTTAATGAGAAAACTTGTTGAGTCTTGAAGATGACTCAGCAAGTTGGACGTGTTTATGGACTTGAAGATCCACGAACTCGACGAGTCCAAGGATGAACTCGGCGAGTTGATAGCAAATGTCGCAACTTGTATCAAGGAGAACTCGACGAGTCCAAGGAAGGACTCGACGAGTTCAAATGGAAAGTTCGGATTCTGTCATAAGGAGAAACTCGATGAGTCAGAGGGTAACTCGACGAGTTAGATCGCGAGTTCGAGATTCTCTGAATTATGGGACTCGACGAGTTGACGGACCAACTCGGCGAGTTGAGTCAACCAAAAAGTTGACTTTAACCAGAGTGTTGACCTTTGACTTGACCATTGACCAGACTTGAGCCTTAAAGGGGTTATAAGTTGGAAAGAGTAATTAAAAGAGATGTTATGTGTAGGAATTTGAGGAGAGATGATCCCAGCATCGAGGACAGTTCAGTTACTACACGACATGGAGGTGAGTTACCTTCCAGTAGAAGAGGGTCTAAGGCCACAATGTCGGCCCACTAGTAGGAGTTGTTTGTTAGATGATTATCTTTGTGATAATTGTCTGGTATGCCACTATCTGTTATGTTTTATATGCTACTATGGTATGATGTCATGTGATAGTGGTAGTAGGGGGAATAGTCCCCGTATCAGGTCGACAGGACCAAAGGCGTAGGTCGGGCACCCCGGTATGCCGGCAGTATGGCTATGTTATGTTGTTATGTGGTAGTAGTAGGGGGTGAATTAGTCCCCGTAACCGGTTGAGATAAACTGGCGGGGTAGGTCGGACACCCCGGTATGTCTGACCAGGGTAGGTTGAGCACCCTGGTATGCTCAGCAGCGTAGGTCGGGCACCCAGATATGCCTGGCAGTATGCTTATAGTATGTTATGTGGTATGATATGGGAAATCACTAAGCTTTGTGCTTACGGTTTACAGTTTTGGTTTCAAGTACCTATTCTTCGAAGGGGAAGGAACCGGCATGACTGCAGCGCATCAGACACATGATTTTCTGCACATGAGATTCTTGGGAGTTGTACTCTAACATAGTTACTATTTTATGATATGGTTTTGAGACACGTGATCTATGGTTTTTATGAAATAAACTACTAGATGATGTTTTGTTATGAATTGTTTTATGAATCGCTATATTAAAAACAAAATTTTTGGTCTTGAATTTTGGGATGTTACACCGGCATTGGTGCCTTCGACCCCCGAGTATAATAAGGAAGATCTCACCTCACAATTACACGAGAACAAGAAAAATGCATAACGCCGTGAACGACTCCAAAAACTGGCTCATCGATCACCTAACCAATACCAAGGTCCTAATCTTATTTAAAACATTAACATACCCAAAATACCCCTAGGTCAAACTTTATCGAAACCCTGGTCAAAGGTCAAAGTCAACGAGTCGACTCAGCTGAGTACACGGGGCGTACTCAGCTTGTACACTGGGCGCTAACAAGCCTTGACCAAGATCGGTCTGTTGACCCCGTACGCACGGCGTACGCACCAAAATCCTTTTTTCCATAATAAGACCTTAAAGCATTAAGCTCTTACATTCCAATTATAGATCCAAGGCCAAATTACCACTGAGAGTCATAAAGTTGCCAACTTTATGACTTTGCATGCCCATTAATTTCTTAATACCAACAATCCTAACTTCTTAATCGCTAAAGACATTCTAGAGCATGCATTGGGAAGAACTAAGCTTCAAGATCTCATTTGTATGATTCAAGATCCCTCAATGGGTCTGAAAGGACGTCTTATTTGGTTAAGAGCATGTCATGCTCAAGAATCACCAAGGTTGGGAGCAAAAATTCCCTAAATGAAGGAATAACAAGATCTATAACAAAATATGATCAAGCTAGGAGCTTTTTACCTCCTGGAGGTTGCTAGGAGCTTTTTACCTAAATGAAGGAATAACCAGATCCAAACTTCTTCCAAGATCCAAATTACTTCCGCTACCTTCTTCTTCTTCAGGAATACCACCAAAACACACAAATGAGCTCAAGGTGCACTCTCCATGATTGGGGTTAGCTAGAGGGATGATTTTTAGGTGGAGGCTGATGAGGGTGAAGGTATTGGGGCCATAAAGGGGATTATATAGCGTGCAAACCCTCAAAATTAGGGTTTTTGTCTTAACAGCATACGCACCGCGTACATGCTGAGTACGCCCTGTGTACACACGCAGACCTGCGTTCCCCATGCATGAGTACGCCATGCGTACACCCTGAGTATGCACGACGTACAGACAAGGAATTTAAACTTAAAGAGTTAAGGGTTCGAAACGAACCTTCTCGGAACTGGTGTTACAAGGAGACATGAATTTCATAAGATATAAAAATCAACCTCAAAATTAAAAAATTATTAACGTAAAAAGGTAAAAAGAGAATGGTTGACTTTTGGTTAGATTCACCAAAATTAAAATCGTAGTACTCTTTAAGATATGAATATTGGTAAAAGGAACACCAAAATCGGAGTCCGTACGAGAGAGTTATGATTTTTCCAAAATCATTATCATATAAAAATAAGTGCTAAAAATAAATTCATAATTAGCTGACTAGACTAAAGTACAGTTGTAGTACTAGTCGAGAGTTATGCGTGAAAAAAAAAGAACTTCGAAAACGGAGTTCGTATGAAAAAGTTATGGAATTTACAAAATATGCGTATTGCGACGTGCACTGGGTGCACGACGCACGCTTCTAGAAGGTGAAAACGTGGACCACAAACAGCCTGATATGTGGCGTAAAGTGGCTGGGGAGACGTTACTTTAAAATGCACGACGTGCACCCCTTTTGCACGCCGTGCACCCCAAAATCGGCTATAAATAGGAGGCCAGGCCACATTCATTCCTCCATACCTCTTCTATCATTCTCTCTTGATTTCCATCTGTTCTAACCTCATTTTCATTAGTTTTCGTCTTCGGCAAAGCCCTGCGATCCCTAAAGTAGTAGTAGCTATCAAGAAAAAGATCTACCAGTATAATTTCCGGACTTTTTTTCTAGGAAACCTTTGTAAGTTAAATTACACTCAAATTTATTTTAGTATAATTTATATTTATAGTGACAAGTTGTAATTATGAACCTATAAATAAGATTTATCAGTGATTCCAAGTCATAATACTGAATGATCTACTTACAGGAGAGGTGTCTAGAATGGTCACGTTGGCTTGGTTGTTGGATTTCAGATTTATCAGTGATGTTCACGGCCGTAAATTCGTTTACAGCCGTACACTCGTTTACGCCCAACGACAGGTGGACCCCACCACCGACCATGAAAACCCCCTATAAATATGAGACCCTAACCCTCATTTACATTTTTCTGGCCGAAAACTCTCTCCTTCTCTCTCTAAACTCTTGACCGTAAACACCAAAAACACCTTCATTCTTCCGAAAATCATCAAGAAACACCTTGGGAGGTTGTTTTGGAGCATCTAAAACGTGTTTTTCATCAAATTCAACATCCTTTTTCTTGAGTTTACGGTCGTACACCCTTCAAATATTCAAAGTCCCTTCAAGAACACTGTTTACGGCCATAAACCTTTCAACGGACTGTTCACGACCGGAAACTCTTCACGGCCGCAAACTCCTTCCCATCGTGAAACTTGGCCGCAAATCACTTTTTCTACCTCGATCAAGCCTCGTTAACATTCCTAAACCAAAGACAAGTGTTTTACCAGCACTATAATAAATGGTCTCGCTAATAAAATACATATATGTAATAATTGTATTAGGATCCCGTTGAGTGACGCGTACATCAACTCAAGGGTCTTGACTCCCAATTTTCGCTATCCGACTATTCACACAACTAACAGTGAGTTCATACCCCTATTTCTTTACAGTTTTTAACATTTTTAGGGGGGGGGGAATACAAGCCAAACATCATAGATCTTGTGAAATTATACAAAACGGATTTCAATACACTTAGAACTGATACAATTGGCACAACTACACAGTTTTCATACTTTTTATTTCATCCCTTTTGTATATTGTTGAGCATAAGGGAGGTTTCAATACAAATCATAGAGTTTTTCAGTGTTTAACATGAATACATTAACGAACATATAAGCTATAATAGGTATAGTTTATGGAACAATTGACTTATCAAAATACAAGCATAGATTCAATGTGATCAAACATAAAAGCAATATAGAGTATAGTTTATGAGACATGTATTCAGCTAGTTAAATTCAAGAATTCATTTTATTCTACATGTAATCGTTAGTATAGCATTTTATGAGTGAGCATTCTTCGCGTACTTACTTAAGTACTAACAAAAGTACTGAGATTATAACCAGAGTCTCCTTGCGGGGGAACGTGAGTTTGTGTATAGATCTATACGGGATTGACAATCTCGCACAATAAATGTTAGCTACAGTTAGGCCGGCAGGCCTGGGTCATAAAGTCATTTCGATTCCGATGCCTGAAGAACGTCGTTCAGGCAATTCAATGGTCAAGTATGGTTATAACAACTCATAAATTTGGTACTAAGAATATACGATTAATGTATGAATGGTAATAACTTCAATTAGTTTTATTATAAAGTAATAGAACTACTATGCATAATAAAGTTTTCAGAGTTTTCCAAACTTACTATACCTACTGGTGATTGCCAGGGTTTTTCATGCAAAAAAAGGGGTTTCTCATTCAAAACAAACAATGTATAACACATTCAATGGTAACCAGATGTCCGAACTAATACATTATGAGATTCAGTAACAAGATACACATGTTAGAAAATAATGGATTTTCTTGGGAACATACAAATACTTTCATTGATTCATTAACATATTTTCCTTACAAAAACATGCTTATGAACTCACCTGCTTTATGCTGATACTCTTTCAAAACTGCTTGTATTCTCAGGAGATCAGTAGACAGGAACCCCATACAGATTTTGAGAAGACGGAGCGTATAGAGTCACGTCTTTTACTTTTGTTATACTTTTGATGTATATAAACATGAATCAAACCGATGTAAATATTTTACTTAATCAATGTAATGGTTGTGTTTACTTTGATTATCGTAATGCAATGGTTGTAATACTACATATGACGTCATCCACCCCCGAACGTTTCCGCCGTTTCGGTTTGGGGGTGTGACAGATTGGTATCATAGCTCTTGTTTATAGTGAACTAAGTATACCGAACCTTATATGGTATACAACAATAAACAGTAAAGGGGCCGAAGTGCTCTGTAACTAAAAGTATACTCTAAAAAAAATACAAGTATTATTACAAAAAGTATACAAGAATACATATGTACAAGAAGCCATAACATGGTAAGAACTACATAAAAGTATTTAAGGGGAGTTGGACAACTACGGTTAAACCTGGACAGTTATGTAGTAATATGTGGGGCCAATATAACCTGATCAACTATATTTGTCCGAGATATGACCAACATGTGTTTGGGAGTGACTGCGGTGTTGCGACAAGTCTAAAACTCACCAAATCATATACTAATGAAAACACATAGTTAAAATACTATAGGAGTATTTTATGGTACTATATCACTGCACAGAGTCATTACTACTAGTAGAAATCCGTATAACGACAGACCTGTAGCTCTTTGTTAATGTTAGTAGCTATCATTATAGGTCTTTATTATCGTTATAGGATTAAGATATATCTTGCTCAAAATATTCGGTTCATGATCATATAGGAGGCTTATTGTCGTTCTTTCCCTTGTATCTTTTAGAGAAAGATGCCTCCCAGGAAGAGACCCAACAAACAGAACAACAATCCTCCGCCGCCGCCACCTCCTCAGTTCGATCCCGCTATGTTCCAGGCAGCAGTTACAGCCGCTGTGACTGCTGTGATGGCGCAAATGAATCTTGGTGGCTCTAGCGGGTCAGGAAGTGGTACCCACCCCCAAAATCTTGACGGCAGTCAGGGACAACCGAAGGAGTGTTCCTATAAAGATTCCATGAATTCAAAGCCCAACTCTTTCGACGGTAATGGAGGAGTCATTGCCTTAACCCGATGGTTCGAGAAGATCGAATCCATTTTCGAGATTTGCGCGTGTTCAGAGGCAAACAAGGTGAAGTTTGTCGTATGCACCTTCACTGACAGAGCGTTGACTTGGTGGAATAGCCGGGTCAAATCCCTAACTCTGCCAGTTGCAAATGCAATGGGTTAGGAGAGTTTAAAGGAACTCATGCTCGTTGAGTACTGCCCGAGAGGCGAGATGCAGAAACTGGAGCACGAGCTCTGGAACCTGAAGATGAAGGGTTCCGACATTGCCGCTTACACAGCTAGATTCTGCGATCTGGCTCTTCTCTGTCCGGGGATGGTCACCCCGGAAAGCAAGAAAATAGAGAGATACATTTGGGGATTGACGCCCCCAACTCAAGGAAATGTCTTGGCTGCTAAGCCTTCCACTTTTGACAGCGCTAAGTGCCTGGCCCAGACCCTGATAGATCACGAGGCTGATATTGACGAAGTAACAGCCGCTCCCGAACCACCAAGGGAGAGTGGTGGGAAGAAGAAATTCTGGAACAAGCGTAAGGGCGAATCTTCGCAGGAGCCCTCCAAGAAACAACAAGTAGTGGCAGTTCATGCCGCTACCACTCCTGCTGTTGTTCCCACTACTCCAACAACTCCCAGCCGCTATGCTGGAAACCTGCCCTTGTGCAACAAATGCAACTTCCATCATTTGGGAGTTTGTAGAGAGATGCAATGTAACAAGTGTGGCAGAAAGGGGCACACGGTGCGATTCTGCAAGGCACCAGCTTAACCGACCAATCAAGCTTCTGGAGCAGGCATGGGTCAAGCCTGTTATGGCTGTGGGGATTTGGGCACTTCAAGAGAAATTGCCCCAAGGCAACAACAGGTGGTAACACAGGGAAGGTGCTGGCGATGGGCCAGGAGGAGGCGGTTGCTTATCCCACAGTTGTTACGGGTACGTTCCTCCTCAACAACTCTTATGCATGCATTCTTTTCGATTCTGGTGCGGAGAGAAGTTTTGTCAGTCATGCATTTAAACATCTACTCAAGTGTAAATCCCAACCTTTAACCGAAACATTCAACATCGAGATGGCTAACGGAAAGAAAGAGAGTACTAACAACGTATTCATAGGCTGTACCCTTACCTTAAACGATTATTCTTTTCCAATTGACCTTATGCCAATCTCCATAAAAAGCTTCGATGTTATCATTGGCATGGATTGGTTGAGCCCCAATCTTGCTGATATTCTTTGTTACGAAAAATCCATACGACTCAATCTGTCATCCGGCGAATCCCTTATTCTATATGGCAATAAAATCAACTCAAACCTTCGTATCATTTCATGCATCAAAGCCCAGAAATATCTGCGGAAGGAGTAACATGAATTCCTAGCCCATGTTGTTAACGAAAAGCAGGAAGTTAAGGACCTCGAGAGCATCCCTGAAGTCTGCAACTTTCCTGATGTCTTCCCCGAAGATCTTCCCGGAATCCCTCCCGAGCACCAAGTCGAGTTTCGTATCGACTTAATTCCCGGAGCGAGGAAGATCATAGACAGCACTTGAGGCTAGTGCTAGAAACTCTAAGGACGGAGAAGATGTATGCAAAGTTCTCTAAGTGCGAATTCTGGATCCGAAAGGTAACTTTCCTTGGTCAGATGGTTAGCGAGGAAGGAATATACATGGACCCTTCCAAAATCAAAGCGATTGAGAATTGGTCAGCACCAAACACGCCCATAGAAATCCGTCAATTCTTGGGTCTCGCTGGCTATTATCGCAGATTTATCCAGAACTTCTCCAGAATTGCTAAGCCCTTAACCACCCTGACTCAGAAAGGTGTAACCTATAGTTGGGGAGAAAAGCACGACATTGTGTTTCAAACATTGAAGCAGGCCTTATGCAGTGCACCTATCTTATCCCTGCCAGAAGGGACGGAGGACTTCGTTGTCTACAACGATGCATCTAATCAGGGCCTAGGCTATGTGCTCATGCAACGAGGAAAGGGGATTGCCTATGCCTCGAGACAGCTGAAAGCACATGAAGTTAATTATACAACTCACGATTTGGAATTAGGAGCAGTGGTCTTCGCGTTAAAGATTTGGAGATATTATCTATACGGAATCAAGTGTACCGTTTTCACCGACCACAAAAGCTTATAGCATATCTTTGATCAGAAGGAGTTGAACATGAGGCAACGACGATGGGTAGAGCTATTCGGTGATTATGAGTGCGAAATACGCTATCACCCCGGCAAGGTCAATGTGCTAGCTGATGCCCTCAGTCGGAAAGAGTATTCAGGTCGTAGAGTGAAGGCACTGACAATGACCATCCATTCCCATCTATCCGCTCAAATCAGAGAGGCTCAGTTGGAAGCCTTAAAACCAGAAAACATGTCGGATGAAGCTTTGAGGAGAATGGAAAAGAATCTGGAGATCAAAGGTGATGGAGTCTACTATTTCATGAACCGGATCTGGACCCCGAAGTACGGCAGTTACAGGGAGGTTGTCACGAACGAAGCTCACAAGACTAGATACTCCATTCACCCAGGTTCAGATAAGATGTATATGGATCTCAAACAACTCTATTGGTGGCCGAACATGAAAGCAGAGATCGCTACCTTCGTGGGCAAGTTCCTGACTTGCGCCAAAGTGAAGGTGGAATATCAAAAGCCCTCAGGTCTACTTCAGCAGCCAGAAATACCTGAGTGGAAGTGGGAAAGGATCACGATGCATTTCATCACTAAGTTGCCCAAGTCTCCGAGTGGGCACAATGCCATCTGGGTAATTGTCGATCGATTGACTAAATCCGCCCATTTCCTGCCAATCAAAGAAAACTTCAAAATGGAGAGACTGGCACGAATCTACATTCGAGAGATAGTCCGCCTTCATGGTGTACATGTGTCCATTATCTCCGATCGAGATAACAGGTTTACCTCGAGATTTTGGCAGTCACTGCAGAAGGCTCTTGGAACTAAGCTGGATATGAGCACAGCTTACCATCCACAGACAGATGGGCAGAGTGAGAGAACGATTCAAACATTGGAAGACATGTTGAGAGCATGTGTCATTGACTTTGGCACGTCGTGGGACACGCATTTGCCCTCGGTCGAATTTTCCTACAACAACAGCTACCATACCAATATCAAGGCTGCGCCGTTCGAAGCACTCTATGGCCGGAAGTGCAGATCCCCTCTGTGTTGGGTTGAGGTGGGCGAAACGCAGCTAGTTAAGGGTCAAGTCCCCAATAGCACTCTCACAGACCCAGAAATCATCCGAGAAACCACAAAGAAGATCGTACAAATCAGAGAACGACTAAAAGCTTCTAGAGATAGACAAAAGAGTTACGCAGATAAGAGACGAAAACCCTTGGAATTCCAGGTGGGCGACCGCGTCCTGTTGAAGGTCTCACCCTGGAAAGGCATGATATGCTTTGGGAAGCGTGGAAAACTGAACCTGAGATACATAGGACCATTTGAGATCCTCGCTAGAATCGGTCCCGTAGCATACAAACTTCGTCTACCGCAAGAACTTAGCAACGTACATCCCGTATTCCACATGTCAAACCTAAAGAAATGTATGTCCGATGAGACACTTGTGATACCCCTCGATTAGATCGAACTGACGAGATCTTACACTTCATGGAGGAACCCGCAGAAATCATGGATCGGGAAGTCAAACGAACGAAATAAAGTCGCAAACCGATAGTGAAGGTCTGCTGGAATGTCAAGCGGGGACCTGAATTCACTTGGGAGCGCGAAGATTCAATGAAACAGAAGTACCCTCATCTCTTTCCGAGTCCATGATTTGTATTTTGAGTTTGAATTTCGGGACGAAATTCCCTCTAACGGGGGGATGATGTGACAACCCGAACCTTTTTCTAGTTACCGTTAGCTAAATTCCGTTAATAAAATTGTATTTTATTGGGTTCCGTCAATTTCCTTCGGTTTGGAAAATCATTTAATTATATATTTGAGTTTTATATGCGAGTCAGAACCAAAATCGCGCGAAAAACCCGAGTTTCCTTTGAAAAATCAAAAAGTTTTCGGCTGAGTGATGTTCACGGCTGTAAACTCGTTTACGGTCGTAAACTCGTTTACGGCCAACGACAGGTGGACCCCACCACCGACCATGATAACCCCCTATAAATATGAGCCCCTAACCCTCATTTACATTTTTCTGGCCGGAAACTCTCTCCTTGGGAGGTTGTTTTGGAGCATCTAAAACGTGTTTTTCATCGAATTCAACATATTTGTTCTTAATTTTACGGCCATACACCCTTCAAATCTTCAAAGTCCCTTCAGGAACACTGTTTACGGCCGTAAACCCTTCAAGGGACTGTTCACGGCCGAGAACAGTTCACGGCCGCAAACTCTTCACGGCCGCAAACTCCTTCCCATCGTGAAACTTGGCCGCAAATCACTTTTTCTACCTCGATCGAGCCTCGGTAACAGTCCTAAACCAATAACAAGTGTTTTTCCAACACTATAATAAATGGTTTCGCTAACAAAATACATATATGTAATAATTGTATTAGGATGTCGTTGAGTGTCGCGTACATCAACTCAAGGGTTTTCACTCCCAGTTTCCACTATCCGACTATTCACACAACTAACAGTGAGTTCATACCCCTATTTATTTACAGTTTTTACCGTTTTTAGGGGGGATACAAGCCAAACATCATAGATCTTGTGAAATTATACAAAACGGATTTCAATACACTTAGAACTGATACAATTGGCACAACTACACAGTTTTCATACTTTTTATTTCATCTCTTTTGTATATTGTTGAGCATAAGGGAGGTTTTCAATACAAATCATAGAGTTTTTCAGTGTTTAACATGAATACATCAACGAACATATAAGCTATAATAGGTATAGTTTATGCAACAATTGACTTATCAAAATACAAGCATAGATTCAATGTGATCAAACATATAAGCTATATAGAGTATAGTTTATGAGACATATATTCAGCTAGTTAAATTTAAGAATTCATTTTATTCTACAAGTAATCGTTAGTATAGCATTTTATGAGTGAGCATTCTTCGCGTACTTACTTAAGTACAAACAAAGTCCTGAGATTATAACCAGAGTCTCCTTGCGGGGGAACGTGAGTTTGTGTATAGATCTATACGGGATTGACAATCCCGCACCATAACTGTTAGCTACAGTTAGGCCGGCAGGCCTGGGTGACAAAGTCATTTTGATTCCGACGCCTGAAGAACGTCGTTCAGGAAATTCAATGGTCAAGTATGGTTATAACAACTCATAAATTTGGTACTAGGAATATACGATTAATGTATGAATGGTAATAACTTCAATTAGTTTTATTATAAAGTAATAGAACTACTATGCATAATAAAGTTTTCAAAGTTTTCCGAACTTACTATACCTACTGGTGATAGCCAGGGTTTTTCATGCAAAAAAAGGGTTTCTCATTCAAAACAAACAATGTATAACACATTCAATGGTAACTAGATGTCCGAACTAATACATTATGAGATTCAGTAACAAGATACACATGTTAGAAAATAATGGATTTTCTTGGGAACATACAAATACTTTTATTGATTCATTAACAAATTTTCCTTACAAAAACATGCTTATGAACTCACCAGCTTTATGCTGATACTCTTTCAAAACTGCTTGTATTCTCAGGAGATCAGTAGACAGGTAACCCATACAGATTTTGAGAAGAAGGAGCGTATAGAGTCACGTCTTTTACTTTTTTTATACTTTTGATGTATATAAACATGAATCAAACCGATGTAAATATTTTACTTAAACAATGTAATGGTTGTGTTTACTTTGATTACTGTAATGCAATGGTTGTGATACTACATATGACGTCATCCACCCCCGAACATTTCCGCCGTTCCGGTTTGGGGGTGTGACAGTGTCGCCCAAGAATAGAGTTGGTATTAAAAAACTAGTTTTAGGCACTCTAATCTAGTCTAGGGATAAACTTAGACATATGCAAGATACCTAGTTCAATTAAGTTGATATTAGGTAGTCTCATTAGGAGAATGTGCGTAACCTAGGAACGGAGAGTAAAGTTATATTCGATGACACTATAAAGTGTCGATGTATGGTAGCTCCGTACAGGATGAGCAGAAATTGTGGGTCCCGATCAGAAAAATTTTAGTGATATCTCTGGTCACCCCCCATAGTATGTAACAACACTTGATCATTCTAGGCGATCTTGTGAATTGTGTTGTTGGTGTAGACTCATAACCTACAGACGTAGATGAAAGGTAATATCATATTCATCGAATTACTCTGAAGGCTTGGGTGCCTGAAGACTTACACTTACCAAGGGAGCCCCTAGCCGTGTAGTGAAACCCTTACCTTAAATGGTTCCTTTGGACTAGGATTTGTATGGATATTGTGTGGTAACTGTTTATGTTGCAGGTCTGATAATTATAGAATATTTTCATATCAATATTATGGGATTGAAATACCTGTGTATCTCAGAAGGTTTCCTCAACCCGACCCACTCAGTTTACATGCATCACATGTATCAAGACTTAAGCTAATGAAACTTGATTAGAATGATGAGTGATTAAGAAACAACCTACAATAGTATTTAGGACCATCAGGTCTTTACATTGTAACTTATGTATATGTATTGATTATGTCATCCTTAGGGTTTTAACATTTTTGAAACAAACATGTGTAATCAAGTTGATCTTTCCTATTGGGATTTTCCATAAATGTAAATAATGATTCTAAAAGCGTAAAGAACAGTTTTAATTGGTTCTGAAAATTAAAGGATGTCACACTTTAGGAAAACATTCCAAAATACCAAGGTTCCTAATGCAGGTAAATTGGCACCTAAATGGGAAGGACCATATCTCTCGATTCAGAAGCAGGAAATGGGGCATATTAGCTAGATACCCTTGAAGGGAACTTCTTGCCAAGATCCTAGAATGTTATACATCTAAAAACATACTTCATGTAAGTAATATTAATAATTTTCCAACAAACGCAAGGTATACACTCTCTACTCTCTACTTTTATCAAACTTTTTAATTTTTCAAAAACCATTACTGACTTAAGCTTCGGAGGGGCGTTAGCCAAGCAAACGCCCACCCCAACTGTAACACCCATAAAAATCATGCCAATTTGTCAAAAACCATTATTGACTTAAGCTTCGTAGGGAATTAAGCTTCGCAAGGCCATCGGTCTATGTGGACTACTCTCTGAGCCATCGGCACGTCTGGAGTGCCTTCTAGGGCCTTCAGCCTATCCGGACCGCTCGTCGGGCCCTCGGCCTGACTAGTACGCCCTTACCGGGTCTGCAGTCTATCCGGGCCGCCTTGGGTATGTTGGAATATCGCACAAAGCAGGACCACCTCAACCCAACCCCCAATCAAACAATCATGTGCACATAAATATCATACGCTAGCTAGCATATACAAATAGTCATACAGATCTAACATATCACTATTCGTTGAAGGGAACTTCTTGCCAAGATCCTAGAATGTTATACATCTAAAAACATACTTCATGTAAGTAGTATTAATAATTTTCCTACAAACGCAAGGTATACACTCTCTACTCTCTACTTTTATCAAACTTTTTAATTTTTCAAAAACCATTACTGACTTAAGCTTCGGAGGGGCGTTAGCCAAGCAAACGCCCACCCCAACTGTAACACCCATAAAAATCATGCCAATTTTTCAAAAACCATTATTGACTTAAGCTTCGGAGGGAATTAAGCTTCGCAAGGCCATTAGTCTATGTGGACCACTCTCTGAGCCATCGGCACGTCTGGAGTGCCTCGCAGGGCCTTCAGCCTATCCGGACCGCTCGTCAGGCCCTCGGCCTGACTAGTGCGCCCTTACCGGGTCTGCAGTCTATCCGGGCCGCCTTGGGTATGTTGGAATATCGCACAAAGCAGGACCGCCTCAACCCAACCCCCAATCAAACAATCATGTGCACATAAATATCATATGCTAGCTAGCATATACAAATAGTCATACAGATCTAACATATCACTATTCATTTACTTCATCCTATAACCAGGATACCGATCTAACAAATCACTAACATACCATCATCCTGTAACCAGGATACCGATCTAACAAATCACTAACATAGCATAATCCTATAACCAGCATACAGATCTAACATATCACTAACATAGCAGAATCCTATAACCAGGATTAAAACCATAAAGGGTCGGCCTTGGTGCCTTAGACCCAGTTGAAATAGTGAGAAGAACTCACCTGATAATTGTTGGATTAGTGTCTAAGTCCATAACTATTTTGGTATGTACTTGACCCGATTATGAGCATGGTCCTTTTGGGTTGCCTTCACCACAGCAATATGTAGGATGAATTAAGGAGAGAAAGGTTTAATTATGATTTATTAATATATTATAAGAATAATATATTAAAGGAGAAATCATATTGTTTAATTAATATTAGTCAAGAATTAATTAAGAATTAATTTAGTGGCTAAAAGAGATTAATTAAACTTAGGGGACTAGAGTTGTAATTATAAGATAATTAAAATTTGGATATGGATCACCTAATAATATATAGGTTGGACGAATTCTATGGAAAGCCCATGAGGAATTCGTCCAAGGGATATGTTAAAGGAGTTCATGGGCTGCTTAGGGCTTAAGCAGTCAGATTAGGGTTTCCTAGCTGTAAACCCTAATAGCCTACATGTATATAAAGGACTCCTATACCCCAAATACGTGGCTAGGTGTTCCTTTAGGGTTTCCAGCCGTTTTTGGTTCCTCCCCTCTCTTCTCTCCTTCATCCAATTGCTTAGTGGTGTTTGTGACTCCATTAGAGGTGCAACACTTGAGGCACTAAGCTTTCTGAAGCCAATCAAAGCAAGGAACTGATTGTTATTACTATATAACAATCGAAGGTAATTACTAAACCATTATTTCAGTTCTTATATGATACATCTAGGGTTTATACCTTTGAATATTCGATTGCATGTTCATTAGCCAAACTAGATCCAAAAGCTATTAGGGTTTGCATGTACACCATAGGAATGATGTATTGCTAGAAACCCATCAGTGGTATTAGAGCCTAGGGCTGTTTGTTAGTGAATTTGATGCTTATTTGATCGAATTTTGGCTGAAAATCGATTTTTTTGAGGTTTTTCGACTTGACTCGCCGAGTCAACTGGGTAACTCGCCGAGTCAACTGGGTGACTCGCCGAGTCCAAGCCTGACTCGACGAGTCAGAGGGTCAGATGGAGGATTTTTCGGGTTTCTTGCCTATATTTGCTGTGGGATAATTACCAAAACGATTGTTATTGATAGAAATCGGATTTTTATGATATTGGGTGATTATATTTGCCAAAATAAAAGATAATTTCATATTAATTGAATAATTACTTCCTTATATGATTAAATTTAATTATTTGAATTATTTGGTGTATTATCTTGCAAGAAATTAGACTAGGTCAAAACTATATAATTGCCTTATTTGAATTGTTGATCTAGAATGTTCTTGACAAAGTTTGAATAGTTTCAAATTACTCCCTTTAAGTTTTATAGTTTAAATTTGAACTTAAAAGTTTTGTTTTTGAAATTTAAATAGTTAAACCCTATTGTTTTGAAATGTTTCAAAACTTGCCCTCAAGTTTTGGAATTTAAAAGTTGATTAAAAGTTTAATTTTGAAATGTTAAATTCTAAAAACCCTCGTATTTTGAAAAAGTTCAAATTACACCCTTATGGTTTTATTTATTAATTAAGGTGTATAATTAAAGGAGATTTTATAAACCCATAAAGTTTTGGTTTACATTTAATTAAAATTAAAAGTATAATTTATTAAATTAGACCACCTAGTATTTTAAAAGTGTAAAATACACCATATACTATATATAAAATTAAAAGTCTAATATTATATATATATATATATATAGTATTTTAAAAGTGTAAAATACACCCTATACTATATATAACATTAAAAGTCTAATATTATATATATATATATATATATATATATATATATATATATATATATATATATATATATATATATATATATATATATATATATATATATATATATATATATATATATATATGAGTAAATAGTCAGTCTTACCGTTAGTAGGCTTCATTCACGAAACTGGTCTATAAGGGGTGTTTAAGGAAATTGCCTATAAAATGGCGATTGAATGCGTATCCACTCTTACCCACCGCACTCTTGACTGGTGGAGGGTCGTTAGCCGAACGGGTAGCATAGGACGAAACCTTCCATTATAAGTATAATGAAGTACAAAGTAACTAAATGCTTTCACAAATTCCCAAATCATAGTTACTTTAGGCAAAATGTGAATTTCTATGCTAATCCATGGAATTACACTTCACACCCTTGCCAAACGTTAGTGGAGCGTGCGTGGTTAACCGACACACTAATTTGGGGTTGACATTGGTAGTGAAGGGTGGCTCGATGTTTATCATAGATCAATGGAGCGTGTGTGGTTAACCGGCACATTGATTAGGTGATAGTATCATTGAGTGCATCACGTAGATTCGTATGGTTATTCACACCTTGTTTGTGATCCTCGGCATCCCAGTCGCAAATTTGAAGGGCATAATCGAGATTAAACATGCCATTGAAAAGTTCAATGAATCTCAAAAGATCTAGGAGTTTCAATTCATTTAAAACTTAAACTTCTTTTTCGTTTTTAATGGTGGAAATTGGTAAATCGTCATTTACCTACCTTCAAATATTCTGCAACTAGATTACGGCATCCCTCTTCTAGGTTGTAGAATGTTGTGTTGGATCCTAGACTTGATGTTTCATTTGGGTGTTACATCAAGGATTCTTATCAACTAACTTGAATTTTCTCCCGTTTTGTAGATGTCTAAATCTTACAATGGTCTTCCCAAGTCCCTTGGAACAAGCTTTCCAAATGAAGATGATGTTCCACGATACGATCAAGGAAATGAGAGTCATGCTTCACTTCCTCCACCTCCTCCAATTATTCTCCCTAACCCACAAGTTCAAAGGCTTGAAAAGTTCAAGCTCACTCAAGCCCTATTGGAAAGTAAACACGAAGATGGGAAACCTGTGTGTGCACACGTCTTGGAGATAAAGTCACACATTGACAGGTTAAGGATGTTGGATGTCGAGATTTCAGGTGAGTTCGCTGTTGACTGGGTTCTTCAGTCGCTTCCTGAATCATATAGTGAGTTCGTTAGAGAGTACTATATGATGGACCATGACGTGACCCTCATTGATCTCACCTATTTGCTTATAGCTGCTGAATCAGCGATGATTTGGCGTGCTGGTCAAGCAAATTTGTCTGGTGAATCAAACTCCCAAACTTCAATGAACATTGGCAACATTGGAAGTCCAGAAAGGACTGAGCATGAGATTGTCGCATGTGTTGTGCCAAAGGAGTCCATTTGCTTTTATTGCCTAGAGAAGGGGCATTAGAGACGAAGCTGCCCAAACTACCTGAGAGATCTAAGAGATGGGAGAGTCAAGACGTATGGCTCTACTTCAGGTAAAATCCACTAACTAACTCTGTAAGTTCCTATTTTTTTATTCTTGATACATGATGTGATAAGATTACATTTTGATGTTTTGCAGGATCGAAGAAAAGAGAGGAAACTTAAGGAAGAAACGTGCTGAATCTGATCATGAAGAAATGGATTTCGATCGCATGGATTCGAAGATCAGATTTTTGAGCTGCTACTCTAGAGTTAGGATAGAATGATAAGAAATATGAAATAGCATACTTTTTCAGTTGAATTGCATTGTATGGACAAATTTTTCCGCAATAAAATAAAATTTGATTTTATCTTATTTATTTATCCTTGCAATGGTGTGTATGAAAAATTGGTGTTTAATTGTTTCTATTATTAACAATAATGGATTTGATTCTTAATTATGTTATTTGTGGAAATGTCGAGAATTTGCCAAATAAGGGAAGATTCTCATCGCCCAAGTTTCAATTGGACAGAAACTTGGAATCATACAACTTGGTTGCGTGAAGAATGAGAAACTTCATATTTGCAAATTAGACTAATTCTTTGGCAAAGTGTCAAGAGAAGGACTAGGAGATCGAGTACACTAGGTTGTGCGTTGATCAAGTCCACCACAAGAGTGATAAAGATATTCGTCATGATTTACTAAAGTTTAGTAAATATGGTTATACTTATAAGATTAAGTATAATTCTGAGTTGATCGAAAGAGTTTCAATCAATAGCAGAACGAATAAGAAGAATCAAGTAGGCAGAAAGATAAAAGTTTCTATATTCTAAGAAGAAGGGAGAGTACCTTTTATTGTGTTTTATGATAAGTCTTAATGATTAAGAACTATTTCTCAATTGGTCCTCTAAGTGAGTCTTAGTACATTTGCATGTCTAAGAAGAGGAATCGAGAATTATGGAAATAGTTAAATCAATAAGTCAATCATACTTCGTTCCAATATCAAGTCTTAAGAGTCATACTCCAAGATTATGACTTGAGTGACAAGTCTTAAGTAGGTTTATAACACTCGTCAAATGTGGAATTTGGAAAAGTTTTCTTATTCTTGCACATTTGAAATTGGTAAGTTGTGATTTCTTGGATAAGACAAAGACCAACCAAGACCAATTGTGTGAAGTGTTAAACTTGATAAAAACTACACCAACTCTTGAATATTTGTTTTGTCAATGAATGTTTCTTGACAAGAGAATCTTATATGTCAAGGAGTCAGTGGGAGTCTTAATGGTCTTGAAAGGTTTCAAGAACAAATCAAGAGTTAAACCTAGTTGATCATCACTAGCACACGACTTGAGGTTTAAAGCCTATCGTGGATGACGTACTCTTTTTATGTGCCATTCCAATTGAGTTAATTATGCATGTGAGTTCTCATTTGAATGCATAAAGACAAAGCACCTTGATCAATGGAAAGTACATTGATATGAAAGGGTGAGTTGCTTGGAAGACATGGTGGGCATTCGTGCTACCATGAGGCAAGAAATCAAGATTAAACACGTTCAGTCCATATGGTTTTAGATTTGTCGCAAACTTTCGTTTTGACGAATTCACATGGATAGGAACACATACACCATAAAGTCTAAGTGACATAACGTTTCCCTCCTTCATGAAAATGATTGTGAGGAAATGCTTTCACTAAGAGAGATTTTAAGAAGATAGCAATTGTGAAAATTGTATTCTCAAATTCGATTATGATTACGGCATCCCTTTTCATAGTTCGAATTGTGAGATTTGGCAATTGGTCTGAACATTTGGGACTTAGTAACATAAATTCTGAATTGTTTAGACACACATGTGAGCTATCTAAGGCAAAGGTGTATGAGCTTAAAAAGCTTAGATAAAGGCTTATCAAAGCATTAGGTAATAGAAATATGAACTTAAGGAATTCAATAAGCATTGTTTTTTGGAAGTTTAATTGTTTTCTGAATACATGTCAAAGCTAGTGGGAGCATAAGTGTTATGCTGGTAAGAAAATAATCATCATGTTAAGTGGGAGCATGATTATTATGGTAAGTATTGAAGTTAGCAATATTAATTATAGAAAACAAAGATTCACTTTGCAAAGTTGCAAGGGTTGAAAAGTTGTTTTGCTATAATTAAGGGAGAGAATATTATACTTCGTTTCAAAATTCTAAAGCTTAGATCAAGAAATGTTAATAAATTTAGTCAAGGATACATAGTGCATTCTCAAAATTCGATTATGATTACGGCATCCCTCTTCATAGTTCGAATTGTGGGAACATGACACATAAAATATTATAGCAGAAGGATGATAAAGTATCACGTCTTTATGTGAGACATTATGCATCGTGTCCAATACGCTTCGAGTATAGGATCGATTGCATATGCTATAATATTTGACCGTTCTAAAATTTTCCAAATGCCTAGGGCATTAAGAGGGAAAAACGGACTAGAATCGGTTTTGACTAAAATAATTAAACAACTATCAAAGGACGATATGAGGTTCTCTGAGGATTTGTCGCTTATGAGTAGTTGGAAGTATAGTACTGGATGGACTATATTGACATTATTATGAATAGATAAGATTCTATTAAGAATGAGTTGTCATATGGCAAATATGGAAATGTTTCCATTAATGGGCGTTGGATATTAAGAAATATGTCTAGATTAGAAACTTTTATGCGAGAAGGATGTTCAAAGGAATGTACTTTGAATGTGAGACTTCACGTCTATGGAATTGTCTTTTAACAATTTCCGAGAGAATACCTTGTAATTTCATTAGCCGGGTCTTGGTCACTTTTGTGCTATGACATTACGAAAGAATCATTTCATAAAATGTTAGAATCTGACATATTCTAAAAGTGGCAAGAATTTAGTATTCTTATACTAATAATAAGGATTGGGGATTGTGAAATGAGTTTCATTGGAAAAGTTTTTCAATTGATCTATTTCACAGAGTATGGACCATAGGAAACCAAAGTGTGCATGCTTGGAGCATGGGACAATTGTGGTTATAATTCGAGTAATAAGTTGATTTTCTGAAACAGTTAGCAATGAATAATGAGTAATCAATATGGTGTTTAAATAAAAGTGTTTTTATTTACGCTCAAAAGTTTTGGGGCCATATAGGATTGATATTATTATTGCGTTTCACTTTGCATGTTTTGACTTCCAGAATAACTGGTTATTCAAACCTCCACAGTCGGTCATACGTTGGAAGTAGGTATGAAGCAAGACTGTCATTAATTTGTCTGTAGATTGTCTAAAGTGTTTAGACATAGCACAAGTTTGCCGCAGAGTTCATGAGTGCTTTGATAAGATTAAAGTATTGGATTAAACCCACGCTCACTTGAATCACTTCATGGATTTATCACGGGTGATTAGTGAGACGATAACATTGTATATTCTTGAAACCGAGACGTGTGAGTTGTTATTTGATGGTCGGTTGCACATTGATGATAAGTAAACGCACCAGTAACTTGGTGTTATAAAACTTACTGTTGTGTGTGATTTGATTAGTAGGTGCAAGCAAGCATTTGAGTCGAAGTTTATCCATTCCTTTTACCCAAAGTGGGATAAAAGCGATATCTGTGGGCCCTCGATGATTTAGTGATGACACCCTAAGCGCTTGGCCAAGCCGGGACTAAGTTGATGTGTTCAATTGTAGTCTGTTATCAGTCGTCATAAATCAGATGTCGGGAAACAATACATAGACAGAGAGAATGATTTAAATCCATGTTTCATGTCTATACGATATCTTGTAGAATGGAGGAATATATGATCCCTTATCTAAAGGACACGCGTATCTGATAAGATCAGAGTTGACAGCGGCTTTTGAAAGCTACGATTGCTGATCAGGTTCTGAAGTTATACAAAATAGTTATTAGACTTATCCAAGTGGGAGACTGTTGGATTAGTGTCTAAGTCTATAACTATTTTGGTATGTACTTGACCCGATTATGAGCATGGTCCTTTTGGGTTGCCTTCACCATAGCAATATGTAGGATGAATTAAGGAGAGAAAGGTTTAATTATGATTTATTAATATATTATAAGAATAATATATTAAAGGAGAAATCATATTGTTTAATTAATATTAGTCAAGAATTAATTAAGAATTAATTTAGTGGCTAAAAGAGATTAATTAAACTTAGGGTACTAGAGTTGTAATTATAAGATAATTACAATTGGGCTATGGATCACATAATAATATATAGGTTGGACGAATTCTATGGAAAGCCCATGAGGAATTCGTCCAAGGGATATGTTAAAGGAGTCCATGGGCTGCTTAGGGCTTAAGCAGTCAGATTAGGGTTTCCTAGCTGTAAACCTAATAGCCTACATGTATATAAAGGACACCTATACCCCAAAAACGTGGCTAAGTGTTCCTTTAGGGTTTCCAGCCGTTTTTGGTGCCTCCCCTCTCTTCTCTTCTTCATCCAATTGCTTAGCGGTGTTTGTGACTCCATTAGAGGTGCAACACTTGAGGCACTAAGCTTTCTGAAGCCAATCAAAGCAAGGAATTGATTGTTATTACTATATAACAATCAAAGGTAATTACTAAACCCTTATTTCAGTTCTTATATGATAGATCTAGGGTTTATACCTTTGGATATTCGATTACATGTTCATTAGGCAAACTAGATCCAAAAGCTATTAGGGTTTGCATGTACACCATAGGAATGATGTATTGCTAGAAACCCATCAATAATGTCTGTCGGAATTGAAGTATCAATCTCCCGAAACACGGCTCCAAACACCAACACCTACATCCACCACTGATACACTTCCATAAATTCCCAAATTACTAAAATACCCCCAGAAGTCAAACTGGTCAACCCTTGGTCAAAGTCAAAGTCAATGGTCAAGGTTAACAGTCCATGTTGACCCAACTCGTCGAGTGTAGCTTACTGACTCGTCGAGTTCCTTCAGAACTCAAGAATCACGAAAACCCCAGTCGACTCGCCGAGTTTCCAGAAAACTCGTCGAGTCCATGCAGTGTCTAGAATGTCGGGGAAAACCCTAACCAACTTGTCAAGTTACCTCTCTAACTCGCCAAGCTCATGCAAAATCCAGAAAGCGGGAAACCCTTATTCAACTCTTTGAGTTGAATACGTAACTCGTCGAGTTTCCTTCAGTCCATTTCTCATTCAGATGCTTTTAAGTGAAACCAAAGCTCCAAAATGTAGATCTAGGCTCCTAGGGTGTAGTTACCAAGTAAAGTTGCTAACTTTACGTGCATGCAAGGCTCCAAGAAGCTAAAACACTCATAACTAGCCTTAGAAGAAGGTTTTGGACATGGAAGAGCCAAAGCTTCATAAAGCTTGAGGCTTTATGTCCATAAGGGCCTAAAGGAGTCCAGATCTGAAACCATGCCCTTGTGACAACCTCAAATCCGAAAGTGAGTCCATTTTGCACCAAAATGCCTATATAATAACATAAGAAGATATCTAAGAAATGGAAGGTCAAGGTAAAGACTTTTTACCTTCAACTGGATGCCAACACGATGTAGATATTGGATCTACAAGCTTCTTCTCGTTCCAAGCCTCTAAATCTTCAAGCCTCTTCAAGGAATGCACTAAATACACACTTTAGTCTCACACACACTCAAAATAGGGTTAGATCTAGTAGGGTTTGCTTTTGGTCATCAAAAGGTGGTAAGGAGGCTGGAGGAAAGCACTTAAGGTCCTTTAAATAGGGTGCAAACCCTAGAAACTAGGGTTTCCATGCACAGCCTCTCCGCGTCGAGTTGGGTTCTCCAACTAGTCGAGTAGATGCCATAAACCACACGGGCTGATCAGGTTCGACACGACGAGTTGGGGCCTCTAACTCGTCGAGTTCCCACATTAAAAGGAATATAAAGCTTTATAATTTATAACTGGGAGTCGGGATGTTACAATTCTCCCCCACTTGAACTAGACTTCGTCCTCGAAGTATGCTGCGGCGAACAACTCCGGATAATGCTCCTGCATCTTCGCCTCCGGCTCCCAAGTCCACTCAGATCCCCTCCGGTGCTCCCATTGTACCTTTACCAAAGGTACTTCCTTGTTTCGTAGAACCTTCACTTTCCTCTCTAGAACGGCCACTGGCCTCTCCACGTAATTCAGGCGCTCGTCGACCTGTATATCTTCCAAACACACCACTGCCTCCTTATCTAATATGCACTTCCTCAATTGTGAAACATGGAAAGTGTCGTGGATCTGACTAAGCTCCTCCCGGAGATCTAGTCTATACGCCACTTTTGCAACCCTAGCAATGATCCTGAATGGCCCGATATATCGGGGACCCAACTTCCCCCTCTTCCTGAAGCGAATCACACCCTTCAAGGGTGAGACCTTCAGGAGTACCATGTCACCGACCTGAAACTCCAATTCAGATCAGCGCTGGTCGGCGTTGTTGTAGGAAAACTCTGCAAGGGTTAGATAGGAGTCCCAGCTTCCACCGAAGTCAATGACGCAAGCCCTCAATATATCCTTAAGGGTCTGAATCGTCCGCTCGCTCTGGCCATCTGTCTGTGGATGGTATGCGATACTGAAATGCAGCCGCATGCCCAGTTCCTCGTGGAACTTCTACCAGAAACAGGAGGTGAACCGTACATCATGGTCTGAAACGATAGAGACCGGAACACCATGGCAATCAACGATTTCGCGTATATACACATCGGCCAGCTTCTCGGCCGACGAGCTCTCCCGAATGGGCAGAAAATGGGCACTTTTGGTCAATCGATCCACGATGACCCATATAATGTCGAAACCCTTTGTCGTTCTCGGCAATTTGCTGATGAAGTCTATAGTGATCTGCTCCCATTTCCACATGGGAATCTCTAGAGGATGCAGCTTTCGATGCGGCCTCTGGTGCTCAACCTTGACTATCCTGCAGGTCAAGCACCTCTCGACGTACCAAGTGATCTCTCGCTTCATGCACGGCCACTAGTAACTTAAAATCAGATCCCGGTACATCTTGGTGGCCCTCGGGTGAATAGAGAAACGAGACTTACGAGCCTCCTCCAATACCATCTGTCTGACCCCACCAAACATCGGAACCCAGACCCGTACGCAACAGGTCAATAACCCCCGACTGTCTTGCACAATGCGGTTGATCTTGCCTATAATCTACTCAAGCTTCAAGTTCTCCTGTCGTACACCCTCAACCTGAGCTTCCCTGATCAAGGTCACAAGTGGAGAATCCAATGATATCCTCATACATGTCGCTGAAGTAGAAGATCTAGCCGACTTGCGGATCAGGGCGTCCACCACAACGTTCGCTTTACCCGAATGGTAAAGGATCGCGCAGTCATAATGCTTGACTACGTCCAACCACCTGCGTTTCCTCATGTTCAGGTTCGGCTGATCCATGATGTGTCTCAGACTCTTGTGGTCCGTGTAAATAGTATAGCGGACCCCGTAAAGAAAATGTCTCCAAATCATGAGAGCGAATACCACCGCTCCCAATTCCAAATCGTGTGTGGGGTATCTCGTCTCATGCGGCTTCAACTGTCGCGATGCGTAGGCTATCACTTGTCCCCTTTGTATGAGGATCGCTCCCAGTCAAATGATGGATGCATGACAGAACACTACAAAATCCTCAACTCCCTATAGGAGAGTCAAGACTGGAGCCTCGCAAAGTCGCTGTCTGAGGGTCTCAAATGCCCTCTGTTGCTCAGGGCCCCACCGTAAATCCACCCCCTTCCTCATCAGACGAGTGAAGGGTACTGTAATCTTGGAGAAATCTTGTATGAATCTCCGGTAGTACCCTGCCAATCCCAAGAAGCTCCTGATATCCGAGGGAGATTTCAGAACCTCCCACTGCATAACGGCCTCGATCTTGGCCAGATCGACCAAAATCTCGTCCTGGGTAACGAGATGTCCAAGGAATTGAACCTCTCGTAACCAGAACTCGCACTTTGAGAACTTGGCATAAAGTCGTTCTTGTCTCGAGACTCCCAATAACTCCCAAAGATGCTCCTCATGCTGCTCCATGGTCTTGGAATACACCAAAATGGCATCTATAAACACAATGACTGAGCGATCGATCATCGGTTTGCATACCCGATTCATCAGGTCCATAAATATAGCTGGCGCGTTGGTGAGCCCAAACGGAATCACCACGAACTCGTAGTTTCCATAACGAGTCCGGAACGCGGTCTTCTCCACGTCCTCCTCCCGTACACTGACCTGATGGTACCTGGACCTCAAATCAATCTTGGAGAACCAAGATGTTCCCTGCAGCTGATCAAAGAGATCATCGATCCGTGGTAGTGAATAACGGTTCTTCACCGTCAACTTGTTCAACTCCTGGTAGTCAATGCACATCCGGTGTGAATCATCCTTCTTCTTCACGAAGAGAATCGGTGCTCCCCACGGAGAACAACTCGGACGAATGAACTTCTTGCCTAATAGTTGTTGCAGCTGAGAGGACAGCTTCTGCATCTCAGGTGGTGCCAATCGGTACGACACCTTGGCGATAAGGGCCGTACCTTGCACAAGGTCGATCCTAAACTCGACCTGCCTCTCCGGAGGCACTCCCGGTAACTCCTCCGAAAACACATCAGCGAACTTCCTGACGACTGGAACCTCTGAAACTGAGGGCCGATCCCTGACTCGCATATCCACCATATACGCCAGATAACCCGCACACCCGTGCTGAATATACGGTCGAGCCCTGGCGGCTGAGCAGAACCCTGAACCCAACCTGGTGTGTGACATCCCCATTTTCACAGCCAGAAAAGACCGATTATGTTTATGCTTTATAAAAATCAGAGTACCTCTTTTAATAAAAATGGTGTAGAATTTGTTCCCATAAAACATGATAAATACGTAATCAAAGCATTTCCGAAGGAATGTATTTTTATTCATTTTCCAAACCATGGGATGTCATCGTCAATACAGAAACATAAGCATATACAGAACTTACATTCATTTACCCTAGTGATCTACATCTCTTTTAAATCTCTTAGTGTAAAGTAGCTTCATATCGACACCTGTGATACAAATAAGCTTGAGTGGGTCAGGTTGGGAAACCTGGTGAGTACATAGGGTTTTCAACCCACAATAATCTAGTTAATTTGTTTCTTCACATATTACATCTCAAACAATTAACCCGATTGCCCATCCCCATTTTCTTCATTTAATATTCCCTAAAGAATTATCTTAAGGGTCATCTCCTATATCGTATTTACCTCTCATCTCTTTACATCATATTTCCTTATATGTTCGATCCTAAGGTCTTTTCCTGAGGATCATTGCCTACATCACATAATCAGTAATGATTCGGGGATTACCCCCTCAATACGCGCCTAGTAAGGGTTGGAGTATCATCGCATGAATACGTAGTTACAAAATCGCCTGAACTCGTAATTCATACTAAGGGTTAGAGTATCATCACATGAATACGTAGTTACAACATCGTCTGAACTCGTAATTCATCACCTACAGGTTATGAGCCTGCTGGTGTTTCCACGGGGTTATCTAGAATAATTTGTGGTCGCCATCAATACTCTAGTAGATGACTACATCTACACATTGCCGGACAAGGTTATGGTATCTTTCATCCTACATCACCAATTCATCATCACCTATCTATCCTCACCTAATTATCATCACCTTCCTATCATCACCTATCTCTCATCATTTTATTTCATTACACACCAACTATTTCATCTACCCATGTCATACCCAACATATTTGTAGATATAAAATACATATATAGTTTAAATCATTTTAAAACATGTATAAAATCATTCATCCAGCATAGACAGCAAGTATTCAGATAGTATGCACACATAGCATGTAATTTATATAAAATACTTCATATCTATGTGTAAGATGAAAGTAACTATGCACTCACCTGTAAAGGTGGTGACTCGGTACTCGGACAACACTTCGTTACTCTTAAAACAATCTTCCTCGGGCAAAACCTAATATCATTACCACTAGAGTTTAGTCTAACGTTAACTGCGACTAATTAATGGTCTAGCTATTATTACTATTATATAAGCGTTAAGCAACACTCTTATATAACTCATAATAATAGCCCAAATAATTATTTTAAGGTTCTAATAATGTTACTATATTAAAACATAAGCTATACTAAAGATAGGGTAGGCATAGCTCACTTACAGGGGGGTTTTCTCAAAACCGGGCTCCGCCGAAGCAGAGTTTAAGAGCCGAAGGCTCTTCTTTTAGGAGCCGTCGCGCGATCCGGGCTTCCGCCTCGTGCTAGGGAGGTTCCCTAGGCTTTTTGGGGGGTTTGGGGGGGTTAGAGAGAGGTTCTAGAGAGAGAAATAAGTGGGTAAAGGTGTGAGGAATGAGGATGCCCCGGCACCTCTATTTATAGGCTGCCTGGAGCGTTACCATCAAGAACCGTTATCCTCTACCCAGAATCGACGACCTCTTCGATCGACTTCAAGGAGTTGGCTACTTCTCAAAGATAGACCAAAGATCAGGGTACCATCAGTTGCGAGTTCATGAGAGTGACGTTCCCAAGACAGCATTCCGAACTCGTTATGGTCACTACGAGTTTGTAGTAATGCCCTTTGGTCTAACCAACGCGCCCGCTGTATTCATGGATCTGATGAATCGGGTGTGCCGCCCTTTCCTGGACAAGTTCGTGATAGTGTTCATTGATGATATACTTGTCTATTCCCGAAGCGAGGAAGATCATAGACAGCACTTGAGGCTAGTGCTAGAAACTCTAAGGATGGAGAAGATGTATGTGAAGTTCTCTAAGTGCGAATTCTGGATCCGAAAGGTAACTTTCCTTGGTCACGTGGTTAGCGAGGAAGGCATACACGTGGACCCTTCCAAAATCAAAGCGATTGAGAATTGGTCAGCATCAAACACGCCCATAGAAATCCGTCAATTCTTGGGTCTCGTTGGCTATTATCGCAGATTTATCCAGAACTTCTCCAGAATTGCTAAGCCCTTAACCACCCTGACTCAGAAAGGTGTAACCTTTAGTTGGGGAGAAAAGCAAGACATTGCGTTTCAAACATTGAAGAATGCCTTATGCAGTGCACCTATCTTATCCCTGCCAGAAGGGAAGGAGGACTTCGTTTTCTACTGCGATGCATCTAATCATGGCCTAGGTTTTGTGCTCATGCAATGAGGAAAGGTTATTACCTATGCCTCGAGACAGCTGAAAGCAGATGAAGTTAATTATACAACTCACGATTTGGAAATAGGAGCAGTGGTCTTCGCGCTAAAGATTTGGAGACATTATCTATACGGAACCAAGTGTACCGTTTTCACCGACCACAAAAGCTTACAACATATCTTTGATCAGAAGGAGTTGAACGTGAGGCAACGACGATGGGTAGAGCTACTCGGTGATTATGAGTGCGAAATACGCTATCATCCCGGCAAGGTCAATGTGGTAGCTGATGCCCTCAGCCGGAAAGAGTATTCAGGTCGTAGAGTGAAGGCACTGACAATGACCATCCATTCCCATCTATCCGCTCAAATCAGAGAGGCTCAGTTGGAAGCCTTAAAACCAGAAAACATGTCGGATGAAGCTTTGAGGGGAATGGAAAAGAATCTGGAGATCAAAGGTGATGGAGTCTACTATTTCATGAACCGGATCTGGACCCCGAAGTACGGCGGTTACAGGGAGGTTGTCATGAACGAAGCTCACAAGATTAGATACTCCGTTCACCCAGGTTCAGATAAGATGTATCTGGATCTCAAACAACTCTATTGGTGGCCGAACATGAAAGCAGAAATCGCTACCTTCGTGGGCAAGTGCCTGACTTGCGCCAAAGTGAAGGTGGAATATCAAAAGCCCTCGGGTCTACTTCAGCAGCCAGAAATACCTGAGTGGAAGTGGGAAAGGATCACGATGGATTTCATCACTAAGTTTCCCAAATATCCGAGTGGGCACAATTCCATTTGGGTAATTGTCGATCGATTGACTAAATCCGCCCATTTTCTGCCAATCAAAGAAAACTTCAAAATGGAGAGACTGGCACGAATCTACATTTGAGAGATAGTCCGCCTTCATGGTGTACCTGTGTCCATTATCTCCGATCGAGATAGCAGGTTTACCTCGAGATTTTGGCAGTCACTGCAGAAGGCTCTTGGAACTAAGTTGGATATGAGCACAGCTTACCATCCACAGACAGATGGGCAGAGTGAGAGAACCATTCAAACATTGGAAGACATGTTAAGAGCATGTGTCATTGACTTTGGCACGTCGTGGGACACGCATTTGCCCTCGGTCGAATTTTCCTACAACAACAGCTACCATATCAGCATCAAGGCTACGCCGTTCGAAGCGCTCTATGGCCGGAAGTGCAGATCCCCTCTGTGCTGGGCTGAGGTGGGCGAAACGCAGCTAGTTAAGGGTCAAGTCCCCGATAGCACTCTCACAGGCCCATAAATCATCCGAGAAACCACAGAGAAGATCGTACAAATCAGAGAACGACTAAAAGCTTCTAGAGATAGACAAAAGAGTTATGCAGATAAGAGACGAAAACCCTTGGAATTCCAGGTGGGCGACCGCGTCCTGTTGAAGGTCTCACCCTGGAAAGGCATGATATGCTTTGGGAAGCGTGGAAAACTGAACCTGAGATACGTACGACCATTTGAGATCCTCGCTAGAATCGGTCCCGTAGCATACAAACTTCGTCTACCGCGAGAACTTAGCAACGTACATCCCGTATTCCACATGTCGAACCTAAAGAAATGTATGTCCGATGAGACACTTGTGATACCCCTCGATGAGATCGAACTAGACAAGAGCTTACACTTCGTGGAGGAACCCGTAGAAATAATGGATCGGGAAGTCAAACGAACGAAATAAAGTCGCAAACCGATAGTGAAGGTCTGCTGGAATGTCAAGCGGGGACCTGAATTCACGTGGGAGCACGAAGATTCAATGAAACATAAGTACCCTCATCTCTTTCCGAGTCCATGATTTGTATTCTGAGTTTGAATTTCGGGACGAAATTCCCTCTAACGGGGGGATGATGTGACAACCCGAACCTTTTTCTAGTTACCGTTAGCTAAATTCCGTTAATAAAATTGTATTTTATTGGGTTCCGTCAATTTCCTTCGGTTTGGAAAATCATTTAATTATATATTTGAGTTTTATATGCGAGTCGGAACCAAAATCGCGCGAAAAACCCGAGTTTCCTTTGAAAAATCAAAAAGTTTTCGGCTGAGTGATGTTCACGGCTGTAAACTCGTTTACGGTCGTAAACTCGTTTACGGCCAACGACAGGTGGACCCCACCACCGACCATGATAACCCCCTATAAATATGAGCCCCTAACCCTCATTTACATTTTTCTGGCCGGAAACTCTCTCCTTCTCTCTCTAAACTCTTGACCGTAAACACCAAAAACACCTTTATTCTTCCGAAAATTATCAAGAAACACCTTGGGAGGTTGTTTTGGAGAATCTAAAACGTGTTTTTCATCGAATTCAACATCCTTGTTCTTAATTTTACGGCCATACAGCCTTCAAATCTTCAAAGTCCCTTCAAGAACACTGTTTACGGTCGTAAACCCTTCGAGGGACTGTTCACGGCCGAGAACAGTTCACGGCCGGAAGCTCTTCACGGTCGCAAACTCCTTCCCATCGTGAAACTTGGATGCAAATCACTTTTTCTACGTCGATCGAGCCTCAGTAACATTCCTAAACCAATAACAAGTGTTTTTCCAACACTATAATAAATGGTCTCGCTAATAAAATACATATATGTAATAATTGTATTAGGATCCCGTTGAGTGTCGCGTACATCAACTCAAGGGTCTTCACTCCCAGTTTTCGCTATCCGACTATTCACACAACTAACAGTGAGTTCATACCCCTATTTCTTTACAGTTTTTAACGTTTTTAGGGGGGGAATACAAGCCAAACATCATAGATCTTGTGAAATTATACAAAACGGATTTCAATACACTTAGAACTAATACAATTGGCACAACTACACAGTTTTCATACTTTTTATTTCATCCCTTTTGTATATTGCTGAGCATAAGGGAGGTTTTCAATACAAATCATAGAGTTTTTCAGTGTTTAACATGAATACATCAACGAACATATAAGCTATAATAGGTATAGTTTATGGAACAATTGACTTATCAAAATACAAGCATAGATTCAATGTGATCAAACATATAAGCTATATAGAGTATAGTTTATGAGACATATATTCAGCTAGTTAAATTTAAGAATTCATTTTATTCTACAAGTAATCGTTAGTATAGCATTTTATGAGTGAGCATTATTCGCGTACTTACTTAAGTACAAACAAAGTCCTGAGATTATAACCAGAGTCTCCTTGCGGGGGAACGTGAGTTTGTGTATAGATCTATACGGGATTGACAATCCCGCACCATAACTGTTAGCTACAGTTAGGCCGGCAGGCCTGGGTGACAAAGTCATTTTGATTCCGACGCCTGAAGAACGTCGTTCAGGAAATTCAATGGTCAAGTATGGTTATAACAACTCATAAATTTGGTACTAGGAATATACAATTAATGTATGAATGGTAATAACTTCAATTAGTTTTATTATAAAGTAATATAACTACTATGCATAATAAAGTTTTCAAAGTTTTCCGAACTTACTATACCTACTGGTGATAGCCAAGGTTTTTCATTCAAAAAAGGGGTTTCTCATTCAAAACAAACAATGTATAACACATTCAATGGTAACTAGATGTCCGAACTAATACATTATGAGATTCAGTAACAAGATACACATGTTAGAAAATAATGGATTTTCTTGGGAACATACAAATACTTTTATTGATTCATTAACAAATTTTCCTTACAAAAACATGCTTATGAACTCGCCAGCTTTATGCTGATACTCTTTCAAAACTGCTTGTATTCTCAGGAGATCAGTAGACAGGTAACCCATACAGATTTTGAGAAGAAGGAGCGTATAGAGTCACGTCTTTTACTTTTTTTATACTTTTGATGTATATAAACATGAATCAAACCGATGTAAATATTTTACTTAAACAATGTAATGGTTGTGTTTACTTTGATTACTGTAATGCAATGGTTGTGATACTACATATGACGTCATCCACCCCCGAACATTTCCGCCGTTCCGGTTTGGGGGTGTGACAGTGTCGCCCAAGAATAGAGTTGGTATTAAAAAACTAGTTTTAGGCACTCTAATCTAGTCTAGGGATAAACTTAGACATATGCAAGATACCTAGTTCAATTAAGTTGATATTAGGTAGTCTCATTAGGAGAATGTGCGTAACCTAGGAACGGAGAGTAAAGTTATATTCAATGACACTATAAAGTGTCGATGTATGGTAGCTCCATACAGGATGAGCAGAAATTGTGGGTCCCGATCAGAAAAATTTTAGTGATATCTCTGGTCACCCCACATAGTATGTAACAACACTTGATCATGCTAGGCGATCTTGTGAATTGTGTTGTTGGTGTAGACTCATAACCTACAGACGTAGATGAAAGATAATATCATATTCATCGAATTACTCTGAAGGCTTGGGTGCCTGAAGACTTACACTTACCAAGGGAGCCCCTAGTCGTGTAGTCAAGCCCTTACCTTAAATGGTTCCTTTTTGGACTAGGATCCGTAAGGATTCGTATGGATATTGTGTGGTAACTGTTTATGTTGCAGGTCTGATAATTATAGAATATTATCATATCAATATTGTGGGATTGAAATACCTGTGTATCTCAGAAGGTTTCCTCAACCCGACCCACTCAGTTTACATGCATCACATGTATCAAGACTTATGCTAATGAAACTTGATTAGAATGATGAGTGATTAAGAAACAACCTGCAATAGTATTCAGGACCATCAAGTCTTTACATTGTAAATTATGTATATGTATTGATTATGACATCCTTAGGGTTTTAACATTTTCGAAACAAACATGTGTAATCAAGTTGATCTTTTCTATTGGGATTTTCCATAAATATAAATAATGATTCTAAAAGCGTAAAGAACAGTTTTAATTGGTTCTGAAAATTAAAGGATGTCACACCTTAGGAAAACATTCCAAAATACCAAGGTTCCTAATGCAGGTAAATTGGGACCTAAATGGGAAGGACCATATCTCATCGATTCAGAAGCAGGAAATAGGGCATATTAGCTAGATACCCTTGAAGGTAACTTCTTGCCAAGATCCTAGAATGTTATACATCTAAAACCATACTTCATGTAAGTAGTATTAATAATTTTCCAACAAACGCAAGGTATACACTCTCTACTCTTTACTTTTATCAAACTTTTCAATTTTTCAAAAACCATTACTGACTTAAGCTTCGAAGGGGCGTTAACCAAGCGAACGCCCACCCCAACTGTAACACCCATAAAAATCATGCCAATTTTTCAAAAACCATTATTGACTTAAGCTTCAGAGGGAATTAAGCTTCGCAAGGCCATCAGTCTATGTGGACCACTCTCTGAGCCATCGGCATGTCTGGAGCGCCTCGCATGGCCTTCAGCCTATCCGGACCGCTCGCCGGGCCCTCGGCCTGACTAGTACGCCCTTATCGGGTCCGCAGTCTATCCGGGCCGCCCTGGGTATGTTGGAATATTGCACAAAGCAGGACCGCCTCAACCCAACCCCCAATCAAACAATCATGTGCACATAAATATCATACGCTAGCTAGCATATACAAATAGTCATACAGATCTAACATATCACTATTCATTTACTTCATCCTATAACCAGGATACCGATCTAACAGATCACTAACATACCATCATCCTGTAACCAGGATACCGATCTAACAAATCACTAACATAGCATAATCCTATAACCAGGATACAGATCTAACATATCACTAACATAGCAGAATCCTATAACCAGGATTAAAACCATAAAGGGTCGGCCTTGGTGCCTTAGACCCAGTTGAAATAGTGAGAAGAACTCACCTGATAATGTCGGTCAGAATTGAAGTATCAATCTCCCAAAACACGGCTCCAAACACCAACACCTACATCCACCAATGATCCACTTCCATAAATTCCCAAATTACTAAAATAGCCCCAGAAGTCAAATTGGTCAACCCTTGGTCAAAGTCAAAGTCAACGGTCAAGGTCAACAGTCCATGTTGACCAACTCGTCTAGTGTAGCTTTCTGACTCGTCGAGTTCCTTCAGAACTCCAGAATCACGAAAACCCCAATCGACTCGCCGAGTTTCCAGAAAACTCATCGAGTCCATGCAGTGTCTACAATGTGGGGGAAAACCCTAACCAACTCGTCAAGTTACCTTTCTAACTCGCCAAGCTCATGCAAAATCCAGAAAACGGGAAACCCTCATTCAACTCTTCGATTTGACTACGTAACTCGTCCAGTTTCCTTGAGTCCATTTCTCATTCAGATGCTTTTAAGTGAAACCAAAGCTCCAAAATGTAGATCTAGGCTCCTAGGGTGCAGTTACCACGTAAAGTTGCTAACTTTACGTGCATGCAAGGCTCCAAGAAGCTAAAACACTCATAACTAGCCTTAGAAGAAGTTTTTGGACATGGAAGAGCCAAATCTTCATAAAGCTTGAGGCTTTATGTCCATAAGGGCCTAGAGGAGTCCAGATCTGAGACCATGCCCGTGTGACAAGCTCAAATCCGAAAGTGACTCCATTTTGCACCAAAATGCCCATATAATAACATAAGAAGATATCTAAGAAATGGAAGGCCAAGGTAAAGACTTTTTTCCTTCAAATGGATGCCAACACAATGTAGATATTGGATCTACAAGCTTCTTCTCGTTCCAAGCCTCTAAATCTTCAAGCCTCTTCAAGGAATACACCAAATACACACTTTAGTCTCACACACACTCAAAATAGGGTTAGATCTATTAGGGTTTGCTTTTGGTCGTCAAAAGGTGGTAAGGAGGCTAGAGGAAAGGACTTAAGGTCCTTTAAATAGTGTGCAAACCCTAGAAACTAGGGTTTCCATGCACAACCTCTACGCGTCGAGTTGGGTCCTCCAACTAGTCGAGTAGATGCCATAAACCACACGGGCTGATCAGGTTCGACACGACGAGTTGGGGCGTCCAACTCGTCGAGTTTCCACATTAAAAGGAATATAAAGCTTTAGAATTTATACCTGGGAGTCGGGATGTTACAGTTCTCCCCCACTTGAACTAGACTTCGTCCTCGAAGTATGCTGCGGCGGACAACTCCGGATAATGCTCCTGCATCTTCGCCTCCGGCTCCCAATTCCACTCGGATCCCCTCCGATGCTCCCATTGTACCTTTACCAAAGGTACTTCCTTGTTTCGTAGAACCTTCACTTTCCTCTCTAGAACGGCAACTGGCCTCTCCACGTAATTCAGGCGCTCGTCGACCTGTATATCTTCCAAAGACACCACTGCCTCCTCATCTAATATGCACTTCCTCAAGTGTGAAACATGGAAAGTGTCGTGGATCTGACTAAGCTCCTCCCAGAGATCTAGTCTATACGCCACTTTTACAACCCTGGCAAAACACTACAAAATCCCATGTGTTGGGTTATGAGCATTCTAACACTCCTAAGTGTACATGAAACCCTAAATACCTTGGATCTATGTTTTCTCTATTATACATACAATTATGAACATCCAAGGTATTATCCTAATCTAGCATACAAAATAATAAATATAACAAGATAGAATACATACCTCTTTGATGTAGAATGTCTTCATGAAGCTTGAGTGCCTAGTGCCCCAAGTCTGACACCTCAAATGGTTCACACAACACCAAATACACTTGGAATAACTTGAGAGAAACTTGAACACTCCTTGAAATCGTCTAGCCCTCACACTCACACATTAGTGCCCGATTTCTTGAGCCATGGGATTCTTTTATATGGTGGCTATTAGGGTTACACCATGTAACTCATAACTTTACCCATTCCTTATGCTCCAAGGATTTTAACCTCCATGGAGTATCCATGGGTCACCCCATGGACTTAGTCCAACATAAGGAATCTTGGATCACAAGCCCACATATATAAGAATGAATGATTTACACAATCAACCCATATATTTAATTAGTCTCTTTTTGATCACTTAATTAATTCCAAATTAATTCTTGATCAATACTAATTAAATAACCTTATTAATATATATTAGAAATTATAATATATTAACCAACCTTAAGTGTTATTTCTCTCATTATAGTCTATCCAAATGCATGATGCCATGCAACCCAAATGTACCATGCCGGGTCGGGTCAAGTCTTACCAATTATAGTTATGGACTTAGACATTAATCCAACAGTCTCCCACTTGGATAAGTCTAAAACTATTATTGCGTATGACTTCAGGAACCGATCAGCAATCGTAGCTCTCAAAAGCTTCTGTCGAACTCTGACCTTGTCGATGAACTCTGACCTTTGTCAATGACTTGTCCATTAGATAAGGGATCATATATTCCTCCATTCTAGATATCATATGGACTGAGACATGGATTATCAATCATTCTCTCTGTCTATTTGTTGTTTCCCGATTTCCGATTCATGATGACTGACTGATTGAACAAATCAAATCAGTCCTGGCTTGGCCAAGCACTCACATGTATCATCTTTAAATCATCGAGGGGCCCACAGATATCGCTTTTATCCCGAAGGTAAAAGGAATGGATAAACTTCGACTCATATGGCTTGTTCTACTACTTGTTGAATCATACACAAAGGCACGTTTTATAACATCGAGTTACCAATGCGTTTTCGTGCAATCAATGTATAACCAACTCATAGTAACAACTTATATCTCTAGGTTTGAAGAATATAAGATATTATCGTCTCATGATCACTCGTGATAAAATCCATGAAGTGATTCAAATGAGCGCGGGTTGAATCCAATACTCAGAACTTATGAGCACTCATGAGTGTTGTAGCACCACTTTGTCCACCAACTTGGACCTCTACAAACCAACCCATGACAGTCTTGATTCATATCTACTTCCAACATATGACCGACTGTGGATGGTTTGAATAACTTAATCATTCAGGAAGAGCGACTTAGTTATTCTAGAAGTCAAAACATGCAAAGTGAAACACAAGAATAAATTAATCAAATATGGTATCAAACCCTATGAATATAAACAAACACTTTTATTTATCACCATACTGATTACCCATTATTCATTGTTTCGGTTTTATCAACTTTATACTTGAATTTAAAACAATAGTTGTCCCATGCTCCAAGCATGTACACTATGTTTTCTAAACACTAGTCATGCCATACACCAAGTATGCATACTATATTTGTCTATGATCTTTACTTTGTAAAATAGATCAATTGAACATCACTCCAATGATCCTCTTTTCACAGTCCCAAATCCTTACTGCAAATGCAAGAATTCCAAATTCATGTCATTTACTGAAATCTGTTAGATTCTAAACTTATATGCATTGATCCTCTTAATGATTATGCACAAAGTCAGAAAGACTTGACAACAATCATTACAGAGCATTCCAAAGGAGATCAGCTCCTTGGAAACATCCTTCTTTCATTAAGTTTCCTAATCTTACACAGATTGAATAATTTCTAACTTTGAAACATTTCCATATTCCATTTTGACTATCACTTCTGAACAAGAGTTGCCTCCTTACAAATTATGTCAATATGGTCCTTCCAGAATTAACATTATACTTCCAACTGTCCTTGAGCAACCAATCTTTGGTAAACCTTAGATTGTCCTCGACAATTGCTTAATCATTTTAGTCATATCCAATTCTAGACCTTTTCCCTTCATAATGCCCCAGGCATTTGGAAAATTTTAGAAAGGATGAATATAGCACATGTAATCGATCCTATATCCGAAGCATATGGGACACGATTCATGATGTCTCACATAAAGACTAAACCAGTCTTTTGCTATAATATTTCCATTTCAATTTGCCAAGTTCTCAAAATTTAGATTATGAAAAGGGATGTCGTAATCATAATCGAATTTTAGAACGCAAATAGTGGACCCATATATAGAATTTCCTTATGTTGAGCCATTCCAACATGAAATTCATATATATATCCTTGATTAAATACGATTAAAATCTCAATCTAAGCTTTTAGAATTGAAATGAAGTATAATTTCCTCTCCCTTAATTATAGCAAAACAACTTTTTCAACCCCTGCAACCTCACGAATTGAAACTTTTGTTTTCTATAATTAACATTTCTAACTTGCAACCTTTGTCATAATTATCATGCTCCCACTAACATGATGATTATTAGCATAACACTTATGCTCCCACTAGCTTTGACATGTACTCAGAAATCAGTTGACTTTCTTACCAAAGTTCAGATTTCTGATACTAGATTGTTTTGATAAAACTTTATCAAAATCATACACCTCTCTTAGATAGCTCACATGTGTGTCTAAACAATTTTAGAACTATGAAAAGGGATGCCGTAATCATAGTCTCAATTGTTTAGACCTTTGCCACTTCTCACAAGTCCATGTTAGTGTGCCGGTAAACCACACACGCTCCACTAACGACTTTGAGAATGCAAATATCACAATTGCTATCTAGCTAAAATCTACTTAGTGAAAGTGTTTCCTCACCATCATTTTCATGAATCGGAGAGAAACCTTATGACACTTAGATTTAATAGTGTATGTGTTCTTATCCATGTGAATTTGTCAAAACCATAATCACAAGACAAGGTTAGTGACAAATCCAAGCTCATATTGATTAAACTTGTGCAATCTTAAATTCTTGCCATTTGGCAGCTCAAGTGCCTGCCATTGCTTCCAAGTAGTTGTGCAACCAATTGAGAACTCTCATAACTCCTATGCAAAGCCAACTTGAATAGGCACAAAAATTTCAACACGATAGGTTATAAACCTCAAGTCATGTGCTAGTGAAGGACTTTAGGTTTTATTCTTGATTAAGTCTTGAAACTTTCAAGAGCTTTAAGACTCCCACTGTCCTCTTGACATATAAGACTCCCTTGGTCAAATATTCAAGAGATAGTGCGGATTCTTTATCAAGACTAACACTTTACACAATTGGCCTAAGTTGGTCTCTGTTTTATCCAAAACATCACAACTTACCAATTTCAAATGTACAAGAGTAGATAACCTTTTACTCTTACATTTGACTAGTGTTAACAAACCCTCTTTAAGATATGTCACTCAAGTTACAATCTTAGAGTATGACTCTAAGAATTGTTTTGGAACAAAGTATGACTCATCTTTTTGATTTAACCATTTCAACAATTCATGACTCCTCTTCTTAGTCATAAGAATGCACTAAGATGACTTTAGAAGACCAATTGTGATATGGTATCTTAATCATTAAGATGATCATAAACATGATACTAAAGTACTCTCCCATCTTTTCAGATTTGAGAAGCTTTTATCTTTCTGCCATACTTTGATTCTTCTTCTTCGTTCTGTCTCACATTGAAACTTCTCCAATGCTACAGACTTATACTTAAACTTATAAGTATAACCATATTTACTGAACTTAAGTAAATCATGACGAATAGTCTTCTTGATCTTTTGTGGTGGACTTGACCAGTGCACAAGAATGTGTACTCGATCCCTTAGTCCTTTCCTTATTCACATAAGGAATTAGTCTTAATTTTCCAAGCTGAAAGTTCTCATTCATCATACTATACAACTTGCATGATTCCAAGTTTCGGTCCAATTGAACCTTGGGTGATGAGAATCTTTCCTTATTTGGTAATATTAGACACTACCACAACCGAAAGAATCAAATCCATTTTTCCAATATTTCTGTCAATGGAATCTTATAAGCAACAACTTTTCACAAATGCCATTGTAAGGATACTTAAAATAAAAAAAATCAAAACCTTTTTCTTTTATTTTAAAACTTTGCGGAAAAACTTATCCTTACAATCCATATGAAAACCTTGTTGTTATCTATTCCTAAGCAATATAAATATCATAACTCTTAAGTAATAGCCCAAAATTCTGATCACCGAACCATGCGATTGAAATCCATCTTCGCGATCAGAATCAGCATGTACTTAATAGAGTTAGACAATGGACTTTACCTGAAGTAGAGCCAAACTTATTGACTTTAACATCCTTAGGTAAATTTGGCAGCTTCGTAACCAATGCCCCTTCCTTTGGCAATAGTTACCTATGGACCCTTGATAATGGGACTATCTCAGACTTCGCCTCTCTCTTTACCATTGGGTCAACCGAGTTGACTATGGCCGATCCCTTTCCATTGGGAAGAGAGAGCTTTACTGGATATCCAATGTCATCATTGTCAATGTCCATAGCGTTTTAGGAAGTTGATCTTATCAAATAGATAAGATCATTAAGGGTCTTGTCTTAGTCTGTTTCATAGGATTCCCAAAAGAACTCACTATGTGACTTAGAAAGTAGTTGAGCCACCAACTTTCTCAAGACTTTGACACCCAACTCTCCCGGCTTGTCAATATGTGACTACATCTCCAAGATGTGATCACACCTAGACCTTGCCTTGCCAATAGGGCTTGAGTGACCTTAAACTTTTTAGGAACTTGTGGGTTAGGGAGAATAATTGGAGGAGGTGAAAGAAGTATGATATCCATGGGACATCATCTTCATTTAGGAAAGCTTGTTTCAAGAGATTTGGGAAGATCATAAATGTCTAGACCAGACATCTTTTTGGGAGATATTCAAGATAGTTGATTTAAAGTCCTTAATATGACACCCAATATGAAATATTAAGGCTAGGACCCAACAAACTATTTTATAACTTAGAAGAGGGATGCCGTAATCCAAGCTATAAAATATTTGAAGGTAGGTGAATGACGATTCACCAATTTCCACCATGAAAAACGAAATAATTTATTAGGTTTTAATTGGATTTGAAAGTCCTAGATCTTTGAGATTCATTGAACTGTTCAAAGGCATGTTTCAATCTCGAGTGTGCCCTTCAGGTTTTGTGACTGGGATGCCGAGGATCACAAAACAAGGTGTTAATAACCATGCAAATATACTTGGTACCCTTAATATTTACCCATTAATCAGTGTGCCGGTTAACCACACACGCTCCACCGATACTATGATAAATATTAAGTTACCCTTTGCCTACCTTGTTAAGTCCACGTTAGTGTGCCGGTTAACCACACACGCTCCACTAACGACTTAAGCAAAGTGCAAAGTGTAATTTCATGGGTTAGCACCAAATTCACATTTTCCTAAGTAACTAAGATTGGGTATTAATAAGAGTTTAGTTACTTAGTATTTTTCATTAATACTTTTAATGAAAGGAGAATTATAGTCCTTGTCCTACCCGTTCGGCTAACGACCCTCCACCAGTCAAGGAAGCGGTGGGTGAGAGTGGATACCCATTAAACTGCCATTTTATAGGCAGTAACCTTATACCCCCCTTATAGACCGGCTTCGTGAATGAGGCCTACTAACGGTAAGACTGACTTTACTCTTATACATATATATAAATATTATTAACTTATAATATTATAAAGTATAAGGGTTGAATTTTAACTTTTAAAATTCTAAGGGCTAACTTGGAATTAAAGTATTCATAAGTGAAAACTTTTCAAATTCCAAAACTTGAGGGCAAGTTTTGAAACTATTCAAAACTAATTAATTCCATAACTTATGAGTTTAAAGTAGTTTTAATTAAAAAAAAAAAACTCTTCAAGTTCCATAACTTGAGGACAAGTTATGGAAGACTTTAAACTAATTAATAAAAAAAATTAACTTTTTTTATTGTAACTTATGGAACTAATTAAGGTTACACTTTTTTTTTAATTTAATGAAGAGACTCTTGAACCTCCATAACTCGAGGACAAGTTATGGAGTCATAAAACCATTTAATTAGAACTAGACTCTTCATTTTGTAACCTTTGCCAACTTTTATGAGTTTTATGATTCTTAAATGTGATTTTTCATATAACTTGAGGACAAGTTACAAAAACACACTTTGGAATCAACTCTTAGATTAAAATGGATTGAAAACAACTATTTCACACAACGTTTCTATTAATCTAAGAACCTCATAAGAACATAATAATTCAAATCATCAATCTTCAAGAAATTAGCATGAACATACAAACTAATACAAATCTTGAAATTATGACAATTATCTTAGAAATTGGATTAGCATGAACATTACCACATCAAAAACAAGTTTACAAAAACATCTTAGGGTAATGTTCCTAGTCCAATTCCAGCCAAAACAATCGAATATATGCATCCAACTCGATTTTTCAGCTACTTTTGCAAGTATAACAAGAAAACAAGCCTAGGCTCTGATACCACTGTTGGGTTATAAGCATTCTAACACTCCTAAATGTACATGCAACCCTAAATACATTGGATCTATGTTTTCTCTATTATACATACAATTATGAACATCCAAGGTATTATCCTAATCTAGCATACAAAATAATAAATATAACAAGATAGAATACATACCTCTTTGATGTAGAATGTCTTCATGAAGCTTGAGTGCCTAGTGCCCCAAGTCTGACACCTCAAATGGTTCACACAACACCAAATACACTTGGAATAACTTGAGAGAAACTTGAACACTCCTTGAAATCGTCTAGCCCTCACACTCACACATTAGTGCCTGATTTCTTGAGCCATGGGATTCTTTTATATGGTGGCTATTAGGGTTACACCATGTAACTCATAACTTCACCCATTCCTTATGCTCCATGGATTTTAACCTCCATGGAGTATCCATGGGTCACCCCATGGACTTAGTCCAACATAAGGAATCTTGGATCACAAGCCCACATATATAAGAATGAATGATTTACACAATCAACCCATATATTTAATTAGTCTCTTTTTGATCACTTAATTAATTCCAAATTAATTCTTGATCAATACTAATTAAATAACCTTATTAATATATATTAGAACTTATAATATATTAACCAACCTTAAGTGTTATTTCTCTCATTATAGTCTATCCAAATGCATGATGCCATGCAACCCAAATGGACCATGTCGGGTCGGGTCAAGTCTTACCAATTGTAGTTATGGACTTAGACATTAATCCAACACCATGATGGATGCATGACAGAACACTACAAAATCCTCAACTCCCTCTGGGAGAGTCAAGACTGGAGCCTCGCAAAGTCGTTGTCTGAGGGTCTTAAATGCCCTCTGTTGCTCAGGGCCCCACCGTAAATCCACCCCCTTCCTCATCAGACGAGTGAGGGGTACTGTAATCTTGGAGAAATCCTGTATTAATCTCCGGTAGTACCCTGCCAATCCCAAGAAGCTCCTGATATCCGAGGGAGATTTCAGAACCTCCCACTGCATAACGGCCTCGATCTTGCCCAGATTGACCAAAATCCCGTCCTAGGTAACGAGATGTCCAAGGAATTGAACCTCTCGTAACCAGAACTCGCACTTTGAGAACTTAGCATAAAGTCGTTCTTGTCTCAAGACTCCCAATAACTCCCGAAGATGCTCCTCATGCTGCTCCATGGTCTTGGAATACACCAAAATATCATCTATAAACACAATGACTTAGCGATCGATCATCGGTTTGCATACCCGATTCATCAGGTCCATAAATATAGCTGGCGCATTGGTGAGCCCAAACGGAATCACCACGAACTCGTAATTTCCATAACGAGTCCGGAACGCGGTCTTCTCCATGTCCTCCTCCCTTACACTGACCTGATGGTACCTGGACCTCAAATCAATCTTGGAGAACCAAGATGTTCCCTGCAGCTGATCAAAGAGATCATCGATCCGTAGTAGTGAATAACGGTTCTTCACCGTCAACTTGTTCAACTCCTGGTAGTCAATGCATATCCGGTGTGAACCATCCTTCTTCTTCACGAAGAGAATCGGTGCTCCCCATGGAGAACAACTCGGACGAATGAACTTCTTGCCTAACAGCTCTTGCAGCTGAGAGGACAGCTTCTGCATCTCCGGTGGTGCCAATCGGTACGACACCTTGGCGATAGGGGCCGCACCTTGCACAAGGTCAATCCTGAACACGACCTGCCTCTCCGGAGGCACTCCAGGTAACTCCTCCGGAAACACGTCAGCGAACTCCCTGACGACTCGAACCTCTGAAACCGAGGGCCCATCCCTTACTCGCATATCCACCATATACGCCAGATAACCCGCACACCCGTGCTGAATATACGGTCGAGCCCTGACGGTTGAGCAGAACCCTGAACCCAACCTGGTGTGTGACATCCCCATTTTCACGACCAGAAAAGACCGATTATGTTTATGCTTTATAAAAATCAGAGTACCTCTTTTAATAAAAATGGTGCAGAATTTGTTCCCAGAAAACATGATAAATACGTAATTAAAGCATTTCCGAAGAAATGTATTTTTATTCATTTTCCAAACCTTGGGATGTCATCGTCAATACAGAAACATAAGCATAAACAGAACTTACATTCATTTACACTAGTGATCTACATCTCTTTTAAACCTCTCAGTGTAAAGTAGCTTCATATCGACACCTGTGATACAAATAAGCTTGAGTGGGTCAGGTTGGGAAACCTGGTGAGTACATAGGGTTTTCAACCCACAATAATATAGTTAATTTGTTTTTTCACATATTACATGTCAAACAATTAACCCGATTGCTCATCCCCATTTTCTTCATTTAATATTCCCTAAAGAATTATCTTAAGGGTCATCTCCTATATCGTATTTACCTCTCATCTCTTTACATCACATTTCCTTATATGTTCTTTCCTAAGGACTTTTCCTGAGGATCATTGCCTACATCACATAATCAGTAATGATTCGGGGATTACCCCCTCAATACGCGCCTAGTAAGGGTTGGAGTATCATCACATGAATACGTAGTTACAAAATCGCCTGAACTCGTAATTCATACTAAGGGTTAGAGTATCATCACATGAATACGTAGTTACAACATCGTCTGAACTCGTAATTCATCACCTACAGGTTATGAGCCTGATGGTGTTTCCACGGGGTTATCTAGAATAATTTGTGGTCGCCATCAATACTCTAGTAGATGACTACATCTACACATTGCCGGACAAGGTTATGGTATCTTTCATCCTACATCACCAATTCATCATCACCTATCTATCCTCACCTAATTATCATCACCTTCCTATCATCACCTATCTCTCATCATTTTATTTCATTACACACCAACTATTTCATCTACCCATGTCATACCCAACATATTTGTAGATATAAAATACATATATAGTTTAAATCATTTTAAAACATGTATAAAATCATTCATCCAACATAGACAACAAGTATTCAGATAGTATGCACACATAGCACGTAATTTATATAAAATACTTCATATCTATGTGTAAGATGAAAGTAACTATGCACTCACCTGGAAAGGTGGTGACTCGGTACTCGGACAACACTTTGTTACTCTTAAAACAATCTTCGTCGAGCAAAACCTAATATCATTACCACTAGAGTTTAGTCTAACGTTAACCGCGACTAATTAATAGTCTAGCTATTATTACTATTATATAAGCGTTAAGTAACACTCTTATATAACTCATAATAATAGCCCAAATAATTATTTTAAGGTCGTAATAATGTTACTAAATTAAAACATAAGCTATACTAAAGATAGGGTAGGCATTGCTCACTTACAGCGGGTTTTTCTCAAAACCGGGCTCCGCCAAAGCAGAGTTTCTGAGCCGAAGGCTCTTCTTTTCGGACCCGTCGGGCTCTCCGGGCTTCCACCTCGTGCTAGGGAGGTTCCCAAGGCTTTTTGGGGGGTTTGGGGGGGTTAGAGAGAGGTTCTAGAGAGAGAAAGAAGTGGGTAAAGGTGTGAGGAATGAGGATGCCTCCCACCACGTCGTGGTACCTCCCACCACGTCGTGCTACCTGCGTACGCTCCAAGGCTTCGCCTGGTGCTGACACGTGGCATCGTACACAGGGTGGAAATCAACCGATTTTTAAAAATTCATAACCTTTGCATACGAGCTCCGTTTTCGACGTTCTTTATATCCACGCGTAGGTAAAAATAGGATCTACAACTTTCATTTTGACTCCGTCGTCTAATTGTCGACCTATCTTAAACTTAACAGTACGAGGAAATTATACTGTTAAATGTCCGCGTAAAATTCATAACTTTTACATACAGTCTCCGTTTTCGTCTGTCTTTTTACCATTAAGTTCCTATTAATGAGATCTTCAACTCTCATTTAGGTCGCGTAGGCCAAAAACCGCTCGAACTAAAATTCGAGTTTCGGGTCGTGCACTGCTATGCCAAATCTTAGAAAATTCATAACTTCCTCATACGAAGTCGGATTTGGGCGTTCTTTTTTTGTATGTCATCGGTTTAACGTATTCTACAACTTTTGTTTAGATCACTAAGGCTAAAAAGTCATTTATCAAAAGTTCACTATTTACTTCTCCCGGTGCCGTGCCGGTTTTGCCGAAAAACTTCGACGGGTCATTACTTTTTCGTTATAACTCGGATTTCGGCGTTCTTTATATGTACCAAACCCTTGTAACATATACTACCACTTGGAAAAGATTAATCCTTCTAAATAATATTCCATCAAAAATTCATTTTTTATGCTTATTGTCTCTAAATTGAGTAGCCCGAATCTGCGGGCGTTACAATTATCTCCCCCTTAGGATGATTACGTCCCGGAATCATCAACGAAATAGGGCAGTATAATGACTCCATACGTTATCTCTTCATCCTAGGTAATAATTGTAACTTCTTTGTTCCTTCGAATGAGTATCTAACTCTTAGACTCATTGTCTGCAGGCGGTGCTCGATCTTACACTTGCTCCCTATCTCACGTTAGACTCCAAATTATGACCTTCAAGTCACAATCTCGATCCTCACTGGATACGAACTTAAGATAAGTTCTTTTATTACTACAATGGACCGATGTGTCATATTCTAATGACATATCATCGTATGTTGCAGCGCTTAGACTCTGGTGTCTTAGAGTCAAATTCCAGAACAGACTATACCTTCCTTCATGTTCTATTGTGATATAATCACATCTTAAAAGGTAGCATTCGTAGCTACAAGCAACTATCGCGATACCTCTACTGATCGCTTTGATTGTCTTTCACTTAAAGCTTCTAGCTTAAGTCAGATGCTACATCGGACTTGGTCCTCTGAACCATTTAACATACTCGTCTTAGTCGGACTCAATTTGATATGACCACTAGGGTCGGAATAACAATCATCTTCTTAGTCATTACCGAAACAATGGTAATGACGTACATGAATAAAACGGAATCAACTACTAGCTTCTTGGTAACCTTGTAACTTTCCCTGATCCAAGCGTGAGCCCTGTGCTTCCGGTAGTATAGGCCTCTACTACCATTCACACCTACTCATACTCGTCCCAAGTACTGTCTCGCAGTTTATACAAGTCACCATGCAAGAAAATCACACAATCATTCAACACATCACATAACAAAACGAAGGTTTTATATTATTTCTTGAAACGATTACATAGGTGTTCAAGTTCACCCTAGACTATGCCTCTAATAGCCTACATCACAATTTACTATCCACATGGCTTGATTTTCGGATATCAGTCCTCACTCCAGGTTCCTTGCATTGTCAGCTGCCTCATCGAGGATCGTGTGGAATGCCCTTGGCTTTGGCGGTGCATTTGGTCTTGCTACTTCGTTTTTCTTTGCACAGTTCTTCGAAATATGCCCATCATTTCCACATTCGTAGCACTTCTTGTTGTCGAATGTACAATCTCTAGAATAGTGACTGGTCCTACCACATTTATAACACGTCACTTCTCCATCGCATCTTCCGAAGTGCTTCTTCTTGCACTTCTCACACCACTTTGTTCCACCTCCTCCGCCTCCAGACTTTGAGAATTTGCTTTCCTTGCTAGGCCTTGAGGATCCTTCAAACTTCCTCTTTTTTCCCGCTTTATCCTTTTCTAGACCCTTTTCTCTTATCTGGGTCTCTACATTCTTAGCTGCTCTAACGGCTGTCTTTAAAGTAGTTGCCATTTTAACCGTTAGGCCAAAGTCTATTGGCAGTCCGTTAGCAAACCTATCTATCTTGGAGAGTTCAGTAGGCACCAAGTAGGGAAACAGCTTCATCCTCTTGGTGAATGCGGTGGCATACTCATCAACACTCATCTTCCCTTTCTTCAGGTTCTGAAACTCGTTGTTTAGGTCTATCAGATCTATCTCTGAGCAGTATTGCATTTTCAACTGCTCCATGAATGCTTCCCGAGACATCCGCATGGCTTCTCCCCGTGGCATTGTATCTGCCAATAACGTCCACCAACTTAAAACACCGGTCTTTAGTTGTCTGACTGCAAAGACCGTCTTTTGCTTATTACTACATTCGTAGCTCTCAAATACCATCTCCATCTCAGAGATCCAGTCCATAATCTCTACTGGTTTTGGGCTTCCAGCAAGACTTGATGGCTTGGCACCCAATAAATTCTTATACTTCCGCCCATCCTTATCATTTCCCCTCTCCGGGCCATTCATCCTTGCCCCTTGGGTTCCAGCTTGACTCATAGTGCGGGTATAGTTTCCTTCCTCCGATTGCTTAGGAACCAGTTCAGGTTGCACGATCGGTATTGTAGCTTCCTCTCGGTTCTGTTGAAGTAAACGCCTTGTTTCCTTCAATTGACGATCCAACATCATCTGGATCATCGCTTGTACTCTGGCCATCGTGATTGTCTCAGGAGCGGCTACGACAACAGGTTTTTGCTCAATCAGTGGTGGTTGATTCCTGTTTCCATTCGCGTTCCCGACTCCACTTCGGGTTCTTGCCATTTCGATCTATACACCAAATCATACGTCCGGTGTGTAATGACGAGAATTAAGATAGGAAAGATTTCATTTACGATCGACGTGTAAATCTCCTTATCATTTGAAAAGTTACATGCCAGTTCTAATACCGTAATTAAACGTTTAGAAATCTGAACACATAAAGTTTCCAGATCCGGTCGGCAACAGACCATAGATCCGATCAAACGATAACATCATAAAGCATCACAAATCATTTAGCACATAAAAGCAATTTAGACATCTTCCCTAAATGGGCTAGTGCCCGTGTCTATTCAGGTGTACTTCCTAAAATATATTAGACACACTCCTCACGATCATCGCTTAGCATTCTAAGTTTAGGTCTACAAATAAATCCTTATTCCTAGTTCGCTTAAACTAATGCTATGATACCAACTGTGACATCCCCATTTTCACGGCCAGAAAAGACCGATTATGTTTATGCTTTATAAAAATCAGAGTACCTCTTTTAATAAAAATGGTGCAGAATTTGTTCCCAGAAAACATGATAAATACGTAATCAAAGCACTTCCGAAGAAATGTATTTTTATTCATTTTCCAAACCTTGGGATGTCATCGTCAATACAGAAACATAAGCATATACAGAACTTACATTCATTTACACTAGTGATCTACATCTCTTTTAAATCTCTCAGTGTAAAGTAGCTTCATATCGACACATGTGATACAAATAAGCTTGAGTGGGTCTGGTTGGGAAACCTGGTGAGTACATAGTGTTTTCAACCCACAATAATATAGTTAATTTGTTTCTTCACATATTACATCTCAAACAATTAACCCGATTGCCCATCCCCATTTTCTTCATTTAATATTCCCTAAAGAATTATCTTAAGGGTCATCTCCTATATCGTATTTACCTCTCATCTCTTTACATCACATTTCCTTATATGTTCGTTCCTAAGGACTTTTCATGAGGATCATTGCCTACATCACATAATCAGTAATGATTCGGGGACTACCCCCTCAATACGCGCCTAGTAAGGGTTGGAGTATCATCACATGACTACGTAGTTACAACATCGCCTGAACTCATAATTCATAGTAAGGGTTAGAGTATTATCACATGAATACGTAGTTACAACATCGCCTGAACTCGTAATTCATCACCTACAAGTTATGAGACTGTTGGTGTTTCCACGGGGTTATCTAAAATAGTCCGCGGTCGCCATCTATACTCTGGTAGATGACTATGTTGAGAGAAAAACTTGAGACACTTGAACAAACGTTAGAACAAGTACAGTTGCATAATAGTTTATCTCAAAGGATCTAAAAGCTCAACAATAATAAAGAGTTAACGAGTTAGATAGTTAGAGTGTTAGTTGCGGAAATGTAAGGAATATAAATGACAACAGTTGATATATCAAGTATACACATAAGTTGATTCATAACATGGAATGCATTCAGACCAAGTTAGTAAGTGAGATCGAACTTAGTGATTAAGTCACGAATGACTTGCTCCGAAGAGTAGTAATATTCAGTAATGTTCTAGTGAACTTGGAGAGTAAGGAGAGATTTTTAAGGTGCGTAATCAGATAGAGATGAGAGATATATTAGATAGCATAGAAGTTGCGATAGATTGTAGAAGATGTGAAAGATTGTCATTGAATCAGAAAGATTGAGTCCTTTATATAGAGACTCAGGAGTTACATGGATCAAATCTCTAAGAGTAGCCATGCAAGGCATACTGGACAATAGAGAGTATTACATCAAAAGTAAAGTAATCTAGTAAGTAAGAGTGACTGCGGTTGATGATGACTTCGGGTGCGGTTGCTGAAGGAGAGTTGACTGCGGATTCTCGAGGGCTGCGGTAGCTGAAGTTCAAGAGGGTCACTTTTATGATTCAACAATTTCCCCCTAAATGACCTCTTTAACTTCTCTTTAGTTATCACGTTTTAGGAACTTGATCAGAATCCACCAAAACTTTCTGATATTCTCCAACCATGTGATCCTTCTTAAAATTTCGAACTTGACTTCGGCAGTCGTGTGCTTTGATCTTTCAACTGCGGTTCGACAAAATTTCAAGTTGCTTCCTTGTGAGGCGATTCATGGCAGTCATAGGAATGAAGTATTTGATTTTGTCGACCTTCCTTTTGAAAATGACTCCGAGCTCAGGGAAGTTTGTTGCACCTAGGGATCTTTCTTGATTACCTTCGGTAGGCATCGTTGCAGGATCGAGTGGTGGTAGATCGAACTTTTTAGCAATTGTGGGGTAGATGTCTGCATCGATTTTTGCAAAGTCACAGACGGTTTCCCTCAGAAATGTGCTCGCCCTTTCAAGTGCCATCTTCATCTTCGGATACTTCTCGCTTTTGTTTTTGAACACCTTTGCTATCAGGAAGATTTCTTCTGGATTCATACATGGGAAGTCAGCTTGGGTGCGGACATAGTCCTGATTCCTTCTTGTAAGCGTGTATTGAATGAAGTCAGCTTTCATGAATTTCTGGGGCTTAAAGTTCTTGATTGCGGATGGTCTATCATTAGACCAGATTTTCTCTATGGAATAGGCATGTTTGGAATAGAAACGGTTGAGTCTTTCGAATTCCATAGGTAGTCTCTTGTGATCAGGTAGGCTACGGTCAAACTGCTCAAATACAGTGAAGTACTTGGCATTTGGGGATATTGGAACATCCCAGTAGCCATCCGAAGGGGGTTCAGCGTAGGTAAGGTAAGGTTTGTAGTCATCATCCAGCAGTCTTCGGTGGGGATTGATCCAGGAATTGATTAAGGATTCATCCATAGTAATGTCGAATCCGTTCTCTCTCTAGATGAGTTCAGCAAACTTGGCTGCTTTCCAATCTGCTTTCTTTTGTTTTGTAGTGGGAGAGTCGTCGGAGTGTTCAGATGACATATTGGATGCCAGATTCTTGAAGTGGAGAGGAGTCTCCGGTCGCTCAAAAGAACTTTCTTGAACGATTTTGTGTTGCGGTGGAGACTGATGAGGTGGTGATTGATGCGGTGGTGATTGATGTGGTGGTGATTGATGCGGTGGTGATTGATGTGTAGATGGTTGCGGTGAGGGAATTTTTTCAGTTATGATGGGGGGGCTTTGATGATGAGAGACACTATTTGAATGATGGTCTCGTACCACGCTCCTTTGGGGATATTGGAACATCCATTTGATGAACCTTGATGTTCTTGTGAGCAGCGTATGCTAAGAAGATTCGGATGGCTTCCATTCGTGCTACCGGAGCATACGTTTCATCATAGTCAATACCTTCAATTTGACTATATCCCTTGGCAACTAGTCTTGCCTTGTTTCTGACGATCGCACCGGATTCATCCAACTTATTCTTCTACACCCATCTAGTACCAACGATGGTGTGACCTTTAGGCTTCGGAACGAGCTGCCATACTTTGTTTCTTTTGAATTCTTCTAGCTCTTCTTGCATTGCAGATATCCAGTCTGGTTCTAGTAATGCTTCTTTGATCGTTCGGGGCTCAACCGAGGACATAAATGCTGCGTAGTGACAATGATCAGATAAATCCTTGGAAGATCGAGTCTGGATACATGTGGATGGGTTGCCGATGATTTGACCTGGTGGGTGGTCCTTCGTCCATACGTGTAGACGGGGTTGCAGATAATCAGCAGCTGCGGTAGAGGGAACATCTTCAATATAGGAAGACTCTGCGGTTGGAGACGGCAGATCCCCCTGGACTTGAGAACATCCTGCTGAGTTGTCTTGAACTGGAAAGGTAGGTTCAGAGTTTGCTTGGGCAGATGGGGAAGGTTCCCTCTGGATTGCTGACGAGAGTTCCCCTTGAACCTGAGAAGGTTCCGCCTGGATTGCGGATGGGAGTGTGATAATCCTTGAGTCTGTTCTTGTGTCAATGTTCTCTATGATTTCATCATCCGAGTCCGAAGAAACGTTTGATGGTTGAAAGTCTTTACGGATAGGGACTGGAGCTGCATCTTCTAGTACTGGAACCTCGATGGTTGTTGTATGGTCCGGAGTTGAGTTTTCCCCCTCAACCGGCGAGGTGGAAGTATTTAGTGATACCTCATCGGACGGTTAAGGACCAGATACGTCAGCATGTTGCTGTTGAGCTTCCGGGGACACAAGAACTTCGGATAACTTGGCTGTTTCTACAGGGTCGAAGAGATCGTCATAGTTTACTTCAACTAGGTTGAGTGGACCCAAAGAAGAAGGAATATCACTTTCTAGGATTGTTGTGGTTTCGGTTGATGGAGCAGTGTTGCGGATGTGATAATCATCGAATTTCACATCGAAGCTTTCAATTATCAGCCTTGTGCGTCTAATGAGAACCCTATAAGCAACTTTGTTAGTGGAGTAGCCAAGGAAGATGCCTTCATCAGACTTTGGTGCGAATTTGTTGAGGTGATCGTTGTTGTTGATTACGAAACATCTACACCCAAATATATGGAAGAATCGGACATTTGGCTTGCGGTTGTTAAGGCCCTCATACGGTGTTTTGCTGAGACGTTTGCACACAATGCTTCGGTTCTGTACAAAACAGGCTGTGGCCACTGCTTCGGCCCAGAAGTAGAGAGGAAGGTGTGCGAAGTTGAGCATAGATCTGGCCCAGAAGTTGAGCTCTACTACCCCATTTTGTTGCGGCGTGTAAGGAGCTGAGAAGTTGTGAGTGATGCCCTTTGAAACCAAGAAACTATTTAGAAGATGATTAGTAAACTCGGTTCCATTATCACTTCGGATACGTCGTACTGGTAACTTGATCTGAAGTTCAATTTCCTTGATGAAATTGATCATGATCTGCGGAGTTTCTGATTTGAGTCTTAAGAAGTAGACCCAGGTGAACCGTGTGAAGTCATCAACTATAACCAGTATATATTTCTTGTGATGGAGACTGGCTACGGTAGATGGACCACAGAGATCAATGTGTAAAAGTTCCAATGGTTCAGAAATTGAGGAGTCAATCACCATGGGGTGACTTGCTTTGGATTGTTTTCCACATTCACATACAGGACAGAGAGTATCATTGCTAAACTTGAGGATTGGAAGATCTCTGACTAGTTCTCCGGTGACCAAATTGTTGATGTATCTAAAGTTGAGATGAGCTAGCTTGCGGTGCCACAGCCAGCTGACTTCGGTACTGCTTTGGATAGGAAGCATAACTGCGGTTTGCCTATGATCAGAGATACATCCAGAGGATACATAGTACCTTCGGATCGGGACTTGATCATACATGTGCTCCTATCACTTGTCATTACATAGCAAAATTGGTCATCGAATTCAACTCGGTGGCCTGCCTTACATAGTTGACCAACACTGATGAGGTTGTGTTTAAGGCCTTCTACATAAGCAACTTTTGAATAGAGAAGTTTCCCGTAGTAAGAACACCATAACCTCGGATTATCCCATTCGCATTGTTGCTGAATGTGACATTTCCACCGTTGCAAATTGGCCTGAAATCCCGAAGGTATTCTAACCTTCCAGTCATGTGCAAGGAGCAGGCACTGTCAATTAACCATTCTTCTTCTTGTTCCTCCTTGCACAAAGCCTGAGAATTACACGGTTAGTTTAGGCATCCAAACTAGTTTGGAGCCTGGGCCAAAAGAATTAGATTTGACATGAGATGAACCATTTTGACAACTACACTGACATTGACATGCTGAAATTTTGTCTTTTGTTCTGACACTTGGTTTGGTCAGCGGTCTAAAGGATGAAGTAAACTTGTGACCGGTTCGAGGTTGGTAATGTCTGACATTTGTGCTGTTGGAATTTGAAAAAGTTTGTTTCGAAAAGGATTTAGCACGTGTAGACTCTTTGGACCTTTGTGTTGGATTTGGTAAAATTCCCTTCCACTTGTTAAAATTGTGATGTGATTTTAAAAGTGTTGGAGTGGGTAAAATACCCTTCCATTTCGGATCATCTGAGGAATAGATTTGAAAACCATTGCTTCGAAAAGACCTTACACCTTTTTGGGTTGTGTCAGATGAGTTAGGAATGACTGTTGAAACTGCACATTCCTTTTTGCATGTTTTCTTGATGGGAGAGTTTTTTGAAGAATAGTCAGAGAAAAGAAACTTTTCTGGACTCTTACATTTTGGAAATCTGATATGTCTTTTGTTTTTAGAAAAGTTTTGTCGATTTGTGCCTCGGGATCGAATTTCCTCTTTGAAAGCCTTTTTTGCTAAAGTTTTTGGAGAACCGCAGTCATTAGTGTTTAGATGCGGTTTTCTGGAAGCCTTTGAAAATATTTGAAAACGAGGGCTTGAGTCATCCGAACTTGAAGATTCAGGGGTTTGAGAGCATTGACCCGCTTCAAAGTTCTCTATGGGTAATTCATGATGAATTGGCTGAAGAGTCACAGAACCTTTAATTGATGACTGCGGTAAGGATGATTTGACTACTGCAGAGTAAGTCTGAGTTGGGACTACCGTGGGACTTTTGTGGGACTTCTGTGCCTCATGACTGTAGTGAGAGACACTGCGGTCTGAGGGTAGAGATGGGAAGTCCTGTGAGACTTCGGGACCCTCTATGACAATTTCTTCATCAACAACTGATGAGGTCTGAGAATTTGGATATATTGTGCCACAGATAGGGATTTGATCACATGTGTGACCCGAAACCTCAGGCACAATTTCCTCTATGACACAGTTATTACTTAGATTATGAAGTCTACCGAAGTGTGTTCTGATATCTTCAGGAAAGGTTTTGTCATTGACTAGAAAATGAAATTCTCGATCTGGAGGGACATACAGTCGATCTTTGTTGAACCGGGGTGAGGAATCCTTTGCGGTAGGATATCCATTGGACCAACCTTAATTGTATGTATTGTCCACAGTTCCATTATTCACCTAATTTTCAATAGCTTCACTTTCATTGAACAATTTTTCTATTAAAAGATTTAAGCGTACAATCTCACTCTGAGCTAAATCTCTTTGGTTCAAAGCTATCTCTAGTTGTGTTTTCTTGCATCTTTTTCTAACTCTAAGTCCTTTTCTAACATAGCCATTTTGAGTCTTTTGTTGTCCAGTCGTCCTCTTACATGAAACATCTCTTGGGACGCTATGTTCTTCTCATCTAAGGCTTTGTTATAGTCTGTAAGGACGGCAGCACATGTGTCATTAAGATTCTCTATGAATGGTTGATAGTCATGCATGATATAGTTTAGAGTTTGAATCATGAGTTTTACCTATTCCACGATGCTTAGAGTTCCATCCTTTTCCATGTAGCAGTAGTTCTTTTCCAGCTTTGTAGACTCATCATCAGCCATAGTTGTCAGCATGCAGATTTTTCCTTTTCCTTTGACATTGCTGATGACTTCTTCTTCATCTCCGGATGACCAAACTTGATGGTCTCTTTTGACATGGGCTACGTATGCCCTAGCCTTTTCCTTTCTTCCAATTCCTGAGCCATTCTAAGGTAGAATGCTCTGTCTTTCACTACATTTGCCTTGCAATCTCTTGCAAAATGATTCTCTTTGTTGCACTTGTGACAAATTACAACATCCGTTTTGTCTTCTGAGGGAGTACCGGAGTCAGTGGTTTGAATGGACTGCGGTGCCTCCTTTGGTTGAGAATTTTGAGATTGCGGTGGTGGATGAGAACTTTTGGGATAACAAGAATGGTTGTTATGCGGGTTGAAGTTACGGTTGAATGGTGGTTTGTTGAACTGTTGATTTTTACGAAAAGAAGGTGGTAGCCTGTTGAACTGTTGACTAACAAGAGCAATAGCTTTCTGAAATTCTTCTTCATTATCATACTCTGCATCAGCTTCGTATGACTGCGGTGTAGTGTCATACGAGGGAGAGTAGGATTGATTAGGTGGAGCTTGTGCTATGAGAGCAAGTGGTCCTCCGAAGTGAGCACAGTCTTTGAGTACGGTTGATTCTTGTGCTTGCAGTTCCCCGTAGAGCTTGTAGAGGGACAAAGAATGAATCTTTCTATCCCCTTGGACTATCATCTTAGCAGTAGTCCAATGTCTTCCCAAACCGTTGAGAAACTGAAGGTTTGTTTCATGGTTGTTGCGGATGGTGCCAGCATTTGATAACTTGGTGACTATCGGATTGAACCTTTTAAAAGAGTCTTCTAAACTTTCGCCAGTATGAGCTTTGAAATTGTTGAACTTGTTGAGAGCAGTTGTGAGCTTCTTGTCTTGAGCTTGTTCTGAGCCTTCGTATAAATTCTTGAGAACTTCCCAGCTCTCTTTCGCTGGTTTGCAGTTTATGATAATGTCGAAGTTGTCAGGAGCAACTCCACAAGAGATTTCATAAAAAGCAACAGCATCATTTTCCATTTTATCGAGATCATCTTTGGTACGACGGTTCATGACTGGTTGTCCTCCTCCTAGTCTGGCTGTGGCACCATCGGTTTGAACTGGTGTAAGAACAGGGACATGTGGTCCTTCTTCTACGGATCGCCATACATCTCTACCAAGTCTTCTTAAGTACCTTTCCATTCTCTGAGACCAGTAATGATATTCAATTGCAACCAATATTGGGGCTCGATTCGAACCACCAACACTGTTGGAGACATTCAGAGATAATGCTTGTGCCATTTTTCCTTGTTTTTTAAGTTTTTTTTTTAAGAAATGAGCTTCAGTGGTATAGAAGGCCCTTTGAAAATCAGAGTTTTGTTTTTCAAAAAGCAACCACTATGGCTCTGATACCAAGGTGTGAGGAATGAGGATGCACCGGCACCTCTATTTATAGGCTGCTTGGAGCGTCACCACGTCGTGGTACCTCCCACCACATCGTGGTACCTTCGTAGGCTCCAAGGCTTCGCCTAGTGCTGACACGTGGCATCGCACACAGGGTGGAAATCAGCCGATTTTCAAAAATTCATAACTTTCGCATACGAGCATAAAACATATATAATCAGCAAGATAACTAATAGAAACATACCAACAACCACATCTGGTGTTGCCCTGACCTCCTCGACGGTAAGCTGGAAGGCGCGTCCCTGGGCCCACGGGGGCCCTACTCTACCATGACACCCATGAATAATCCTCAATGCAGCCGGAACTGGAGCCTGTGCCGTCCTGGAAGCGAGTTGTGGACAGTTGTTCTTCACGTGACCAACCTGGTTACAGTGATAGCAGATCCTCATATCCTGATCCGGGGCCGGCTGGCGACAATACCTCGTAAAGTGCCCCTGCTTGCCGCATTTGCGGCATGCACTGCCCGATCTGCAAACTCTCGAATGACCCTTCCCGCACTTCCCACAAGTGCGGCCGCGCTGGCCCCCAGACCTACAAGCAGCGGTATTGGGCCGCTTCAGCACAGGCTGTGACTACGTCGGGGTCTTCCTCTTCTCCCATAACTGTAACTCGATCTCAAGCTCACGCCGCCTAGCGGCCTCCTGTAGTGTATCGCAACGCTGGGTAGCAACAAACTAAAGGATGTCAGTCTTGAGCATGCTCAGATAACGTGTGATCTGTGCCTGCTCGGAAGCAAACTCCAGGCAAAAGATCGCCCTCTAAGTGAACATATGGGTGATCTCTGTCTCAAATCCAGAAACTCTTGTGCCAGCCGCTCGTGCTCAACCCGTGGAATGTAGCGTGCGTGGAACATATCCCTGAACTGCTGCCAAGTAACCACAGCTCTCCGATCAACTGTATCCGACCCCGTCATCAACCTCCACCAGTCCTTGGCTCCGGAACTCAGCAGGTTCAGAGCACACCTGACCTTCTGGTCAGCAGGACATGAGCACGTGAAGAAACATCCCTTCACGTCAGACAGCCACCTCATGGCTACGATCGGGTCCTGAATCTCGTCAAAAATCGGGGGCTTCGTGTTATCGAAGTCCCGGTACTGGAAAGCCTGATTGGCCCCACTACTTGCAGCTACTACGGTTGCAGAAGCTGCAGCGAAAACTGTGTCAGGGATGGCTGCATAGCGCTCATCGAAGTACTCCACCATGGCGGTCTTGATAGACCCAAACATCTCCGGCAACTGAACCCGGAACAACGTAGCAACCTCATCATGCAGGATCTCCCGAATCATGGCTTCCATCTCGTCTGGCCTCATCTGGCTGATAGTCTCGGGCACTTCCAGTGCACCCTGACTGCCCTGTCCTGATCCCGATCCGAATCCAGTCATGAATCGCCTCGTAACCACCATACTGAAAATATACCAGGAAGATATCAGATACTCCATATAACAATCGGGGAACCACCTCCCAACAAAGCCCTAGGGGTCGTGACTTCCTTGCTACGTATATGGGTCCTATGCTTTCAGTAGTACGGGCCCATACTACCTTCCACACCTACCCATATTTTTCTCAAGTATCATCACAACGACCTAACAATATACATCTATATAGGCGATTGCTCAATCCTCACCCCTAGAGGAAGGCTAAATATCTCAGAAATGGCCGACTGACTCCGCATAACTCATCCATGAAACTTCCACCAACCCTACAGCACTCGTCTATGCTAGCCATACATATAGCTAGATCCTATATACTTTCGAATACCTGATCCTACCCTAAGCCCTTCATCAAACAAGAACAGGAAATAAGGCCAAACCAAACATTCTCAGGCTATAAGATCTTAATTATGTATGACTGTGATGCATACACTAAGCAACTACAGTAATGATGTCAATTTTATATAAGGAAAAACCCTAAGCTATCAGGCATCATATAATCAGGCAATTGTATCATGCAATTCCTGAAGATCCCTAGCCTAGTACTAGCATGCTGTTCTAACATATCACAAAATCAAATAATTCGTAAGGTATTTTGGGGTCTACTTACTGGCTCTGGCTGATCGTACACTTGCATCCTCGTTTAGTATTTTGAAAACCATTTGAGAAATCATTTTAAAAATCTTGTCCTCAGTTTGAGACTAGATACACACGAGTGTTTCCTCCAATTCACTCAAACCAAGGCTCAAATACCAACTTGTAACACCCATAAAAATCATGCCAATTTAAAACTTTTTAAATCATTCAAAAACCAATAATTATTACAAATTTGTTTTCAAAATGGTTTCATGTCAGAGTATCCCAGAATCAAATCATAAAAATATAAGCAGGTGCACGATCACGCCTTCGCCTTCCCGTGATCATCAGAAGTACCTGAAACAAAATCAACAACTGTAAGCCCGAAACTTAGTGAGTTCCCCCAAAATACCAACACCATACAAACCATAACAATATCATACAAACAACATGCATAATGAGCCATCAGCCCGACTGGTCCGCCTCTCAGGGCCATCAGTCTATCTGGACCGCTTTCCGAGCCATCTGCACGTATGGACCGCCTCGCAGGGCCTTCAGCCTATCTGGACCGCTCGTCGGGCCTTCAGCCTGACTAGTACGCCCTTACCGGGTCTACAATCTATCCGGACCGCCCTGGGTATGTTGGCATATTTCACAAAGTAGGACCGCCTCAACCCAACCCCCGATCAAACAATCATGTGCACATAAATAACATAGGCTAGCTAGCATGTACAGATAGTCATACAGATCTAACAGATCACTATTCATAACTTCATTCTATAACCAGGATACCGATCTAACAGATAACTTACATAACATGATCCTATAACCTGGATACCGATCTAACAGATCACTAACATTGCATAATCCTATAACCATCATACAGATCTAACAGATCACTAACATAGCATAATCCTATAACCAGGATACAAATCATAAAGGGTCGGCCTTGGTGCCTTAGACCCTGTTGATATAGTGAGAAGAACTCACCTCACAATGTCGATCGGAACTGAAGTATCAAACTCCCGAAACATGGCTCCAAACACCAACACCTGCATCCACCAATGATCCACTTCCATAAATTCCCAAATTACTAAAATACCCCCAGAAGTCAAACTAGTCAACCCTTGGTCAAAGTCAAAGTCAGCGTTCAAGGTCAACAGTCCATGTTGACCCAACTCGTCGATTGTAGCTTACTGACTCGTCGAGTTCCTTCAGAACTCAAGAATCACCAAAACCCCAGTCGACTCGTCGATTTTCCAGACAACTCGTCGAGTCCATGCAGTGTCCAGAATGTCGGGGAAAACCCTAACCAACTCGTCGAGTTACCTCTCTAACTCGCCGAGCTCATGCAGAATCCAGAAAGTGGGAAACCATCATTCTACTCGTCGAGTTTACTATGCAACTCGTCGAGTTTCCTTCAGTCCATTTCTCATTCAGATGCTTTTAAGTAAAACCAAAGCTCCAAACTATAGATCTAGGCTCCTAGGGTGTAGTTACCACGTAAAGTTGCTAACTTTACGCGCATGCCAGGCTCCAAGAAGCTAAAACACTCATAACTAGCCTTAGAAGAAGGTTTTGGACATGGAAGAGAGCCAAAGCTTCATAAAGCTTGAGGCCTTATGTCCATAAGGACCTAGAGGAGTCCAGATCTGAAGCCATGCCCTTGTGACAAGCTCAAATCCGAAAGCAACTCCATTTTGCACCAAAATGCCCATATACTAACATAAGAAGAGATCTAAGAAATGGAAGGCCAAGGTAAAGACTTTTTACCTTCAACTGGATGCCAACACGATGTAGATACTAGATCTACAAGCTTCTTCTCGTTCCAAGCCTCTAAATCTTCAAGCCTCTTCAAGGAATGCACCAAATACACACTTTAGTCTCACACACGCTCAAAATAGGGTTAGATCTAGTAGGGTTTGCTTCTGGTCGTCAAAAGGTGGTAAGGAGGCTGGAGGAAAGGACTTAAGGTCCTTTAAATAGGGTGCAAACCCTAAAAATTAGGGTTTCCATCCGTAGCCTCTACTCGACGAGTTGGGTCCTCCAACTCGTCGAGTAGATACCATAAACCACGCGGGATGACCAGGTTCGACACGACGAGTTGGGGCCTCCAACTCGTCTAGTTCCCACAATAAAATGAATATAAAGCTTTAGAACTTATACCTGGGAGTCGGGATGTTACACCAACCTAATGTTTGGAACATACAGGAGTATAAGGATCCTAATTACCACGAATAGAGATTGATCATATCTCCTACGATTAAGGGTATTTAATCCCCACTAAGGTTTAAAGAGTTAATGACCTCTTTTACACGAGATAAGGTTTCTACACCTCGCCTGGACACATGATATCTTACTATGGAATGTGAATAAGGGGATCATTTCTCGCTTTAGTGACTTGGAAACCCTCTTATTTCTGAAGATATGTTAAAATCCTAAAGTAAAATTCTAAGGTTTATAAAATTAACATATTATACTAAGTTGAGATCCTCCCCAATAAAATTCTAAGGTTTATAAAATTGTCATGTTATCTTATGAGTTGGGATTCTCCCCATTTGTTTTGGGATTTTCCCCAGTTATTATTCGAAGTGAGATTTTCCCCAGTTATTATTTGAAATGGGATTATCCCCAGTTATTATGGGATTTTCCCCAGTTATAATTCGAAGGGATTTTCCCCAGTAGGGATCTTCCCCGGTTATTATCTAAACAATATTTCTTTTAGTTGAAAAGCAGATTAAGGATCTTCAAAAGATCTCCTAACAGGGATCCTTCTCTATGTAGACTCTAAAGATCATAAGGAACTAAAGGGATCATAACTCAATATTTATCTTAAATCAGAAGATTGTGAAACCTAAAGATCACCAGGTTCAATCTATCTTAAAATTATTTTTCATACGTAATGATGAAGGGAGTATTCTCTTGAAGATCTTAACTATTTAAGATCCCAAATCAAAAACTAACTATTTCAGGTTAATCGGATCTTAAGAGTTTTTGTAAAACCAGAACTCTTTAGGATCCTGATTGTATGAGGATACTTAGCAGAAAATTAACTATTGTAGGTTATTAAGGATCCTAAGAAACTGAGGATCATCAGAAGTCCTGCCGCTAAAATCATACCAACCACGGAAGCAAATAGAAATATGAAGCAACCATAACATGAAGTTGAAAAGGGGTTCCCACTCATCCTCACAAAAATATATTGTTTACAAACAAAGATGTTAAATTATTATTACTAATCAAACCTACCGCTAGTCTTAGTCACCCCCAACTGGGGTCTTCTCTCACTTTTTATTCTTCTCTTCCTCTTTCTTGTAACAATGTAAATTTTCAATTTAAAACACATTTTCTCAATCCAAACATCTCAAAAGTGTCATAATATCAAATCATCATTCACATATCCAAAAACTGTATATATAACAACTCCAGGATCCTCTCAAAACATAACTCAAATCTCTGATGTGTGTACAATCAAGTCGGCGCCTTCCCGTGATCCTGAGAAGTACCTGAAACACATAACACATAACACGGTAAGCACGAAGCTTAGTGAGTTCCCCAAAATACCACTCATATCTCATTAGCCTCTCATGGCTATACTCAGATAAGACCCTTCGGTCAATGTGTCTCAGTGGGACCCTCTAGTCCCACAACTCAGCTGGGGAGGGTCCCTCAACTCAGCAACTCAAATAACACATAACATATATATCACAAAGACAATAAGCAGGATATCTCAATACACAGTAATGCATATAAGACCCTCCGGTCACACATAGATTACCACTCAAGGTAAGTATAGTGAGAAGACTCACCTCGTAAGCTAGCAAGTGACAATCTCGTACACAGAATCTCGAACTAGCCTCCGCCAATCACATAGAATAATTATCTCTAATTAATACTCTACTCATACTCAAATTATACCAAAGGTTTCTTTCTCTTTCTTTTTCTCTCTCTCTCTCTCTCTCTCTAGCTCTTGGAATGGGTAAAAGACCTTTTTACCCCTCCATGGTCTCCGTTACTCATGTTGACCAAACCCTAAAGTCAACAGAAGTCAAACTCAATTCAACAGTCCAAGTATGACCTAAGTCGCTGATTTCACTAATGTGACTCGTCGAGTCCACTCGTTCCCTCAGAAGTCTCGTGAAGGTCCAACTCAGCTCGTCGAGTTAACCCCCAACTCGCCGAGCTATCGTATGATCAAGCTTATCGAGACAACCCTAGCCGACTCGTCGAGTCTATTCAGACTCATTTCCCATTCAGACGATTTCAATGCAGAAAACCTCCCCAAACTTTAGATCTACACTCTCAAGGCTCGATTATCACGTAAAGTCTCGAGCTTTACGTCCATGCATGGCACTTAGGGCTTGAAATGCCAAGAACATGCTTTATCAAGGGTTTTTCACTCAAAAGTTCTATTATGGCTGAATAAAGCAAGGACCTTTGGACTCTAGGGACCTCTCAAGGTCCAGATCTGATGTCCAAATCTCTATATGAACTCAACACACTCAAAGTCCCAAAATAAGATGGAAAAAGCCCTAAACTCCAATAATATGAGATCTACCCAACAAAATGAGAAAGGTATAAACTTTATACATTTTACAGAAGCTCTTGGATGAATATCAACAGATCTAACAGCCTCCTCTTGTTCCTTGCTTGAAATCCTTCTCTTCTCTTCCAAAGATGCACCAAGATACTCAATATTAGCTCACACTCTCTCTATTAGCTCAAAGGGCGATTAGGGTTTCTCTCAGTGAAGGTAAGCAGCTGATGAGCCACAAATGAGGCTATAAGTGCCTTTAAATAGGCCCCAAACCTGGGGATTTAGGGTTTCACTTCACAGCGTCTACTCGGCGAGTCGACTCTCTGAACCGTCGAGTAGATCATTAATCCCACGAGGCACATCGCGACTCTACTCGATGAGTTGTAGCACCAACTCGTCGAGTTTCTCAATAGCCCTCAAAAATAAATAAATAAACAATTTACCTGGAAGTACGGATGTTACATTTCTTCTTTCACTTCGCTTCTTTTTCTCTCCTTTCCCCCATAGGATCCTGACAAGCATTGACAGGCCTACCGGTCAATTTAGCCAAGGCCTCATGCCACCCAGCTACATCCCATGATCCCATGTTCTCAACATCCTCTGTCAATTTGATTTATGCCTCCCAAACCACCTCGGCGGCACTGATCCTGACCTCAGCTATCACCTCTCTGATCTCCACTGTATGCTCCTAATCTCTTTCTGCTTTCTCCTTGACCAGTTTTTCCACCCTTTATAAAAGATCCTTGTTGACCGCCTCTTGTTCCCTCAAGGATTGTTCTGTTTGGTTGAGCTTAGCTTAGAGGTCCTCAGAGGAATGGGAGATATGATCACCCACCTGCAAGAAGCAATGATGAGATAATTGAAGGCATATATAAGAAACTACAAGAATACTTATAGATTGAGAAAAGAAGAGCAACTTGTTCAATGCTTCGTCCACCCCGAGATTCTCTAGGTTAAAAACTTCAGTTGATTTCCTTTTTCGGGATCCTGGAGTTTTGACAGACAAATCTATAGGGGAACTCTTGGAAAGTAGAGAGGATTTTTCTTTCTTGACCACCAATTGGTCATTGGACATAGCAGAATCAAGGTCAACAAGGGTAAAACATGCATTAGAACGAGTAGATTTATATCCTAAGCATAACAAAAAAGTTTTGTCAGCTGAAGAACCTTCATATGAAAGAAAATAAAATTTAGGATCCTTACCGGTAGCCATAGGGATAATGGCAGTTGATCTTTCTTGGTGGCTGGGGTGATCGAGCTTGAATGTTCTATCAATCTCGAGCAGGGCAAGGAAATTTTCGATCTTATCTTTGGTGTCTTCAGTAGAAGGAACAAACTCTTCTAACTTGAAAGCTAGAAAAAATCAAACAACATAAGAAGTGTAATGCTAGGATCCTTACCATAAATATATGAAACTCTATCCTTTCTAACCCAGGATTGGAAAAAGATCTCCATTAGGAATGGAGTTTCGTTTCACGAAAAAGTATTTTCCTTTCCAAGAACCATCATCATACTTGGATTTGAGAAAAGGGGGTGCTTTATTAGTTTTGACTTTCAGAAAGAAACGAGAATTTCCAAAGATCAAAAGGTCATAGACATGGGCTAATTTATTCAAACCAATCCTGAGATCCATGGAGCGGTTCAATCGATTGATCCAGTAGAGGATCCTCCAACCGCCGACATTGTTTGAATATACGAGACTTTGGTAATCTCAAAGAACGCGGAAATAATCTTGGGAAAAGGATAAGAAAGAGCTAGGGTGAAAGGGTACTCGGGAAAATAGACCCACGAAGAAGAAATGAAATCCAGTTGGATCCTCGCATCAAAAGCTTTAAAAACGGAACTGACGGGAAAAGCCCCATCCGTTTTCAGGGCTTCGATGTTGTTGTCATTAAAAGTACAAGTTTCCTCGTAAATAATCGATGAATCATCATCAGGAACGGCAACGACATTTATATGAGAGCGAGTTACTTTTTTTTAACCCTTGAGTTAAGATAAATAAAGAGAGGAAGAAAAGTAACGAGGATAGTATCTTCGATGGTGTTCGATAAACGTCTGAATGGAGCTGAAAGAGTAAGGCAAAAAAAAAGACTGAATGTCCTATTTATACACAAATTGTGGAAAGGTAGAAGGGTGATTTGACAGATTATTGTGCCAGCTTCAACGGCTAGAAATCTACCCGTTGAGATTCAAATTATCCTATCCGTTAGAACTTCATAATCTTTATTTTATCACTATTTATTTTTAAAATTATACCTTTAAATACTTGATATTAACCTTGATATTTCGCAAGTATAGTTTCGGGCAATTGTTAGGGCCAAGATCCTCAACCCTATTCAGGATCCCGAATCTTCAGGATCCCTAACATTTCTTAGGATCCTGACCATTGTTATTTTGATTTCCTAACACTCTTAACAGTCATATTTATATTTCTTTTTCTCAGATGTGTAGAATTAGTCAATATGAGACCTATTCTCAACAAAGAATCGTTTCAAACAGGCCTAAGACTCGGGAATACCAAGTTAAACAACGTGCATTTACTCATTCAAGAGGGTCGTGAAAAATTTCAAACTTATTGATATTTAGTCTAGACTAAAAATACACCTGTAATACACACACTACATACACAATTATCTCTTTTACTACATTTGTATTCGTATTATATTCATCATTTATGTAACTTCTCATTGAAATCTGTCACACCCTGAAACCGTGATGGCGGAATCGTTTCGGGGTGGAGGACGTCATGTGTAGCATCACAACCAATGAATAATAGCCATCATAGCAACACAACCATTACAGTGAATACTTAAATAAAAATGTTTACATCAGTTTGGAACTTTGTCTGAAACTTGTTTGAATTACATCAAATAGCTTTGTAAAGTATAAACACAAAAATCTTATTGCTCCAGCTTCTCAAAAATTCAGCAAATACCTGTTTACTAATTTCCTGAGAATACAAGCAGTTTGAAGAGTATTAGTGTAAAGCTGGTGAGTTCATAAGCATTTAGTTTTGGTGGAAAAGTGTTCTTGAAATCCTTTTGAAAAGTGTTCCTCAAGAAAATCCTATATTTTCTTATGAAAAGCGTATTTGAAAAACCTATTCCTTCCATGACTCCCATGTTCATACAAAGTATGTACAATCCAAAGAGTCGTGGAATGAATATGAATATCCGTTGGTTACATGATGAACAATCCGTTTTGAATAGCCAGTTTATCCCAGGAAAATCCTATATTTTCCCTAAAGGTTGATGGTTGATTATCCGTTTTAAACTGAAGTTTGCAAGTATCTACCATACTCATGTCGATAAAAGCAGTTTTCTTTTAAAAACCCTAGTTACACCCATAGAGGTATATTAGTCTTAAAAACTAAATAAAATAAAACCTTGATGAACTAAGTCCTGAAGATATTATTATTAATACCCTCCAGTAATCTATCGGTTATTACTTTGAGGTTAGTTCACTTGATTCATTATTACCAAAGTAAATCTCTGCTATCTAGATTGTGAGTTTTATAACCATTCATTAACTTGATATGGCACGTATGGGGGCCATTATCCTTTATGACTTTGTCACCCGTAGACCTGCCGGTCCCACTGTAGCTAGCAGCGAGGTGCGGGATAGTCAATCCCGTATAGATCTATACACAACAGTCACACTCTCCCTACAAGAGATTCTGGTCATAAGTGCTAGTCCTACACTCTGATTCTATGGGAGTGTTACCAAGGACGTGTCTCCAATCTTAGACTAACAAATTTACAAGTAATAATACTGAAAATCTTGTTTATGATTTGCATGAATCCTTTATACAATAATACATTTTACTACATGATTCACAAGTTCATTACCCTAGTTTGGAAAATTGTTTCTACGTGTTGATTTCTTAATCGGTTGGTAAAACTGTTTTCCTTGTTAAAAGCATACTGAAAATATAATTATTTTAACAAAATAACATATTTTGAGCACAAGTTTCCTTATGCTTTTGCTTGTATTCCCCCCTGAAAACGTTAAAAACATGGAAAATGTAGGGGTATGAACTCACAGTTTGACGTCAGACCCGAGCGTAAGGTCGGTGTGGATGCTGAGTGTCAACTGATGTTTCGTACGCAAGTGGATCCTATTAACATATGGTAACACATATATGCATTAGATGAGGACATAACACTATTTGTTATGGAAGGAAACCACCTTAGGGACTAGGAAACACTTGAAACTAAGTGTTAGAATCACACGTGATTGAAGATGGGGAGTTTGCGGCTGTAATCAGGAGTGTACGGTCAGGGGTTTGCGGCCCAACAGCGTTTACGGCCCACGAGTTTGCAGCCCAAGTGTTTGTGGTCCATGGGTTTACGGCCCATGGGTTCACGGCCTGTGGGTTTACGGCCCATGTGCTTTCGGCTGTAAACACTTGGTGAAAGGTGCGATTTTCGGTGTTTCAAGGTCCTTTCTAGCCTCTTGGAAGTGTTCTAAGCCTTGTGCCCAGCCCAAGGAAGAGTTTAAAGGCCAATAATCGACCAAAAACGGAGTTTACGGCCATTGAAGGTATTACGGCCGTAAACCCATTTCGTGTTCATGATTTCAGGTCGATTTCTAGGTGAAAACAAGTGATTCTTAGAAGATAATAAGCATAGGGAGTAGTTACTTACTGTAAGAGGCTTGGAATGAGGTTTTTAGTCACCAAGAACTAGTGTGTGTTCTTGGTGTTCTTGGTGTTCTTGGTGAGAGAGAAGATCTAGAAAAAGATGAAATTTATGATATGAAACATGGATTCATCACTAGAAAAGGGATTGAAACACCATAGAAGTGAAGAATCACTTACATTTTGAAGATCCTTGAGCAAAACTCGAAAATGATAGAGAGAGAGTAGAGAGAGAAATTCCTTTGAGTGCTTAGAGCTTCAAATGAAGGCCGCTCATCCCTTATATAGGGGTGAGTTTACGGCCAAGGGGTGGGGTGGGGGGTTTACGGCCGTAAACTCGAGTTTGCGGCCATAAACTCCTCTCGAAGGGGGTGTTTGGCCCGGATGCTATGCTTTGACTTAGAAACCTCGATTTTGAACCCAAAACTTAATTGGACCGAGCCTAGAATATTTAATTAAGCTCAAAATAATGACGGCAACAGCAGAAATAAATTCCAAAATGATTTATTTTTAACGATTTTGAACGAAAGAAATTTCGGGTTGTCATATCATCCCCCCGTTAGAGGGAATTTCGTCCCGAAATTCGAGCATATAATACAAATCATGGATTTAGAAAGAGATTCGGATATTTCTGTTTCATCTAATCCTCGCGCTCCCAGGTGAATTCGGGTCCCTGCTTGGCACTCCAGCGAACCTTCACTATCGGGATACGACTTTGCTTCGTTCGTTTGATCTCTCTGTCAATGATTTCGACCGGTTTTTCGACGAAGCTGAGGTTCTCGTTGATTTCAATCTCGTCGAGAGGAATCACAAGTGTCTCATCGGACAGACACTTCTTTAGGTTCGATACGTGGAAGACAGGATGGATGTTGCTGAGCTCCCGTGGTAACTGGAGTTTGTATGCTACGGGACCGATCCTATGTACCTTGTGTTTAGCTTTCCACGCTTTCGAAAGCGTATCATGCCTTTCCAGGGTGAGACCTTCAGAATGACGCGGTCACCAACCTGGAATTCCAAGGGTTTTCGTCTCTTATCGGCGTAGCTCTTTTGTCTATCTCGTGAGGCTTTCAGTCGTTCCCGGATTTGTACAATCTTTTCAGTTGTCTCTCAGATGATCTCAGGACCAGTGAGAGTATTGTCAGGGACTTGACCCCTGGATAGCTGCGTGTCATTCACCTCAGCCCAGCACAGAGGGGATCTGCACTTACGGCCGTAGAGGGCTTCAAACGGTGCAACCTTGATACTGGTATGGTAGCTGTTGTTGTAGGAAAATTCAACCAAAGGAAGATGAGTGTCCCATGACATGCCGAAGTCGATGACGCAGGCTCCCAACATGTCTTCCAATGTCTGAATTGTTCTCTCGCTCTGTCCATCTATCTGTGGATGATAAGCCGTGCTCATATCCAGCTGAGTTCCGAGAGCCTTCTATAGTGATTACCAAAATCTTAAGGTAAACCCGCTATCTCGATCGGAGATAATGGATACAGGTACCCCATGGAGGAGAACTATTTCTCGAAGATATATCCGTGTGAGTCTCTCCATCTTGAAGTTTTCTTTGATTGGCAGGAAGTGAGCGGACTTCGTCAACCGATCGACAATTACCCAGATGGCGTCGTGCCCACTCGGAGATCTGGGTAACTTGGTGATAAAATCCATCGTTATTCTTTCCCACTTCCACTCAGGTATCTCTGGCTGATGAAGTAAACCTGAGGGCTTTTGATATTCCACCTTTACCTTGGCGCAAGTCAAACACTTGCCCACGAAGGTTGCAATTTCCGCTTTCATGTTCAGCCACCAGTAGAGTTGTTTGAGATCCAGATACATTTTATTTGAACCTGGGTGAACGGAGTACCTCGTCTTGTGAGCTTCGTTCATGACAACTTCTCTGTAACCACCATACTTCGGGGTCCAGATACGGTCAATGAAATAGTAAACTCCGTTTCCCTTAAGCTCTAAGTTCTTGTCCATTCCTCGCAATGATTCATTCGCCACGTTCTATGGTTTCAAAGCTTCCATCTGAGCTTCTCTGAGTTGTGCGGACAAATGGGAATGGACGGTCATTGTTAGTGCCTTCACCTTACGCCCTGAATACTCCTTTCGACTGAGGGCATCTGCTACCACATTGGCCTTGCCGGGATGGTAACGAATTTCGCACTCATAGTCACTGAGTAGCTCTACCCATCGCCGTTGTCTCATGTTTAACTCCTTCTGGTCAAAGATATGTTGCAAGCTCTTATGGTCGGTGAAGATAGTACACTTAGTTCCGTAGAGATAATGTCTCCAGATCTTTAACGCAAAGACCACTGCTCCTAACTCTAAATCGTGAGTTGTGTAATTGACTTCGTGTGTTTTCAACTGCCTCGAGGCATAGGAGATAACCTTTCCTCGTTGCATGAGCACATAGCCTAGGCCCTGATTGGATGCATCACAGTAGACAACGAAGTCTTCTGTCCCTTCAGGCAGGGACAAGACAGGCGCGCTGCACAGAGCCCGCTTCAATGTTTGAAACGCAATGTCTTGCTTGACTCCCCAACTAAAGGTTACACCTTTTTGTGTCAGGGTAGTTAAAGGCTTAGCGATTCTGGAGAAGTTCTGAATGAACCTGCAATAATAGCCCGCGAGACCCAAGAATTGCCGAATTTCTGTGGGTGTCTTTGGTGCAGACCAATTCTCAATCGCTTTGATCTTGGAAGGGTCCACGTGTATTCCTTCCTTGCCAATCACGTGTCCAAGGAAATTTACCTTCCTGATCCAGAATTCGCACTTCGAAAATTTCGCGTATAGCTTTCTGCCCTTAATGTCTCCAACACCTACCTTAAGTGCTGTTTATGATCATCCTCACTTCGCGAATAGACAAGTATATCGTCGATGAACACAATCACGAACTTGTCTAAGAAAGGGCGGCACACCTGATTCATCAGGTCCATGACTACTGCCGGTGCGTTGGTTAGACCAAAGGGCATTACTACAAACTCGTAGTGTCCATGGCGAGTTCGGAATGCTGTTTTGGGCACATCATTCTCATGAACTCGCAACTGATGGTACCCTGATCTTAGATCTATCTTTGAGAAATAAGTGGCTCCCTGAAGTTGGTCGGAGAGATCATCGATTATGGGTAAGGGATATCGGTTCTTGATGGTCAGCTTGTTCAGTTCTCAGTAGTCAATGCACATCCGAAAGGATCCATCTTTCTTTTTCACGAATAAGATCGGAGTTCCCCAGGGTGAGGAACTCGGCATTTATGAACCCTTTGCTGATCAGCTCATTGAGCTGGCTGGATAACTCTTGCATCTCTGCTGGCGCTAAACGGTAAGGAGACTTAGCTACAGGAGTAGCTTCGGGGATCAAGTCGATACGGAACTCGACTTGACGCTCGGGAGGAATTCCTGGGAGATCTTCAGGGAAGACATCAGGAAAGTTGCAGACTTCGAGGATGCTCTCGAGGTTTTTACCCTTTTGTGTTTCATCAACAACATGAGCTAGAAACGCATGGCATTCCTTCCGCAGGTACTTCTGAGCTTTGATGCACGAGATGATACGGAGGTTCGAACTGAGTTTATCACCGTAAATCAGGAGGGTTTCACCAGAGGGAAGATTGAGACGGATGGCTTTTTCGAAGCAAAGGATATCAGCACGATTGGGGCTTAACCAATCCATACCAATAATGGCATCGAAACTCTTAATGGAGACAAGCATAAGGTCAATGGAAAAAGAATGATTGTCTAAGGTAAGAGTACAGCCTTTGAATATGTCGTTCGTGCTCTCTTTCTTTCCGTTAGCCATCTCGACGGTGAATGTTTCAGTTAGAGGTTGGGATTTACATTTGATTAGGTGTTTGAATGCATGACTAACAAAACTCCTTTCCGCACCAGAATCGAAAAGAATGCATGCATATGAGTTGTCAAGGAGGAACGTACCCGTAACAACGGTAGGATCAGCGACCGCTTCCTGCTGGCCCATTGCCAGCACCCTTCCTACATTGCCACCTGCTGTTGCCTTGGGACAATTTCTCTTGAAGTGCCCAACCTCTCCAAAGCCATAACAGGCTTGACCAGCACCTGCCCCAGGAGCCTGATTGGTTGGTTGGACTGGTCCTTTGCAGAATCGGGTTGTGTGTCCCTTCTTGCCACAGCTGGTGCACGACATCTCCTGGCACTGTCCCTGATGATGGTAGTTGCACTTGTTGCACAAAGGTAGTTTTCCAGCATAGCGAGTGGGTTTTGTTGGAGTAACGGGGACTGCAACAGGAGTAGTAGTAGGAGTAGTAGTAGCGTGGACTGCCACTATTTGTTGTTTCTTGGAGGGCTCCTGCGAAGACTGACCCTTCCGTTTGTTACCAAACTTCTTCTTCTTCCCACCGCTTTCCTTTTGTGGTTCGGAGACAGCTGCCACCTCATCCAGATCGATTCCATGATCGATCAAAGTCTGTGCCAGATCCTTGGCGCTTTCGAATGTAGTCGGTCTAGCAGCTAAGACATTCCCTTTGGTTGGTTGCGTCAGTCCCCAAATGTACCTCTCGATTTTCTTGCTTTCTGGGGTGACCATTCCCGGACAGAGAAGAGCCAGATCACAGAATCTAGCGGTGTAGGCAGCGATGTCGGAACCCTTCATTTTCAAATTCCAGAGTTCGTGCTCCAACTTTTGCACTTCGCCCCTCGGGCAGTATTCCGCAAGCATGAGTTCCTTCAGTCTTTCCCAACCCATGGCATTAGCCACCGGCAGGGTTAGGGTTTTGACTCGACCATTCCACCAGGTCAAAGCTCTGTCGGTGAAAGTGCAGGCGGCGAACTTCACCTTGTTGGCTTCAGAACAGGCGCAAATTTCAAAGATGGATTCGATCTTCTCGAACCATCGAGTCAGAGCGATGACACCTCCATTCCCTTCGAAGGACTTGGGTTTTGCAGTCATGAAGTCCTTGTAGGAACACTCCTTTTGATGTCCCTGGCTTCCATCTTGTCTTTGTGGGTCGGTTCCACCTCCAGCCCCACCAGCATTCACTTGTGCCATTGTCGCAGTCACGGCGGCTGTAACTGCTGCCTGAAACATGACGGGGTCGAACTGAGGAGGTGGTGGTGGTGGCGGAGTGTTGTCGTTTCTTCTGATGGGTCTTGGTCGGGGAGGCATCTTTCTCTAGAAACAATCAGGAAGAAGAGCATGATAAGTCCTCAATATATATGAAACAAGATATATCTTATCCTGATAACAAAAGTGTTCTACCAAGCGATAAGCACAGAAAGGTTACTAACACAAGTAAGTTATCGCTTAAGAAGGAAGAGGTAGCAACACTTTGAATGAATCTATATACTGAATTTCGCTCTAGCGAAAATACTCCTATAGTATTTTATGTGGGATGTTTTTGGTAAGTTTTAGGCCCGCTGTAACACCACAGTCACTCCCAAGCACATGATGGTCATGTCTCGACTGAATATAGTTGATCAGGCTATATTCACCCTAGACATGATTACATAACTTCCCAGGTTTAACCGCAGCGTTCCAACATCCAAATACTTTTGTTCTGTTCTACTAATAACACGAATTTTGTTATGTATGCATGCTCGTATACCTTTTTTTTATAAAAATACTTATATTTTTGAAAGTATAATTTTAGTGTAGAGCACTTAGGCCCCTTAATGTTTATAGTTGTATACCACGTAAGGTTCGGTATACTAGTTCGCTATAAAAAAGGGCTCTGATACCAATCTGTCACACCCCGAAACCGTGATGGCGGAATCGTTTCGGGGTGGAGGACATCATGTGTAGCATCACAACCAATGAATAATAGCTATCATAGCAACACAGCCATTACAGTGAATACTTAAATAAAAATGTTTACATCAGTTTGGAACTTTGTCTGAAACTTGTTTGAATTACATCAAATAGCTTTGCAAAGTATCAAAATAAAAATCTTATTGCTCCAGCTTCTCAAAAATTCAACAAGTACCTGTCTACTGATTTCCTGAGAATACAAGCAGTTTGAAGAGTATCAGCGTAAAGCTGGTGAGTTCATAAGCATTTAGTTTTGGTGGAAAAGTGTTCTTGAAATCCTTTTGAAAAGTGTTCCTCAAGAAAATCCTATATTTTCTTATGAAAAGCGTATTTGAAAAACCCATTCCTTCCATGACTCCCATGTTCGTACAAAGTATGTACAATCCAAAGACTCATGGAATGAATATGAATATCCGTTGGTTACATGATGAACAATCCGTTTTGAATAGCCGGTTTATCCCGGGAAAATCCTATATTTTCCCTAAAGGTTGATGGTTGATTATCCGTTTTAAACTGAGGTTTGAAAGTATCTACCATACTCATGTCGATAAAAGCAGTTTTCTTTTAAAAACCCTGGTTACACCCAGAGAGGTATATTAGTCCTAAAAACTAAATAAAAGAGAACAGTGATGAAGTAAGTCCTGAAGATATTATTATTAATACCCTCCAGTAATCTATCGGTTATTACTTTGAGGTTAGTTCACTTGATTCATTATTACAAAAGTAAATCTCTGCTATCTAGATTGTGAGTTTTATAACCATGCATTAACTTGATATGGCACGTATGGGGGCCATTATCCTTTATGACTTTGTCACCCGTAGACCTGCCGGTCCCACTGTAGCTAGCAGCGAGGTGCGGGATAGTCAGTCCCGTATAGATCTATACACAATAGTCATGCTCTCCCTATAAGAGATTCTGGTCATAAGTGCTAGTCCTACACTCTGATTCTGTGGGAATGTTACCAAGGACGTGTCTCCAATCTTAGACTAACAAATTTACAAGTAATAATACTGAAAATCCTGTTTATGATTTGCATCAATCCTTTATACAATAATACATTTTACTGCATGATTCACAAGTTCATTACCCTAGTTTGGAAAATTGTTTCTACGTGTTGATTTCTTAATCGGTTGGTAAAACTGTTTTCCTTGTTAAAAGCATACTGAAAATATAATTATTTTAACAAAATAACATATTTTGAGCACAAGTTTCCTTATGCTTTTGCTTGTATTCTCCCCCCTGAAAACGTTTAAAATACGGAAAATGTAGGGGTATGAACTCACAGTTTGACGTAAGACCCGAGCGTAAGGTCGGTGTGGATGCTGAGTGTCAACTGATGTTTCGTACGCAAGTGGATCCTATTAACATATGGTAACACATATATGCATTAGATGAGGACACAACACTATTTGTTATGGAAGGAAACCACCTTAGGGACTAGGAAACACTTGAAACTAAGTGTTAGAATCACACGTGATTGAAGATGGGGAGTTTGCGGCCGTAATCAGGAGTGTACGGTCAGGGGTTTGCGGCCCAACAGCGTTTACGGCCCACGAGTTTGCGGCCCAAGTGTTTGCGGTCCATGGGTTTACGGCCCATGGGTTCACGGCCTGTGGGTTTACGGCCCATGTGTTTTCGGCCGTAAACACTTGGTGAAAGGTGCGATTTTCGGTGTTTCAAGGTCCTTTCTAGCCTCTTGGAAGTGTTCTAAGCCTTGTGCCCAGCCCAAGGAAGAGTTTAAAGGCCAATAATCGACCAAAAATGGAGTTTACGGCCATTGAAGGGATTACAGCCGTAAACCCATTTCGTGTTCATGATTTCAGGTCAATTTCTAGGTGAAAACAAGTGATTCTTAGAAGATAATAAGCATAGGGAGTAGTTACTTACTGTAAGAGGCTTGGAATGAGGTTTTTAGTCACCAAGAACTAGTGTGTGTTCTTGGTGTTCTTGGTGAGAGAGAAGATCTAGAAAAAGATGAAATTTATGATATGAAACATGGATTCATCACTAGAAAAGGGATTGAAACACCATAGAAGTGAAGAATCACTTACATGTTGAAGATCCTTGAGCAAAAGTCGAAAATGATAGAGATAGAGTAGAGAGAGAAAGTCCTTTCAGTGCTTAGAGCTTGAAATGAAGGCCACTCATCCCTTATATAGGGGTGAGTTTACGGTCAAGGGGTGGGGTGGGGGGTTTATGGCCGTAAACTCGAGTTTGCGGCCGTAAACTCCTCTCGAAGGGGGTGTTTGGCCCGGATGCTATGCTTTGACTTAGAAACCTCGATTTTGAACCCAAAACTTAATTGGACCGAGCCTAGAATATTTAATTAAGCTCAAAATAATGATGGCAAGAGCATAAATAAATTCCAAAATGATTTATTTTTAACGATTTTGAACGAAAGAAATTTCGGGTTGTCACAAAATCAATAAAAACAACAAGGTAGATGATCATTACCACCTCCCAAGATTTTATATCGGAGATCCTAAAAAGGATCAAGGGTTTTCTTTGTAACTCACTTGTCTCACTCTGATAATTATTCAATATTTGCATTAACTTAAACACCACAACCTCTCATACAATTTGGTTGAATAATATTTTATTATTTTTTGACCAAAACATAAAAGATGTTTAGATCCAATAAAGTTTGATAATAGTAAATTCATACTGTATATCATGACAATATCGTGGGGACTTTATTAATAATGAATAGTGAATTAGTCTAGTTACTAACTAAGGTTTATCAAGGGTATTTAGTTCAAATTAAGATAAAAGTATAGTTAGTTATACCTTGTTTTGTAAAGATATTGCATAGGCAGGAAATTGAATTGTAAGTTAGTTATGAGTATTTAAACCTTGACTAGTTATAAACTAAGACGTAAATGGGATGCTTAGTTCAATTAAGTTTGGATATTGGGTAGAATCATATTAAGGGTGTGTGTGACAGGAACGTAAAATAGAACTCTGTTCCACGACACTATCAACTGTCGGTGTACGAATTATGTACCATAGTACGATATAGTATCCCTTTGGACAACCATATATGGTGGGTTTGATCAGGAAACTAAAATAGTATGTCTGGTCATCTCCTAGAGTAAAATGACAACACTTGATTATTTTAGAAGTCTTATGAATTATGTTACTAGTGTGGACTTGTAACCCACAAATATAAATGAAATGGGATACCATATTCATCAAATACTTTGATGCCTTAATTTGTCTTCATGAATTACACTAACCAAGGAAGCCCCTAGTTGTGCAGTCAAACCATTACCATAAACAATTCACCAGGTGAGTTGATTCTTCCTAATAATCGTGGACTAGGTATTGTGAGAATCGGTTGGGATGGGTACGTATGGGTGTTATGTTTTACAAATATCTAAGTTATGTGATATATATATATATATATATATATATATATATATATATATATATATATATATATTGTTTAGTAACATCTGGTTTTGTAGGTTTTATAATTATAAATTATTATCATAATAATATTGTAGCATTGAAAATCCTATGTAGCTCACCAGGTTTCCCAACCTGACCCACTCATATTATATGTATCACACGTAACAGGGCTAAAGTTGTTGGAACTTGATTAAGATGTCGAGTGATTAAGAGACAACCTGCAATAGTGTTCAGGACCATTAGGTATTTACGTTGTAACATATGTTGTGTATTGATTATGACATCCATAGGGTTTTGTATTTTGAAACAACATATTTAATCAAGATATTTTAGGAAAACCAGACAACTTTTGGAAAATGTTTTATTGTATTGGGATTTTCCGCAAACAACGATATTGTGATTATTAGAGCGTAAAGAAAAAAATGGGTTCTGGAAAATAGGGGATGTCACAATCCAAATGTTACAACTCTCCCCCATTTGAGTAAAATTTATTCCTTGGAATCCGTTGCTACAAATAACTTGGGTTAATGCTCCCCATCTCCTCCTCGGGCTCCCAAGTCTATTCAATGCCCTTTTGGTGCTTCCATTACCCCTTAACCAAGTCCACCACCTTGTTGTGCAAGGTCTTTGTCTTCTCATCAAGGATAGCGATCGGTCCCTCTACATAATTCAGACACTCCTCATTCTGAATGTCATCCAAGGGTACCACTATGGAATCATCATGTAGGCACTTCCATAACTAGGAAACATTAAAGGTATTGTTGATCTGATTAAGCTCCACATGAAGATCCAATCGGTAAGCAACCTTGGCTACCCGACCAACCACTTTGAATTCACCGATATATCTGGGACCAAACTTAACCTGCTTCTGGAACCAAATAACAACTTACCAAGGTGAAACCTTTAGAAGCACGAAATCTCCAACCTAGAACTCGAGGTAGGAACGACACTGGTCATCATAACTTTTATGTCTACTTTGTGTGGTCCACAGTCTACCATGAACATACTTGATCAACTCCATAATCTTGAGTACTACCTCAGTGTTCCCATCACTTGCTGTCCAACCTCACCCCAGAAAATCAGGGCCCGACATTTCCTCTGATAGAGCAACTCAAAGGGAGACATACCAATGCTAGCGTGATAGTTGTTATTGTAGAAGAACACCACTAACAAAAGTTAGGTATCCTAGATCCCACCAAAATCCAAAACACATGCCCTAAGCATATCCTCGAGGGTTTGAATGGTCCACTTGCTCTAACCATCAGTTTGTAGGTGGTAAGCAGTAATGAAATGCAATCGAGTACCCAAATCCTTGTTGAACTTCCTCCAAAACCTGGAAGTAAAACAAACATCATGGTCGGAAACAACAGAAACTGGTAGTCATTGTCGTGAAACTACCTCCATAATGTAGATATCGGCTAACTTGGCAAATGAAATCTCTTGAATTGGGATGAACTCTCAAGTCAACTCTAAGTTCTGTCCTTGGAAACTTCGTGATGACCTACATAATGATCTGCTCCCATTTCCAAATGGAAATATCCAATGGCTGCATCGTGTCGTGGGATCTCTGATGTTCGTCCTTGACTTTCTGACAAGTCAAGCACCGTTTCAGTAACGTAAAATTTTCACAACCTAATTTTCATTTTTAAATTAGGTAAAAACATTGTTTCCATAAAACCAAGTCAAGAGAAACCATAAGTATCAAAATACATTCATCCACAAAAAATAGACTATCATAATAACACGTTATCACAAAAGTTGTTGATGACTGTGTGCAGTGAAACCTTCGCCTTCCCATGATCATCTGAAGTACCTAAAAAACATTTACATTCAGCTTTAAGCACGAAGCTAAGTGAGCTCCCTAAAATATCACATAAAACACAATATTTTCAAACATTTATAGGTTATCTGCAACATTGGGACTATCAGCAGTCTTGAGGACTATTAGCAGTCCTATGGGCTCACAGCAGCCCTATGGATTATCAGCAACTCAATAAATACACATAACAACAATCAACAAAATAAGACTCACCTAGTCTAGCATGGACACAACCATGACATAGGTAATATAGTGAGAAGATTCACCTTGTAAATAGCAGACTAACACATAAGTCTCTGATAGTGAAGACTGGTACTATGAATCACCTAATCATCAATATAGAAGTACCCTCTCAGTATACACCCTAAAACCCTTAAGTTGAACAAAAGTCAACATGGTCAATTAGTCAAGGGTTAAAGTCATCCCCAACTGACCTCCACGTCGTGGCAGCTACACGACTAAAGAGTCATGGTGACACCAGCCGCCATGTTGTGGCAAGGACACTACCAAATTGTGGTAACTGGTCTCTCACAGCTTAATCGATTAAGCTCTTAACACTTAACCACATGAGCTATAAATCTCAGATATATGAACCTTCCCAAGGTCTTGATGGATAAAGTTTCCAACTTTGTCCATTAAGCCGTCCCAATAAGCCAATATCTCAATTACTAAGATCTTAATGGTTGAACCCATTGCATGGACACTAAACCAAGTCATGAAAATCCTCTTTCTAACCACCACCATGGTGCAAAAGTCAAATAAGGCACACAAAGGATCTGGGGTTTACTTAAACACCAAGAACGACAAGATATGGACCAAAAAGCTCATAAAATGACCTAGAACTAGATCTAGAGTTCTAATGATCAAGGTGAAGACTTTATACCTCCAAAAGACCAGAATGTGATGAAGATGGAAGATCTAAGCTGGAACCAAGCATACAAGCACCAAAATGGACTCCTTCTTTCTTTAACCTTCACAAAAGTGGTTCACACACTCAAAATACACATATGGAGTCTAGGGTTTGGATGGGGTATGATCTTAGAGGGTGGATGCTACCAAATGAGGAAACCTTAGGAGTTAGTGCCTTTAAATATGTCACAAACCCAGAGATCTAGGGTATTGTACTAAAATAGCCTCTACGACATGGCAAAGGCCTTGCCACGTCATGGGAACTATGCGGATCCGCATTCCTAATTATATGATTCCACCTCGTGGTGCTTCAGCCACAACGTCGTAGACCATCCAAAATCCTCCAATTTTTTTAAAAAATAAATTAGCTCGGAAAAAGCATTACCTGGAAAACAGATGTTACAGCCCCACATACTAAGCTATCTCCTTCTTCATATACGACCACCAATAACTTAGTCTCAGATCCCTGTATATCTTTGTAGCGCTCGGATGGAACAAATACTTGGACTTGTGCACTTCATCTAAAAATGTTTTCCAAACCCCACCAGAAACGGGAACCCACACCCTACCACATTAAGTCAACAAACCCTGACTATCAGTTATAATGGTAGAAATCTGACCCCTGATCTTCTCCTTCTTGTAATTCTCTTCCTTTATTCCCTTAATTTGTGCCTCTTTGATTAAGTCCAATAATGGTGAAGTGATGATCATTCTCAAACATAGGTCTCTGAAAGGAGTTCTATTCGCCTTGCGATTTAAGGCATAGACCACTACATTGGCCTTCCTCGGATGTTACAGGATCTCACAGTCATAATCTGTCACCACATCAAGCCACCTACACTGCCTCATGTTCAGGTTTGGTTGATCCATCAAATATCTTAAACTCTTGTGATCCCTGTAAATAGTACACCGAACCATGAAAGTAGTTTTGCCAAATCTTGAGGGAAAAAACCATTGCCCCTTGCTCTAAGTTATGAGTAGGATAATTCGCCTCATGAGGCTTCAACTGCCTCGAAGCATATGCGATCACATGGTCCCTCTACATAAGCCTTGTACCCTATCCGAAAACTGTTGCATCACAGTAAACCACAAAATGATCCAAACCCTTAGGAAGGGTTAGTATCAGAGCCTCGCACATCTTCTGTATCAATGTCTAAAATATTTCATGTTGCTTAGGTCGCCATAAAAAGTAACATAATGTTGGGTTTTAGTTCAAAAATAGTTTCATGAACTTGAAAAATATGGCAACTGAAGACTTTAATTTTTGAAATAACATAAACATTTTATACCCACCAAGGATCTTCTTACAAGTTATAGAAAGATTAAAACGCCAACCAGAGAAGAGGTGGAGAAATAACAACCTTTGTAGATCTTTGGGTCCTCTCGGGAGGCTTGGAAGTTGATGAAGAATGTGGAACCTTTGAGACACCAACAATGACTCAACTTGATGTAGATGCTAGTCCAAAACTCTTAAACCCTTAAGCTTTAAGTTCATAACCAATATGAACTGAAAGAGGGCTTGAAGATGCAAGTGTTCTTCAAGTTTTCTAACCAAAACTAGAGAGAAAGGGAGAGGGAAGAGAGGATTCAAAATTTGCATCAAGGAATGAATGAGCAAATAATCTAAGTGAAAGCTCTCTTATTTATATGCATAAAGTGAAGTAATTAACCATTAGTCCTTAGCACTTTAAGCAAACTTGTCCCCATTGTCATAAGCATGTATCCCATGCCTTTAAAGCATGATTTTCAAGTCCTACACTTCTTCTTTTTATGCATATCTCGAAAATTGCATAAAGAAGAAGAAATAAAGTCAAACTTTTATAAACTCTTTTATAAAATATAAACCTTGTCTTTTAGGAAAAAGACAAAAGGATTCAACTAGTCCAAAAGTCTGTACATGACTTATAAATCATACCATGTGATATATATTAAGTTACTTGCTAATGGAATTTATTATTTTCATGAAATAAATAATTTCCAATTTAATTATAAGTGTTTATTGAATATTTATTAAAATCAATTTCTAATAAATAATCAATTGTATCAAGTTGTTGTTAGTGTGACCCATTAGTATCATATGTTATTTAGCAATATCACTTTAATATGACTCTTGAGCATATTGGACCTTTCAATCTCCCACTTGCGCAAGACTCATATTAGACTGATATAGACAGTGGTGAACGTTTAACAACATTTCACTACCCCTAAGACCATACGACTGTTTGTGCCATTCTTTCAACACCCAATTCCCAAAAAGCTCAAAGCTATAATTGGTGTATAAGGTAAGTTTATCAGTTATCCCTTTGCTACAGACATCATGTTGAACATGAGATTCGGATCGCGATCAATCTCATTAGTTCTTCAACTTTTGGTAAGGTACCTTAGATGTCTAACTCTCAACACATAAGAGGAACAAATCCCATCTTGACTACATAAGCCTCTTGCATAGTTCACACCATACCTGAAAATGGCTTTTATAACTGCCCGGTTAAGGAACAACATTTGACCATTATCAAAGCATAGTACTCCCTATACTTAAGTCCCACTATGTATCTCAGGTGTTAAGGATACAAAGATAGTACCTTTTAATCAAGTATCATTCATGATAGCGATCCATGAGATGATCTTGATGCGGGTCAGTTCAATACTAGTTCTCTAACAAGTACCTATGAAACTTGGTTACAACCACTTGCCTACTTTCATCTACTGAGAGTCAACCAATCCAATTCATATTAGTCTTACTTTATAATTGCTCCAACAATTATAACCAACTATGAACTTTTTAGAATAATAATATTATTCATGGATTAAACATGTTAATATAAAACACAACAAGTATTAATGTGATGACTATATCCCAATATATCATAACATTATCTAATAGTTGTTGTTATAATGTTCCAATATCCAAATACTAAATCCAAATCAAAAATCCATTTCTAGAATAACAAAGTCTTATAGCTGAAGTGTGACCATTCATACTTAGCTCAAAAGAATGACTTTATCAATGGAGTTGACAAAATTTAATTTGTGTGAATTATTTGAATACTATCATCTCTATACTTAAGTTTACTCTAAGTATAGTCAAATATTTTGGAGAATATGATTGGTGTTCTTTCGTGACATAGAGTCTCTTAGCTTGATTAAGTATGCTCTCGAAGTCACAAATATTTCTATGTGATCCTCGAATGGCAGAAATCAACATAGTTTTTCAATGATCTCATTCATCCAATCATATTTGAATTCAACCTCTATAGTGTATTCTTATTTTGTAGTAGATTGTGCATTATGTTTTGCTTGGACCTCATTCCAACAAGACTTACTCTTCATTCCATAATGACGTCAAAATCCAATTATAATTCATAATTATTTATATATTTTTAGAAATTAACATCTTGTCTACCTCTTTCCATAAAGATCCTTTCTAAATTGATTGTCTCATATGCATTCTCTTAGTTCTTCTAAATTACTCTTAGAATGCACTTTTAGTCATCTAGTGACTTAACCATGTATTCAATTAGTATCCTATGACATGCTTACAGCATGATCAAATACCATGTCCTATGCATAATATGATGTAAATGATGAATTCATTTGCCAAGCAAATAGAATATAAATCATTTCATCTAGTTCAAACCTATGAGTTATGTACTTTTGAGGCTAGCTCAAAATGGTGCCATTGACAATGCCAAGAATTCTCCAAAAGAATCTTGTGTCTTGATCCCTTTCAAGATATTGCCAATATATGTATAAGGACATGAAACTTTTAACATTCATTTTATCTATCCCTTATAGATTTTACATTCCAAGAATGTATCTTCTTCTTCCTAAGTCTTTCATTTTAGAAACACTTTCCGAGTCAAAGTGAAAACGACCTTGCTTAGTCAGAATGTGATTTTAAATGATTAAGTATGTCTCACTCATACAAGATTAGGAATTTCACTATGCTCCTACTAGTTCTTAGTAAACACACATGTTCTATTCATTTTGATATAAAAAAATACCTTGTGGTTTTACATAAAATGATGATTATAACATTTAGATGTTTGCTTTACATCCACAAGTGGATCTCAAGCTCTACATATTTTGTTAGGATAACATGGATTAAGAAAACCTCCAGGATAATCTATATAGATATCTTCTAGTAGATGTCTATTAAGAAAAGCGGACTTTCTTGAAATCTATTTGTTATATCTCATATTAAGAATATGAATTTATAGCAAACATATCCTTATTGATCTAGTCATAGCTACTTGTGGAAAAGGTTTGATCATAGTCATTGACATGAGTATGATGAGGACCATAGTCAATGTCATGAGTATGAGAAAATCCTTTTATAACAAGTCTTTCTTTAAATGTGTATGGTTATCCATGTAATTTATTCTTTCTAGAAGAATCATTTACTCCTTCTAGCCTTGCTATAGGGAGAAATTTTAATCAAGCCCATACTTGATTCTCATACATGGATTTCATCTCATGTTCACGACTCTAAGTCATTTATCAGATTCGAAGTCTGACATAGCATCTTGGTATTTGATGGATTTTATAGAAACCATCAATAAAAGGTCATCAATGAGAGATTCCACATTTCTCAAGTCATAGATGATTTCTACCACTAATGCGAACAATTTGTGTTTGTGAATATCTATTATTCAATATTAACAATCCTTGTTAAAACTAGTGCCAACTATTATTACATAAGGTTATGGTTCTTGAGCTGCTTCAAGTTCCATCTACCTCCCACTTGCTTTGTCATTAGAAGCTTGCTTTCCACTAACTTAGCTTTCACAAGAATAAAAGAACCTATCTTGGTGGGTTAGCATATAACAATCTAAGACACATTTAGAGTATTATGTAAATATGTATTTAGTAGATTTTGGGTTTAGAAGCTTTAGTCCAACACTGCGGCAAGACGGGGCACTTCAGCAAGGATTGTACAACCCCTACCCCCATCATTCTGATATTAGAGTTGTTGTGTTTTCACTGCAACCAGTGAAGCCATAGAAAGGCCAAATATTCGAGATTGACAGTAGCAGCATCGCCAATGGCGGCGCCAACTCCAGCGACCCTGCGGATCACTGATGGCCGGCAGGGCAAGACAGAGGCTCTAGTGGTGAGGAGTCGAGCCTTCTAGTTGACTACCGAGGAGGCACGCGCTGCACCCGATGTGGTGACGGGTATGATTTCTTCTCCCTAGCTTTTATTATATGTTATTTATGATATTTATGTTCCATGTTATGTGTTTTGTTTAGGATCGTTCCATGTGAACGGTATTCCAGTTCAGGTGTTGTTCGATTCGGGTGCTACCCGATCATTTGTCTCTCTTGCACTTAGCAAGAGGATCCCTGAGTCTTCGGGCATGTTGGATTGCCCACTAGAGGTCGAGATTGCTGACGATTGATCAGTTCAAGCATCAGAGGTTTTCAGAGATTCTGTTTTGAGGCTGTTCGAGGAGTGCTACTTCGTAGACTTGGTTCCCATACCTTTGCGTGGGAACAAGGTCATTATCAGGATGGACTGGTTGAGCCCTAATGGGGCTGTGATTGACTGCGCATAGTAGTTGGTACGTGTCAGGACCCCAAGTGAGGGAGAGCTGGTGATTCAGGGCAAGAGGCCACAACGCGGACCAGCTTTATGTTCAGCAGCGAGGGTTAGGCGCTACCTTCAGCAGGGTTGCGTCGGATATGTCGCCTACGTCATGGATACCCGGGAAGAGGGTAAGGCGACTGTGAGTGATGTACTGGTGGTGCGAGAGTACCCGAATGTATTTCCAGAGGAGTTGCCTGGAATACCTCCGGAGAGACAGGTGGAGTTTAGGATCGACCTGGTCCCTGGTGCGGCCCCGATAGCCAAGGCACCGTATCGGTTGGCTCCTCCCAAGATGCAAGAGTTGTCTACACAGTTGCAGGAGCTGTTAGACAAAGGATTCATCAGACCGAGCAGTTCACCCTGGGGAGCCCCGTTCTGTTAGTGAAGAAGAAGGACGGGTCGCATCGGATGTGTATAGATTACCGGGAGCTGAACAAGGTAACGGTGAAGAACCGTTACCCACTCTAGAGGATTGATGATCTCTTTGACCAGATACAGGGGGCATCTTGGTTTTCCAAGATAAATTTACGTTCAGGCTACCATCAGATGAGGGTCAGAGATGAGGATGTACAGAAGACTGCATTCCGGACTCGCTATGGCCACTACGAGTTCGTGGTGATGCCCATCGGGCTCACCAATGCTCTTGCTGTGTTCATGGACCTCATGAACCGCGTATGCAGACCGATGCTGGATCGGTCTGTGATAGTTTTCATCGATGACATCTTGGTTTATTTCAAGACGCAGGAGCAGCACGAGGAGCACTTACGAGAGGTGTTGGATACCTTGAGGAGGGAGTGCTTGTACGCCAAGTTCTCCAAGTGTGAGTTCTGGTTGCGTGAGGTGCAGTTTCTAGGGTACCTTGTCAACCAGAATGGGATTTTGGTCGATCCGGCCAAAGTATAGGTCGTGATGAGATGGGAGGTTCCGAAGTCTCCATATGAGATTCGGAGTTTCCTGGGATTGGCAGGCTATTAACGGAGATTCATTCAGAATTTCTCCAAGATCGTCGTACCCTTGACCCGACTGACGAAGAAAGCCGTTGTATTTCGCTGGGGGCCTGAGCAGCAGGCAGGGTTTGAGACATTGAGGCAGAGATTATGCGAGGCGCCGATCCTAGCCCTGCCAGAGGGCGTGGAGGATTTTGTGGTATATTGCGATGCGTCCAGCTCAGGGTTGGGCACGGTATTGATGCACAGAGGGCATGTTATCGCTTACGCTTCGAGGCAGCTGAAGCCTCACGAGGCGAACTACCCGACGCACGATTTGGAGTTGGGGGTGGTTGTCTTCGCCCTCAAGATTTGACGACACTACCTCTATGGGGTCCATTGTACCATTTACACGGATCATAAGAGTTTGAGGTAGCTCATGGACTAGCTGAATCTGAACATGAGGAAGCGTCGGTGGCTAGATGTGCTGAAGGATTACGATTGTGAGATCCTCTACCACCCGGGGAAGGCCAATGTGGTGGCCGATGCTCTTAGCCGCAAGGCTGCCCCGATCAGATACGTTTGCTTGCGGATGACAGTGGTGACTCCACTTCTGGAGCAAATCCGAGAGGCCCAGCAGGAGGCCATGAAGGAGGAACATCGGAAGAGCGAGCGTATTGTGGGTCAGGTTTCCTCCTTCGACTATGATAGTCGTGGGTTGTTGACACTACACCGTAGGGTGTGGGTTCCATATCATGGAGGGTGTGCCAGGTTTTGATGGAGGAGGCGCACAAATCCCGATTCTCGATTCATCCCGGGGCGACGAAGATGTACAGAGATCTTCGTCATGATTATTGGTGGCCATGCATGAAGCGGGATGTAGCCTGGTACGTCGAGAGGTGCCTGACCTGCAGGAAGGTCAAGGCCGAGCACCAGAGGCCTCACGGAAAGACGCAGTCGTTGGACATCCCCATGTGGAAATGGGAAGATATTACCATGGATTTCATCACCAAGCTTCCCAAGACTGCGTGGGGAGTGGATTCGATTTGGGTCATCGTGGATCGGTTGACCAAGAGTGCTCATTTCATACTGATCCAGGAGCGCATCTCAGCCGAGAAGCTGGCTAATATCTACATCCGAGAGGTTGTAGCTCGACACGGAGTACCGGTCACCGTGATTTCTGACAGAGATGTGTGGTTCACTTCTAGATTCTGGAAGAAATTCCACGACGAGTTGGGCACTTGTCTAGCACCGCTTTTCACCCGCAGACAAATGGTCAGAGCGAGCGGACCATCCAGACTTTGGAGGATATGATGCGGGCATGCGTTTTAGACTTCGGTGGTAGCTGGGATACCTACCTTCCCTTGGTTGAGTTCTCCTACAACAACAGCTACCACGCGAGTGTCGATCGTCCTCCCTTCGAGATGTTATACGGGAGGAAGTGCAGGACCCCGATTTGTTGTGATGAGGTTGGGCAAAGAGTCATGGGGAGTACCGAAGTGGTACTCAAGACTACGGAGAGGATCCAGCAGGTCAGGAGCAGGCTTCAGACTGCTCAGAGTCGGCAGAAAAGTTATGCCGACAAGCGTCGTTCGGGCCTGGAATTCGAGGTCGGGGATACGGTCCTCCTGAAGGTGTCACCTTGGAAAGGTGTCATCCGGTTCAGGAAGCGGGGCAAGTTAGGCCCCAGCTACATTGGTCCTTTCAGGGTTGTAGCCCGGGTGGGCAAGGTGGCGTATAGACTGGATCTGCCAGCCGCGCTTAGCAGGACTCATAATACCTTTCACGTCTCCCAGCTGCGTAAGTATGTGGTAGACGACTCTGCAGTGGTACATTTGGAGGATATTCAGGTGGATGACAGCCTGAACTACATTGAGCAACCAGTAGATATCCTCGACAGGAAGTGGAAGGATCTGAGGAACAAGAGGGTCGAGTTGGTGAAGGTGCAATGGCAGCACCGTAAGGGCTCAGAATGGACTTGGGAGCCGGAGGACGAGATGCGGGAGCACTACCCCGAGCTTTTTCCAGATGCAGCAGCAGACTTCGAGGACGAAGTCTAAAATAAGTAGGGTAGATTTGTAACGCCTGGTTCCCGGTACGTATTTTAAATTTACAGATTGTATGTTTTTACACTGGGTCTCGGGGAGTTGGAGGCCCAACTCGCCGACTAGACTAGACTTTGGACGCGGGTTTTAAGTAACCTACTCGACGAGTCGGGAGCCCGACTTGGCGAGTAGGACTGTCTGGATGAAACCCTAATATTTAGGGTTTGCACCCTTTTTTAAGCACCTTATCTTGTCCCAACCCAGCCTCCATCGTCCCTCCCAGTCCAGAAAATCCCTAACTCGAAACCCTAATCATTTATTGAGTGTTCTTAAGCTTTTTGGTGCCATTTGTGTGTATTTGAAGTTTGAAAAGAAGAAGGAAGCTTGACAGATCAAGATGAGGCAAGAAGATCCAAATGTTTTGGCACATTCCCAGCTCATTTGAGGTATAAAGCTGAAACCTTGACCATTTATCTCGTAGATCTCTAGTTAGGGCTCATTTCTACCTTTTCTAAGCTTTAGAAGTGCCATATTCGGGATTTTGTGGTTATAAAGGGGTATGACTTCAGATCTAGAACCATTAAGGGTTCCTATGGCATAAAGGTGTCAACTTTATTGCCATAAGAGCCTCATGCATCTTGTAGACTCCATTTTAGGGCCATTTGAGCCAAATACCCCATGCATGAACGTCAACTTTATACTTTATGTGTAATATGGACCCTAGGAGGCCAGATCTATGTTTTGGATTTGTTAAACCCGACTGAAATCAACAATATAGACATGGACTTTGGGGGACTCGGCGAGTCGTTCTTGGGATTCGACGAGTCGGGGTATGGTCCCCCAACCCTTTTCTGCTTGGATTGAACTGGTTAAGTCTAGAAGAGGACTCAACAAAACAGATGTGAAATTGGACTTGGAAATCATGGAACTCGGCGAGTTCAAGGCAAGTACCAACTGCATGAAGACGTACTCGACGAGTTCATAAGGAACTCAGCGAGTCCATGGCTAAATATGCCTTCTTGCATGAAGAAGGACTCGACGAGTTCAAGGATGAACTCGATGAGTCAGTTGTTGAAGGTCCCGACTTTACATGAAGTAGAACTCAACGAGTGCGTGCAAGACTCGGCGAGTAGGATCGAGGTCTTAGTGTGTTGAGGATTTGGGGACTCGGCGAGTTGCTGGGTCAACTCGGCGAGTTGGGTCAACCAGACGTTGACTTTGATCCAGAGTTGACTTTGACCAAGGTGTTGACCTTGACTTTGGCTTTGACCTGAGTAACCCTTGTAGGGGTTGAGAGTATGTGATGGTAATTAAGGAAGGTTGTTACGTGTAGGAATTGAGAGGAGTTGATCCCGGCAGCAAGGACGGTTCAGACACTTCACGACATTGATGTGAGTTACCTTCCAGTAGAAGTGGGTCTAAGGCCACAATGCCGACCCACTAGTAGGAGTTGTTGTTAGATAATTGTTTTTGTGATAATTATCTAGGTTTGATACTGTCTGATATGTTTTACATGCTAGTATAATATGATGTTATGTGATAGTAGTTGTAAGAGGAATAGTCCCCGGTTATCGGTCGATAGGGCCAAAGGGGTAGTATAGTACCCATCCATGCTAGACATTATGATTATGTTTGATATCATGTGGTAGTAGTAGTAGGGGGTGAAATAGTCCCCGTAACCGGTTGAGATAAACCGGAGGGTAGGTCGGACACCTCGGTATGTCTGATAGGGGTAGGTTAGGCACCCCGGTATGCCTAGCAGGGTGGGTCGCGCACCCAGATATGCCTGATAGTATGTTTATTGTATGGTATGGTGTATGATGGGGGAACTCACTAAGCTTCGTACTTACAGTTTACAGTTTTGTTTTCAGGCACCTCTTCATCGAAGGGGAAGGAGCCGGCACAGTAGCAGCGCATTGCACACACACTCGATTTCCGCACTATGATGTCCTTGGGATTGTACTTTGACATTATTATTATTCCATGACATGTTTTTATAACATTTGACTTATGGGTTATGAGTTGATATGATATTGATGTTGCTTTTTAGTAAATGGTTTTAATAAACTACTTAATCAAAAACGAAATTTTTGGTCTAGAAAATTGGGATGTTACACTTTTAAAGGAATATCACATATCTATGTATATAACCAAAATCGAGTGGTTATTCCATTCCATACCACCTTCTCGAGACACAAAAGAGGAATTATACCCCTTTCATGCATGGTATTAATGAAACCGATAATACAAGACCAAACCCTCGAAGTCGTAACTCTATACTACTACAACAAATACTAATCGGATAATCATACAGATCTGAAATCACCTTAACCCATAAAGAATTTTTATTCTTTAACAAACCTCCAATGCCATTTTTGGATCCAAGTAAGATTAATAGCCTCAAGACTACCAAAACCGATACCTCTTTTCTCCTTGGACACCAACACTAAATTCCAGTTAACCCAAGAAAGTTTTTAGAACTCCCATCAAATCCCCCAAAAAAAATTAGCTCGCATGGATTCAAAATATTTCCTAACCTGCACCGGCATAAAAAAAAAGAGACCTAGTAGTTACCTAACGAACCCAGAACAGAAGTAATCAAAACTGATATACCATCGATAGATAAAATATTTGCCTTCCTACTTGACAGTTTTTTCTGAAAATTGTCAATTATTGGCTTCTAACCTTTAATCAATGCGATACTAACACCCACAGGTAAACCCCAGGTAAGAAAAGGAAGTTTAGCAGGTCTATAACCAGTCACAGTAGCAACCGACATAACCTCACCAAAATTGATCCCTATACCAAAAAGAATGGATTTATGCAGATTTATTCTAAGATCCGAAGCATAGAAAAAACATTCAAATAAACGAACCAAGCAAATTACATTCTCTCTAGACCACTTTCCCATAAGCAACGCATCATCCGCATAAAGAAAGTGAGAAAGAGTCAGAGATCCAATTTTTATACCTCGAAAAACACCTGCCTCAATAGCATCTGCAATAGCAACATGAAGACCCTCCGTTATAAAAATGAATAAAAACAGAGATAAATGATCACTTTGACGAAGGCCTCTCCGAATAAAAAATTCTTCTGACGGACTCCCATTTACAAGGACTGAAGCCTTGCTCGAGAGAAGACAACCACGAACCCACGAGATCCATTTGGAACCAAATATGAGGAAAACTATAATTTGTAACAAATAATCTCAATTGATTGAGTCATAAGCTTTCTCAAAATCAATTTTAAAGTCTATAAGATTCTTATTCAATCTCTTATGCAAATCTATAATTTCGTTGACCATAAGAGGACCATCAATTATTTGACGACCTTTAACAAGCGCCGATTGTTCACTACTAATAATCGAATCTATAATTGTCGCAATCCGAAAAGCCAAAATATTTGCTATAATTTTATACTGAGCACCAATAAGACTGATAGGACGAAAGTCTGTAACCAACTTTGGACTAGAAATCTTTGGAATTACCGTAATAAAAGAAGAATTACATCCAAATAGTCTTTTTCTAGTTTCAAAAAATTTCACCACAAACGCCAAAATATCTTTCTTTACTAACTCCCAATATCTTTAAAAAAAACAAAAGTGAAACCGTCTGAATCTGGGGACTTGTCAGAACCACAACCCTAACAACATTTTTTACTTCACTTTCAGTCACCGAAACCTCCAAACTCATAACTTGTTCATTCGATAAGGATTTAAAGTTACTACTCCGCCTAGTAAATTGAATACCTGGAACTCTTTTGAATTTTTTTTAAAGAAATCATAAAAATTCTTTTTCAACAATTGAAGGCGATATAATCCAAATTCCATCTTGTTTAATATCTTTGATCGCTAGTTGTCGACATCTTCTATTAATTAAACCATGAAAAAATCTAGAATTTTCATCTGCTTTAACACACCATTTAAACATTGTTTTTTGAACCGCATCTTGTGTTTCCATCTTTGCCAATAACCGAAACTCACTTATAATTCTTCTATGATCCGCCAAAAAAACTTCCGAACCCCCACCTCCATCAATAATAATATCAATATCATGAAGAGTCTTTAATAACTCTTTTTCCTGCCATCTTCATTTTTTATGTGTATGGAATACCAATAACAAATTCGACTTTTGAGATGCTTAGTTTTTTTAAACTAGTTTGTTGATTTTTCTGTTCATGTTTTATATTATTTAGCTGAATTAGTTTCATTTTAGTTAAAATTGTTCGAAAATAGGTATAAACCGAAAACCCACGAGTTTTAACATAATGTCCATCAACTCGTGTTAGACTAAGGGAAACGAAAGAGATTAAATGAATTTCATTATTCTGTTAAGAACGTATTACAAAGAAGATATAAGTTTCTAACTATCTTTCTAAGAGTATCATAACTAACATAAGCTAATTTAACAAGCTAACTAACTTTGTACACGTGGATATCAACTCTAACAACCCGTGGGTTAAACCGGAAAAACCAAACCATGAAACCAAAAATTGAGTCCAATGGGTTACAAAACTCAAAAACCGAACTTATCGGCTTGGGTTCGCTTTTACCCCCAAACCAACCCATGTTCGATTCTAAAAGATATATTTAGAAAACTTGTGGAAAAGACAGATAAAACTATTCATAAGTTATCTTTTTTTAAATTACATTATAATCTAGTTTATTTGTCTAATCAAACACTACATTACAATAAATTTAAAAAATAAATTAGGTTATACATGTCAAACACAACTAATATAATAAAGTTTTCACAAAACAAAATAACAATAATTTAGAGATGTACCCGTGAGAATAAAATTTTAAGCGTTTTAAATGAATTCGACAAGTGTAGCAAAATAAGATCAAATGCAGCCCACCATGTTAGTTGCCGTTTGATATTATCTTTGTAAATCCAAGAAAGTCAAATTAGTAACACCTCATTGTTGGCATTATTAGACAAAATATGGTGGAGCTTTTATTAAAGAACGAAAAATGGTGTGTATAAATAATGAAAAGAAAGTCATTATCACTTCAATTGTTTGTTTTTCCCCTTTGTTAGGTTTGTTTATAGTCAAACGTCAAAAACAATTTCGATATCTCTTAAACTTTTTGTTTTGAATCTATCTCGGATCAATAAGATCCAAACCTATGTTTTATATTTCACATTGATAAACTATTTTTCTCACGAATAATCAGAGCTGCCCTGCACATGTGCACCGTGTGAGACCGTACAAGACCTATGTCGATTATGGGGCCAAATTTGTTTTATGTATAACTGTATTAGTTACGGATTAATGACGGATTAGTATCAGATTAGTGACGGATTATTGACGTATTTTTGACGAATCAGTGACAAATTTTGTTTTGATTAATTTTATAGTATCAATCATTTTTGCATATATATATATATATATATATATATATATATATATATATTATTTTTTTTTACTAATTATTGTGTACCAAAATGCACAGATCTGGACCACAGATGGAATAGAATCAATGGTCATGATCTGAGGTTGTATGATATCACAATAGGGTAACATGTACCATATAACCACACAAATTCCAGCATAAGGGTATTTTGATCAATTAACCTATATTAAAAAAAGAAATTTTCGGATTTTAAGGGATAATTAATTCCCTTCTTTTTAAAAATCTGAATTTTTTAAATTAACTCTAATTTAATTATAATATAATTTTCAACAATAACCGATTTTATTCTGTCAGAATGATAGAAAGTCAACCATAAACTACTAAAGATATTTTCGATTTTATTCTTATAGAATATTGTTTCATTCAAGATATTTTTTATAATTATCATGGTTAAAGACTTATAGAACATATTATCAGGAATAAAATTTTCTAAAGAATACGGATTGTATTCTTTAAGAATCACTAATTATATTAATTCCTAAAGAATAAAGACTAAACAATTATTAAATTCATTCTGAAAAAAAAAAGTATGACTAACAATGGTTTAAGAATTACATTTATTCTTAAAGATGAAAGTTAAAAGTGGTTAAAAAAGAAATACACATCAAAATCTAACAAAAACACTAATCCGTTCTAAAATAGTATTATTGTTAAGAGATATTTTATACATTCTGCTAGAATACATTCTGGTAGAATACATTCTGCTAGAATACACTCTCGTTCTCCATTTTTTTTTCCTTTTCCACATTAATGACAGTCTCTTCAAAACCTAAATCCACAAAGAAAACATAATCAACTTTCAAATACTAAAAAATTCAAAACATTCTAAGAGAATAAAACTATAAATTATGATAAAATATAGAAGACATTAAATAATTGTAATTTATTCTAACAGAATATAAAATCTGATTGAATGCATTTATACATTCTATAATTTAGAATGTTTATACATAAAATACATTATGTTAAAATACATTATTGTTCCCCTTGTTTTATTTCTATTCCATATATTATAAATCAAAAACCTATTCATTCTATAAGAATATAAATATTACATAAAAAATGTGTTAGCTATTAATTCTCACAGAATACATACCATATTGTTATAATACAAACGCATACTTGGAATGAATATAAATAATTAAGATCGAAAAAAAACATCATTGTAACATCAATTGGAATTAAATAAACAAACCTCGAATTTTTGTCCCTCAACTAACTAATTTATAGCTGCAGGTAGGAAAAAAAATATATTGTGACGGCAATTGGATTTAAGAAACAAGCATGGTAATAAAATCAAATACAATTGCAAATTGAATAAAGTAGTCCTAAATAAGACTGCATCAATATAATCAAATAGCTTTAGAAATTCTCATAAAAAAGAACAATTCCACTATAATCGATTAGTATAAAAAAGTTCTCACATTTTTAAATACAAAATATCTCAAATATAGTATTTACCTTGTCCGATAAGAAGGAACCACCCGATTTTTTTTTCTATAAATGCTGAATTAATAAACCATGAAAGCGTAATAGGATTGCAAAAATCTAATTGCAGTTTATGTAAAAATCCATCGGACAGAGTAAACATTGGAAAAATCTAATTTTTTCCATCTTGATTTATGTATCTCTTTTACTTATCTTCTTCTCTCGTACTCGGGATTAACAGAAGCAAAGACGACAGTGGCAGATGGTGCTCACAGCAAGGCAAATATTGTGGTGTTACTTTGGTGGCGCTGATATAAGAAGAGAACAGATACGAGGTGAGAAAAATTAAACCTAAAACGAGCAATAAAAGATGCAGAGATAAGCCTCGTCATACATCGATTTTGCTTGTGTGTCGGAGAACCAGGCGGAAGATGCCTTCTAGCGGCCGGTAACGATGGTTGACAGAGAGGGACGCCGACGGTGAGGTTGGATCGCAGTTGAAAAGAAAATTGGGTCTAGGTTTAGAAGGAGATGATCATATACTTTTTTACTGTTGTGCTAATTTATAGGATATTATTCTTTTCCCTAATTAATTAAATAGTAATAATGTGTAATTACCATTATAGTTTTGTTATATTAATTATCTACCATAATTAAGTATGTCAAGATTACTATAATACCCTTAAATGATTTATTTAATGTTTTATTATTCCTCAATTGTCATTGGTGCATACATGCACACAATAGTTGCTAGAAACATTTGAACCTAGGTCTCTCTCTCTCTCTCTCTCTCTCTCTCTGTATATATATATATATATATATATATATATATATATATATATATATATATAGGAGTAGGATCAAATGAGAACACCTAAAAGGTTGAGAACGCGAGAACAAATCTTGACCATCTAAATACTAAGATCTATGGTTAATATTAAACGGGCGATTTATGAAAAACTCTAAAAGTACTGTCATTTAAGTGTAACTTTTAAATGGTCAGAAGGGTATTATAGGAATTGCAACTTACCTATTTCCTATAATTTCTCACCCTCTCACCTCTCTCTCACCTCTTACCTTTCTAATTCTCGTATCTATATCCTCTCTATATCTCCCTCTAGGGTTTCATAAGACGCATCGACTGAACACCTAAAATGTTGAGAACGCGAGAACAAATCTGGACCATCTAAATACTAAGATCTATGGTTAATATTAAACGGGCGATTTATGAAAAACTCTAAAACCACTGGCATTTAAGTATAACTTTTAAATGGTCAGAAGGGTATTATATGAATTGCAACTTACCTATTTCCTAGAATTTCTCACCCTCTCACCTCTCTCTCACCTCTTACCTTTCTAATTCTCGTATCTATATCCTCTCTATATCTCTCTCTAGGGTTTCATAAGACGCATCGACTGAACAATTGACATTCACTCCCCATTTCCTCTTTATACGCATCATCGCTTCCATCGCCGAAGATCCCATCGGCTGGACGACTTCTACTCACCGGCGGACGGCATCATCTACTCACCAGCGCAAGGCAGCGAACAATGGCATACCCCAGCGATGACTTTCGTTCTTTATCGTCATCGTCGCATACAGAGTGAGACTTACAGCCGACGACTCTTTTTCTTAACCTTCTCGGCAATCTGGTGAACTCGACCGCTACTCATCGGCGGTAGCAAGCAGCGGTACACTACCAGACTTCGATCCTCCACTCCGAAGCAGCAGGGTAGCGACGAAGTACTCTGAATCAGGTAACATTATGTTTTTTTTCCTTGCAAATGTTGTTCGAAATCCACCTCTTCTCTTGATTTGAGACTTACAATGCTATATACTGTTCGAATCTATACATGGAATATGTTTGTGTAGGCTATGTGAATCTATCAATAAATATTCAGTTGTAATCTTATATGAATAAAATGTCAGATATCTCATTTGCAGTTAATCATCAATGAATACTCCATGAGGCTGGTCCGAGAGGAGCAAGGCAAGCAGCCACAACAATGCAGGTTAGGGGAAAAAGCCAAGGGGTTGCTGCCTCTTTTGATTTCATCAGAAACACAACCCCATCCTGGTGGTTATTCTTGGCATGTAACGAAGAAGAAGAAAGGGAAAAAAGGAGCAGAATTCAGTTCATCAATTTCAACAGCAAAAAGTGGGTTCAATGGAGGTTTCTTGGGTCTTGATTTACTCGAAATTCAACAACTAACGATGACTAGAAAGGTAATTTCTTGTAGTTGTTCTTGGTCTTTGATTTCACCAGCAAATTAAGCATTAAAAGGGTACTTTTGGTGTGGTAATACTTGATAAAAAGGAATGAGAAAAGAGATGAATTGAGGGCTAAAACGAAATGGCAACAACTATTTTCTTATATTCATTTGTGAATATCAGTATATTTATGTGTGAATTTATGTTTGAATGACTGTATTTTTTTATGAATAGCAGGGTATTCATGTGTGATCAATAAATGTATTTATTTATGATTAGGGGTATTCTTTTTACACTATTTTTATTTTGTATTTATTTATGAATAGCAGTGTATTCATTTGTGAATATCAGTGTATTTATGTGTGAATGACTATATAATTATACATAATTGTTTCTTTAACATTTTTGCGGATAGAATGAATAAACATGCATATAGTGGGAGGTGGGAGATTTACCAAATGAAACACCGATACCAATACCTCTTTCGGAAGTAGCGCAAATGTGTTTTATTCATTTATAATTGTAATTGTATTACTAGTTTATGTGTCATATATATATATATATATATATATATATATATATATATATATATATATTGTAACTTATTCATTTACTATTATAATTATATTCTTATATGAATAGAAATGCGTTTTATTTATTTATATATTAGTACCATTTTAGTTGATTTTATAATCTTTTTTCGGGTTTTATTTATTTATGATTTTACAAGTGTATTCATAAATACAGCTGAGTTAATTCATTTATAATTTACAATTTTATTCATTTGAAAATGAAATGTATAAATCATTATTTATGAAGATATTTGTTTAAAAAAAATAAATAAGGCAACCCGATAAATTATTCATTCTCTTGATATTTGATTGCTAAAAATGAAACATAAAAATAAAAAATGAACTGAAAAAAAAAACGTTTTCTTAGATAGACATTAAATCATGATTTTATTAATTATTGGTTCATTAGAAGAATAGAATCTAAAAAATGAGATATTTTGGGTAATTGTCATCATAATCACTAAAATTTAGGAAATCATAATGTAATTAGATGGTAAAATTCCATTCATGCCCTCATAAAATGATTGGTCTACAACTGCTCTCGCGTTCTCAACCTTTTAGGTGTTCTCATTTGATCCTCTCCCTATATATATATATATATATATATATATATATATATATATATATATATATATATATATATATATATATATATATATATATATATATATATATATATATATATATATATAGAGAGAGAGAGAGAGAGAGAGAGAGAAAAGTTCAAATGAGAACCACAAAAAGGTTAAGAACCATCTAAGAACCATCCTTATTAAATTTAACCCACTTTTTACATAATTACTCGTTATATTCAAAATCAGATCCAGACTTGGATTTGGTCTCTCTATCTCTCTCTCTCTCTCTCTTTCTCTCTCTCATCAAGCTTCAATAACTCAACTAATGTCTCTTTTTGATTTCCACCACCGGTTACTCCTCAACCGCCGCCACCACTATCGGGGACGACGATGCGACCTCCGATGATCACCACTGTCGATGATCCGGTGACCGTTGTTGCTGATAACGTCAAACCACCATCAGATCTGTAACATCGATGTTAGCTACTGCCATTACAGTCGAACCGAAGCCTTCACTGTTTGCGACGAGCATCTAACCTCCGACGACCTCCATTGTTGTTGCTTCGGTTAACCGTCTTCATAACCATCGACGTCAGCCTTGTATACCTTCAGATCTGTGAGTTATGCGTCATTTCTGACCACCTTCCGACCCCTGACCTCTCCAAACCACAAGAAAACATTGTGTCGCCTCTCTCAACCTTTCAGATCTGAAGCCAAAGACTTCGGAAAAGTCATCAACTGCCATTGATATTTTAGATCTGAAGCAAAAACACACCGCTTTCTCATTTGGTTAGATCTGGTCAGATCTGATGTGTTTGGTGCAATTTCAAGCGTAGATCTTGTTAGATCTGAAGTCAAAGGCACAAGGATTTCTCAGATCTGGTTAGATCTGTTCAGATCTATAATAACCGGAGACTCTAAGAAACATGACAATCTCAAATCTATAAATCACATCAGATCGAAAACAATATGCACACAAGGTGTTTGATGAAATGCTTCAACGAGATCTATAAGTTTTTAATTTATGAACAAGTGTTCAAAATTTTGTATTAAGCTGTGAATTGTTGTCTGAAGTGTGTATTATACTATGAATTCTGATTTTTGGATGTATTAAGTTGTGAATTTGAGTGTTTGAAAAATTAAATTAAATTTTGAATTAATATCTGAAATATTTTATTAAACTGTGAATTCTGAAACTTTTGTTATCTAGATTTGAATTTTACACATGTAAATGAGTTGTGAATGTAGTGTATTAAAGTATGAATTTTGTATATTAAGCTGTGAATTCTATTCATACTTTAATATAATAAATTCATATTTTAATACATATAAATGCCTCTAAATATAAATGTCTAAATATAAGTTTTAAGTTGAGAATATGGATCTAAATATATAATTTTGTGTATTAAATTGTGAATTTATTGTACTTAACTGTGAATACGCTTTATTAAACTGTGAATATTTTATCTGAAGTTATAAATATTAGTTTTAAGTTAAAAATATATAACTTTCATGTGTATTAAATTATGAATTTGTTATATCAAGTTGTGAATTTTGTGTATTAAACTGTGAATTTTTTTTATTAAACTGTTAATTGACTGTATTAAATTGTGAATGTTTATCTGAAGTTATAAATTTAAGTTTTAAGTTAATAATATATAACATTTATGTGTATTAAATTATGAATTTGTTATATTAAATAGTGAATTTTATGTATTAAACTTTAATTTACTGTATTAAGTTTTGAATTGACTATATTAAGTTGTGAATTTTTTATATAATTTTGTGTTAAAATAATAATGATTTGTGTATGAATTTTTCTATTAACTTTATTGTGAATGTATTATTATTTTTGTTGTATAAGTACGTAAGAATGTATTAGTTTTTAGATAATTATTTTGCATTAAATTCAAATTGAGGGAATTAATATGTTTATTAAACTGTGAATATAGAATTTAAGCTGTAAATACATGACTTTATATACAGATATGATTTTCAATGAATGATGGCTGCGACGGTGGCACAAGATGGTTGATGGCAGCATATGGTGGTGGTGATAGAGTTTTAGTTTAACTTATCTGAATAGGTCAATTAGTGTAAAATAGATTGTATTAAGCTGTGAATTTTGTATATTAAACCGTAAATGGACTATATTAAGTTGTATTTTAATAAATTGTATGTTAAAATAAGAATGTATGTATAAATGAAAATATCATACTATAAAAATTACGAATTTCCCTTTTTTCATACCAAAATGACAAATATCATGATTTTTAACATATTTAATAAATATTCACAATACATGTTACTTATGAAAATGGGGTTCTTAGGATTCTTAATCTTTTATGGTTCTCATTTGAACCACTTTATATATATATATATATATATATATATATATATATATATATATATATAGAGAGAGAGAGAGGCTTAGGAAAGATGTTAAGAGTGAGCACAAATATTTTAGGAAACATGATTAATTTATTAAGTGAAAATATCACTTCTTCCAGGAAAAAAAAAACCTCGTGTACGTATTTTTTAACACATAATTATTTGATTCAATGGATTCCTTGGGTGCTATTTTAAACTTTTTGTTTGTACTATTTAAAAAATTAGTAGTTGAATTGATCAAATTCATGCAGATTGCTTTCATTACTTTACCTAATTTAGACCTGTCCTGTAACTATTACAATTATATGAACATAGACTTGGTGACGGAGACATAAATAGACAATCAGACCAAGGCAGGCAGGGCAAGACCCACACTAAAAATAAATCAAAAAATATATCTTTGAGGGCATATTTGTAATTTGTGCTCACAAGATTTTTTGAAGAAAAAAAATATATGCCTTCATCATTGATGGGTACGTACCATACCAAGGTTTGTTAGTTCACAACCGTTTCATAGCAAGAATACTCAAAGGGGAGGGGATTTCAACAAGAAAAGTCAAGGTTAAAGAGATTTCATTATGTAAGATCATGCAAATTGGTACGGTTTCAAAATCCTAACTAATAATAATTTTGTCATTTGTTATCATTTTATGCATTATGTCATATGTTATTTTGTGATAATTTTAAATTAAATTATATCTATATGTCAATTTGTGGTTTTTTTTATTAAATTTCATATAATACTTAAATGTAATAATAATAAATGTGTATTCAATTCATTAATACAACTTTCCTTATAATTTCTAAATTTCTAAATTGAATCTAATTATTTTAGTTGTTTATTTATTTAAATTATTAGTTTAAATTTAAAAGATAAATAGGCACTTCAATTTTAATAATTAAATATATATATTTTTTTTTATAAATTTAAAATTTTCTATATTGTTAAATCTTCATGTTCGTTTATTTTATTTTTTGGATAAACTCTTGTAATACATGGATATCACAACTAGCAACATTATATTTTTTTTAAAAAGGGGTAACCATATAGGTCTAAGAGTGGGCATTGGTCCACCCACACAAATTTAAGATTAAATATATATGAAAGGTACAATATATATTTATATTAAATAAAATGAATTATAAATGAAATTAGGATTGTGATATGATATATCTCATTCAAAACTTGAAATTTAGTTAAAAGGAATACATTGTTGGGTATGTTGATTACACTCTGTTTTAGATTATTTTAATAATGTAAAAGAATATCGTTTGCAACTTAAATAAACTTTTAGAGTACATATATAGTTACATTTTGTTATTGTTCGAAGAATTTTCCACTCGCTCATTTTATTAATTATTTGGTCTACCGTAAAACAAAATATTGGCTATGTCACTGTTTTTTTTCCACTCGTTCATCTCTTGATTTCACATCAAGAGATGTGAAATCAACATCAACACAATAGCAAAGTATAATGATACTGAGTTCAGGGCCAATGTCAAAAGGGCTAATGCCATAAAAACCCTCAAATTCTCAAGAAATGTTCGGTTATATCCTAAGTCCATTTTTATGTCCACAAAAACCGCATATTTAGGCAAAAATTGTCATAATTGTCATCTTTTCTGATTTTACCCTTCTATGTCATTAGGGGATGTTTGGTTCTAGGACTAGAGGTGATCTTGTTCATATAAGTTTTGACACTGGTTAGAGCTGGTTTGGGAGATGATCGTTTCGTTAGGAGGATAAATAGTGTATAATGAGGTATGATCTATCTTAATCATTGAAGAACCTAATATGCAGGTTTGTTGATATGGAAGCAAGCATTTGGAAGAAGGAACAAAGTACAAAGAATACGTGCATTTGCATACCGAAATGCTTGATTCATTAAACACACAAATTTTGGTCACCCCACAAGTTTCGAAAACATCACATTCATTTTCGACAGCTTGCCAAACTACTTTTCATGGGTTTTTTGTCCATGAGCATAACCGGAGATTTCTGTCTACATCCAACCGAAGGATCCGAAACTTCACATCTTCTTCACCGGGATCTTGAGAAAAAACCAACCAGACTGGGCTTGACATTTTGTCAACCAGTTGGAAGGCATCATCAGAAGCAAGAATAACTCGAAGATCCGATTGATTTGGGGTTTCTGTAACAACGTAAATTTTCAAAACAATTTTTCATTTTACAACCATAACATATCTCATATAAATCATCTCAACTCGAGTGTATCAAATGTTATCACGGTAAAACATATCCCAGAATCTCAAATACAAAAATCCTCTGTCAGTGTGTACAAATCATGTTGGCGCCTTCCCGCGATCCTCGCTAGTACCTGAAACACATATCACATAACACGATAAGCATAAATGCTTAGTGAGTTCCCCAAAATACGACATAAAGCACATAAGCTACTCGAGGCTATGACTCGGTATGACCCTGCGGTCAATGTGTCTCAGCGGGACCCTCCAGTCCCGTAGCTCGTTGGACCCTCCAGTCCGATCTAGCTCGTTGGACCCTCCGGTCCGGTCTAAATCGTTGGACCTTCCGGTCCGGTCTACTCGAGGACCCTCTGGCCTCGTAAGTCGTTGGACCCTCCGGTCCGGTCTATATAACACATAGCATATATATATATATATATATATATATATATATATATATATATATATATATATATATATATATATATATATATATCACAATACACATAATCTCAAACATACACATAACACATAAGACCCTCCGGTCTACACATAGATACCACTCTAGGTAATGTATAGTGAGAAGACTCACCTCGTACGATGTCTAGCAAACTCTCATGCTCGATATCCCTGACCTAGCCTCCGCCTATCAAAATGATAATATCTCTAATCAATACTCTTCTCATGTTCTCATCTCTAAAGAATGGGTAGAAGACCATTCTACCCTTTCATGGCCTCTCATGAATCAGTTTGACCAAACCCCCAAGGTCAACAGATGTCAACTCCAGTCAACGGTCCAACTTTGACCAGACTCGTCGAGTGCACTCGGGTGACTCGACGAGTCCATGCGTGTCCTCTGAATCCTCCTAAGGCCTCACTCGACTCGTCGAGTTAACCTTTCACTCGACGGGTTACCACTGATCACGAATTGCGGGGCAACCCGATCCGACTCCTTGAGTCCTCTCATGGACTCGACGAGTTTCCTCCATGGCATTACTCATGTGACCTTCTGAGGTCAGATCTGTTTCTCTAACTTATAGATCTGGCCTTCTAACACCTAAAAATCACGTAAAGGTCTGAACTTGGTGCCCATGCATGGTGTATCTTGCATTATATACCATAGAAACACCATTAATGCTTCCTAGCTTCAAAACCCTATGATTACTCGACTAAAGCTTCATACTCTCTGGCTCTCTAGACCTAGAAAGGTCCAGATCTATAACACAACAAGGAAGAGGGATTTGATGCATTCAAGACCCCAAAAAATGAATTGATTCAAGCCCTAACCCCAAAAATGGAATCTACACAATAGGGAAGAAGAGGGGTTCGATTTGGTACCTCAGAATGAAGCTCCTTGCTTGACTAACTCAGAACAACAACCTCCTCTGGTCCTTCTTGTTGGAACTCTTCTCCTCCTTCGCAAAATCGCACCAAATAACTCAAGATATCTCTTCCTCTCACTCTACACACTCAAACTCGCTAGGGTTCTCTCTTCTGGAAAGGTAGCCGCAATTGAAGGCCATAAGTTCCTTTAAATAGGGCTCAGGCCCAAAGATTTAGGGTTTCTGCCAATAGCGCGGACTCGTCGAGTCGACTCTCCGACTCGTCGAGTCCATTCATTAATCCGAGTCATCAGTCGCGATCCTACTCGACGAGTTTAGGCGTCAACTCGTCGAGTCCCTCTTCTCATCTTAAAAACAAATATTTAAATTATGATACCTGGAAATCCGGATGTTACAATTCTCCCCCACTAGAATCAGACTTCGCTCTCGAAGTCTTACTCTGCAAACAAGTCCGGATGCTGCTCCCGCATCTCCGCCTCCGGCTCCCAAGTCAGCTCGGACCCTCTCCGATGTTGCCACTGGACTTGAACCAGGGGTACCTCTTTGTTTCTCAGAACCTTGATTTTCCAATCCAAGATCGCGATCGGCCTCTCAATGTAATTCAGACTCGCATCCACCTGAATATCCTCTAGCGGCACTACTGCCGTCTCATCGGCTATACACTTCCTCAACTGGGATACGTGGAAGGTATCATGAATTTGGCTCAACTCCGCAGGTAGCTCTAAACGGTATGCTACCTTACCCACTCTCGTGGTCACCCTGAACGGATCAATGTACCGGGGCCCCAGCTTGCCCCTCTTCCTGAATCGGATCACTCCTTTCCAAGGAGATACCTTCAGGAGTATGAAATCTCCAACCTGGAACTCGAGCTCGGATCGCCGCCTATCCGCATAACTCTTCTGGAGGCTCTGGGCTGTCAGTAACCTCTGTCTGGCCCGTTGTATCTGCTCAGTCGTCTTAAGTACTATCTCAATGCTACCCATCACTCGTTGCCCTACCTCTCCCCAACAGATGGGAGTTCGACACCTCCTCCCATATAAAAGCTCAAAGGGAGGCATACCTATACTCGAATGGTGGCTGTTGTTGTAAGAAAATTCAGCCAAAGGTAGGTATGTGTCCCAACTTCCACCGAAGTCCATAACACATGCCCGAAGCATGTCCTCGAGCGTCTGTATCGTCCGCTTACTCTGTCCATCCGTCTGTGGGTGGTAAGCAGTACTGAAGTGAAATCTCGTTCCCAACTCCTCATGGAATTTCTTCCAGAACCTAGAAGTGAAACGTACATCTCGGTCTGACACAATCGAGATCGGCACTCCATGCCGCGACACCACCTCCGTCACATATATCTCAGCCAGCCTCTCTGCAGAAGAGCTCTCACTGATAGCAAGGAAGTGAGCGCTCTTCGTCAACCGATCCACAATCACCCAAATTGCATCAACACCTCTCGCGGTCCTCGGCAATTTGGTGATAAAATCCATCGAAATATGTTCCCACTTCCACTGGGGAACCTCTTATGGCTGCAGTTTTCCATGCGGACGCTGGTGCTCGACCTTAACCCAGCGACATGTCAAGCACCTCTCTACTACCCATGCAACATCCCTCTTCATACAGGGCCACCAGTAGTCCCTCTTCAGGTGCAGCTACATCTTAGTGGCCCCGGGATGGATTGAGAATCTCGATCTATGCGCCTCCTCCATCAGAGTGCTACGTGCCCCGCCCGTATACGGCACCCAAATCCGACCATGAAAGGTCATAAGCCCTCGGCTATCTGTCACAAACTCGGATACCTGCCCAATCACCCGCTCCCTTTTGCGGTTCTCCGGTCTCACAGCCTCTGCCTGGGCCTCTCGGATGGTATCCAATACCGGAGTCATCACCGTCGTCCTCATGCATATATCTCGAATCGGGGCACTCTCCGCCCTGCGGCTCAGAGCATCGGCTACCACGTTAGCCTTGCCCGGGTGGTACAAGATCTCACAGTCGTAATCCTTTACCACATCCAACCATCTCCTCTGGCTCATATTCAGGTTGGGCTGATCCATCAGATACTTCAAACTCTTGTGGTCCGTGCATATGGTACACCGAACCCCATACAAATAATGGCGCCATATCTTGAGGGCGAACACCACTGCCCCCAACTCCAAATCGTGGGTGGGATACCTCGTCTCATGAGGCTTCAGCTGCCTCGATGCGTATGCTATCACGTGCCCTCTCTACATAAGCACCGCACCCAACCCCGATATAGACGCATCACAATACACCACGAAATCCTCCATTCCCTTTGGAAGGGCTAACACCGGGGCTTTGCATAATCTATGGCGAAGAGTCTCAAACGAGGTCTGCTGCTCGGGACCCCAAGTAAAAGCAACACCCTTCCTAGTCAATCTGGTGAGGGGAACGACAATCTTGGAGAAATCTCTGATAAATCTCCGATAATATCCGGCCAACCCCAGAAAACTCCTGATCTCGGTGGGGGATCTCGGCACCTCCCAACTCATGACAGCCTCAATCTTGGCCGGATCGACCAATATCCCATTCTGATTAACGAGATGTCCCAAGAACTGGACCTCTCGTAACCATAAATCACACTTGGAGAATTTGGCATAAAGCCTCTCCGATCTCAGCACTCCAAGGATCTCCCTTAGATGCTCCTCATGATGCTCTCTGGATCTCGAATACACTAGAATATCGTTGATGAACACAATCACCGATCGATCCAACATCGGCCTGCATACTCGGTTCATGAGATCCATGGACGCTGCTGGTGCATTGGTGAGCCCAAAATGCATCACCACGAACTCGTAATGCCCATAACGAGTCCTAAACGCCGTCTTCGGGATATCCTCATCACGCACCCTCATCTGATGATATCCAGACCTCAAGTCTATCTTGGAGAACCAAGATGCACCCTGTAACTGATCGAACAGATCGTCGATCCTCGGTAGTGGATAACGGTTCTTGACCGTCAACTTGTTCAGCTCCCGGTAATCAATGCACATCCGGTGTGAACCATCCTTTTTCTTGACAAAAAGGATCGGCGCTCCCCACGGCGAGCTACTCGGTCGGATGAATCCCTTCCCCAGCAGCTCGTGAAGCTGCGAGGACAACTCCTGCATCTATGGTGGCGCAAGGCGATAGGGTGCCTTGGCAATAGGCACCGCTCCCGGAACCAAATCAATGTGGAACTCCACCTGCCTCTCCGGAGGCACACCCGACAACTCCTTGGGGAAAACATCCGGGAACTCACGCACTATCGGAACCTCATCGACAGAACTCGGCCTCTCTGCGGCAACTCGTGTATCCATCACATAGGCTACAAACCCTCTACAACCTTGCTGTAGACTATGTCTCGCCCTGGCAGCCGAGCAAAATACTGACCCAGATCGGGTACCCTCGCCATACACCGTAAGTACTCCCCCACTAGGGTCTCGTATGGTTACCAACTGACGCTCGCAGTCGATAACAGCTCCAAATACGCTCAACCAGTCCATGCACACGATGACACAAACATCCCCCATCGCAATCAGTACCAAATCTATCAGAAACTCAACGCCGAAAATATTGAGTACACATCCTCGAATCACATCATAAGCAAAAATCGCTCGCTCATCAGCTATAGAAACTCGCAAAGGTCGACACAACGCCTCTCGTCGGATACTGATGTGCTGACTAAACGCTAATGATATGAAAGATCGACTCGCACCCGAGTCAAATAACACCAAAGCAGGTACAGAATTCACAAGGAAAGTGCCTATGCATACCATAATATAAGCACAATATCTCGAACTCAGAATAAGTAAACAAAAGAATACATACCAGGCACGGCATTGGGCGCTGCACGGACCTCCTCCGCTGTCAACTGAAAGGCTCTCCCGCGAGCCTTCGGTGCCTCGGCCTTCGCTGGCCGGACCTCGGTAGCTCTAGCAGCAGGTGCAGATCCCTGTGCTGGTCCCTGAAGTAGCTGTGGGCACTCGGCCTTCCGGTGGCCAGTCTGGTTGCAGCGAAAGCAAACTAGAAACCCCTTGGGGCAATCCCTCGTGAAATGCCCCTCCTTGCCACACTTGTAGCACACACCCGCATGGCTCTTGCCGCACTTTCCGCAAGTGCGGCCCTTCTGTCCTCCAGATCTCGAATCAGCGGGCTTTGCCCGCTTGGCTGCCGGTTGAGACTGTACCGGCCGCCTATCCCTCCTCTGAGACTCGGCCTCCTCCCTGGCTTGAGTCTCTAGCTCAATCTCCCTCTTCCGAGCATTTTCCTGGAGCTCGACAAATGTTCGGTATGTCGAGTTCGCCACGAACTCACGAATGTCTTTCCTCAGTACGCTCAGATATCGGCTCAAACGTGCCTGCTCGGTAGACACGTGCTCAGGGCAAAACAACGCCCTCTCATGAAACATCCGTGTAATCACAGTCACGGACTCCGTCCCCTGCTTGAGGGACAAGAACTCCTGCGTCAACCGTTCCCTCTCCACCGGGGGAACATACTCATCTCGGAACATGGTGGTGAACCTCTCCCAGGTCACCACTGTAATCTCTGCAGGAGTGAAGTCTGCCGTCACAAACTTTCACCAGTCCTTCGCTCCCAAGCGAAGCTGGTTCAGCGCGAACCGTACTCTCAGATGCTCCGGACAAGAACATGTGTAGAAGCATCCCTCAATGTCAGAGATCCATCTCACCGTGGCTATCGGATCCTGAGTCCCATCAAACTCTGGTGGCTTCGTGTTGCTGAACTCCCGGTACAACAACGAGTCACCCCCCTGTGGCCTAGCAGCGGCAACGGCTGCGGTGGCCACAGCAACAACAACATCGGTAAGAGCAGCGTACCGCTCGTCAAATGTCTCAATCAGCGTGGTCTTGATAGACCCAAACATCTCTGGTATCTCAGCTCAAATGACTGCAACCACCTCATCATGAATCATCCTGCGGATCTCATCATCGCTAACACCGCTGCTCTCTGCAGTGTGGCGCGTACCCACCATAATGTCTCTGAAACACAACACAAAAGAAATCAGAGACTCGCTCGAGCATTCTCGCACTCTATCACTCAACCCTACTTGCTCCTTAGTACCCTAAGGATTCTTACTTGGGCTGCTCACTGATCCAGTGTTTCCAGTAGTACGGGCCCTTATACTACCTTCCACACCACATCAGTAATCACCCTAAGTTCTCCTGCTAGGATTCTAGTTCACAAGTACCCTATATCTCGTTGAGCGCAGGCTACCACCCGGTAGACCTCTCATAAGCTCCTCCCTGCTACGTACTCACACTCAAAGAAATTCACAGTAGCAGTAACTCCTAGGCTAAGGCATCACAAATCAGGCCCACTCTAGTCCTAAATATGAATACCTAGCCTACTCTAGCATGCATAGCATATCACATAATATCTCATAACACATAATGTAAGGGTATTTTGGGAAATCACCGTTCGGGCGTTGGCTGATCGTACACACTGCTCCGTTCTTCTTTTCTCAAAGTCTTTTACTCTTTTTAGAAAAATTGTTTCTTTTACGAAAACTTTCCTCAAATCCTCGGTTTGAGTTCAGATACGCCCGAAGGTGCATCCGAATCCCTCAAACCAAGGCTCTGATACCAACTTGTAACAACGTAAATTTTCAAAACAATTTTTCATTTTACAACCATAACATATCTCATATAAATCATCTCAACTCGAGTGTATCAAATGTTATCACGGTAAAACATATCCCAGAATCTCAAATACAAAAATCCTCTGTCAGTATGTACAAATCATGCCGGCGCCTTCTCGCGATCCTCGCTAGTACCTGAAACACATATCACATAACACGATAAGCATAAATGCTTAGTGAGTTCCCCAAAATACGACATATATCACATAAGCCACTCGAGGCTATGACTCGGTATGACCCTGCGGTCAATGTGTCTCAGCGGGATCCTTCAGTCCCGTAGCTCGTTGGACCCTCCAGTCCGGTCTAGCTCGTTGGACCCTCCGGTCCGGTCTAAATCGTTGGACCCTCCGGTCCGGTCTACTCGAGGACCCTCTGGCCTCGTAAGTCGTTGGACCCTCCGGTCCGGTCTATATAACACATAGCATACATATATCACAATACACATAATCTCAAGCATACACATAACACATAAGACCCTCCGGTCTGCACATAGATACCACTCTAGGTAATGTATAGTGAGAAGACTCACCTCGTACGATGTCTAGCAAACTCTCATGCTCGATATCCTCGACCTAGCCTCCGCCTATCAAAATGATAATATCTCTAATCAATACTCTCCTCATGTTCTCATCTCTAAAGAATGGGTAGAAGACCATTCTACCCTTTCATGGCCTCTCATGAATCAGTTTGACCAAACCCCCAAGGTCAACAGATGTTAACTCCAGTCAACGGTCCAACTTTGACCAGACTCGTCGAGTGCACTCGGGTGACTCGGCGAGTCCATGCGTGTCCTCTGAATCCTCCTAAGGCCTCACTCGACTCGTCGAGTTAACCTTTCACTCGACGGGTTACCACTGATCACGAATCGCGGGGCAACCCGATCCGACTCGTCGAGTCCTCTCATGGACTCGGCGACTTTCCTCCATGGCATTACTCATGTGACCTTCTGAGGTCAGATCTCTTTCTCTAACTTATAGATCTGGCCTTCTAACACCCAAAAATCACGTAAAGGTCTGAACTTGGTGCCCATGCATGGTGTATCTTGCATTATATACCATAGAAAGCCCATTAATGCTTCCTAGCTTCAAAACCCTATGATTACTCGACTAAAGCTTCATACTCTCTGGCTCTCTGGACCTAGAAAGGTCCAGATCTATAACACAACAAGGAAGAGGGATTTGATGCATTCAAGACCCCAAAAAATGAAGTGATTCAAGCCCTAACCCCAAAAATGGAGCTACACAATAGGGAAGAAGAGGGGTTCGATTTGGTATCTCAGAATGAAGCTCCTTGCTTGACTAACTCAGAACAACAACCTCCTATGGTCCTTCTTGCTGGAACTCTTCTCCTCCTTTGCAAAATCACACCAAATAGCTCAATATATCTCTTCCTCTCACTCTACACACTCAAACTCGCTAGGTTCTCTCTTCTGGAAAGGTAGCTGCAATTGAACGCCATAAGTTCCTTTAAATAGGGCTCAGGCCCAAAGATTTAGGGTTTCTGCCAACAGCGCGGACTCGTCGAGTCCATTCATTAATCCGAGTCATCAGTCGCGATCCTACTCGACGAGTTTAGGCGTCAACTTGTCGAGTCCCTCTTCTCATCTCAAAAACAAATATTTAAATTATGATACCTGGAAATCCGGATGTTACAGTTTCTTTACTTCTCCAATAAACAATATCGTTTTCCTATTTGAGTTCCAAATCGCCGATGGCTCCAATTCTCAAACTGTAAAAACTCGAAACAAAATTTCTGCTAGCAGCTCATAGCACTTGAGATGAAGATAAATTCTGGCCTGGAAGAAGCGTATCAAATGGAATATTGAAGCTTTGCCAAACAATGTCATTTTTATTATTCAAAAGACCAAGATTGCCATCGTCATGTAGAACTGCTGAAGCAACAAATGAATTTATTGTGATGGAATAGGGAGAGATCAAGAGAAGAGTGTGATGGAAGGAAAAGAGTGAGCAAAACAAACACACTCTAATCCTAGAACCAAACATCCCTTAACGCCATAGAAGGGTACAATCGAAAAAGAGGGCAATTATGACAATTTTTCCCTAAATGTGCGGTTTTTGTGGACATAAAATGGACTTAGGATATAACCGAACATTTCTTGAAAATTTGAGGGTTTTTTATGGCATTAGCCCAAATCCAAATAATAAATTGATATTCCAAAATCACCCCGCATTATTGTGCCTTTAAGGTTATGGGGAGTGGCTCGACCAGATCTCGGCAAGAGCTAGGTGACATCGATGCACATCACCCCTCGACCTTGGCATGCCAAGATTGACACATGAGCTTGGTAACAACTAGCATAAGGGGAGAGAGAATTCAAATTACCAAAACCATTTACTTTTTTACCAACCTTCAAGAAACTATTTGTTTTTTTCAACCAAAATTCAAAATTTTAACCTTTTTCAATAGATATAAATACCAACATCTATCCAATTTTATATCACACATCACACATCAACCTTCAATATTCTTCTTATTTCTTTTAAACATTCATCTTAGTTTGGTGAAAATGACTTCCTCCAACTCTCCATCTAATAAAAAAAAATAAAAAATAAATAAATAAATAAACAAACTCAAGAAGAAACAAGAAAAATATAAAAAATACAACATTTTCAAACTCTTCGCCACCCATCTTCTACCATCCTCAAATGGATTGCCCTATTTTCACCCTTTCCTTCCGTTATCCAGTTGTTGGTCTACACTATAAACCATATCATAGCCAATCTCAACCCCAATTCCAATCCCAAAACGATTTCAACCCATTTGAGAGCAATCAAGAAACCCAACCCTAATTCCAATCCCAATTTCAAACTCAACCCCAACCTAATTCCAATCCCAACCCCAACCCCATATCATACCAGGGATCAATTTCAATCTCGATCATGATCAACCTCAACCGGAATCCAAGAAAAAAAAGTAAAGGCATCAAGTATTTCTTGGACCCTGGAGGAAAAGATGGTGTGTGCATGGGTTGACGTTTCGAAAGACCCTAAAGTAGGGAACGACCAAGTTGGTCCTACTTTTTACCGGAAAGTTACTAGGTGTTTCTTTACGAAATAAAGCATATAGACTATCGGAAAAAGATCAAACTTACTCGAAGTGGAGTAACACCAAAAACGTTTTCATGAAGTTTAACGCCATATTTATAAACTTGAATCGTGATTCACAAATTGGTGCAAATGATGCAACAATATTGAACAAAGCTCTAAAACTTTGCTTACATGATAAGGGGGCATTTAAAATATATAGAGTTTGGAATATTGCAAAGGAGTCCATAAATTAGGATGAAGTCCAAACTTTGGATTCATATGTGGGTGGTTCTAAAGGAACCAAAACATCATAAACCACTCATATCCAATCGTCGGATGCACATGTCGGGTTAGACATCAATGAAGATCACTCGATTGAGGTTCCAATACCTAGCTGTCACATGCTAAAAGACCAAGCAAAACAAAAAGGAAAAGGGGTCACAAGTAGTTCGAGTGATGTATGTCATATGAAAAAGGGGTTGAGGAACTTAAAAATGTACTTTGATACAATACTTAAGCATTGCAAAAGAAAAAGAAAAATCAAGCAACATGAAATTCCAAATGAAAGATGTGACTAAATATCCCGAGTAGGAACAAAAATTGGCGTTAAAGGTCAAAGCGAAGATTGCAGAAAATATAATATGTAGTTTTTATTTTTATATATTTCATGTTATGTATTTTTAATTCCTATATTTAATTATCTAGTGTTTAAGTATTTTTGTAGTTTCCATTTCAACTTAATAAAATTTTTATTTTTATATAAATTAGTTTATTTAAATAAAAAAATATTGTTGCATGGAAAACCACTCTCCTAATTGGCAAGATATTCAAGAAGTGTGGCAATAGTGAGGTGACACTTATGTGGCAGCAAAAAGAGTTTGACAACGGTGGCACCACTCCCCTAGCACAATCTATGATTTTTCTTAAGCTATGTTACACAATACAAATCAAAGTATATATAATTTTAATAAACTAATGACTATCATGATAACTTGTTTTGCTTATAACTTAAGTAAGTATATACATGTGGTGTGGTTATGAATTTTGATTGTAGTATAGGTTATAGACTAGAAGTTCTAACATTATAAGTTGTTTTGCTTATAACTTACATCTAGCTATCGAATCAAATGCATGTATTTTATCTAACAAAATTATGAGATCCTTTTACATGTTTTAGATTTGGATTCTTATCTAGAAGTGAAAAATATTATGATTTTTTTTGTATTTCATATTCTTGGAATTGAATATCCTTTTAGTGTCTCTAGAATATAAGAGTCATCCATGTTTGCCTCGATCACTTTAGATGGTCCTTCCTAATTTGGGCTTAACTGTCCCATATTGATAACTCTACTTGACTTATGTAACCTCCAGATCTTTAGCTATAAGTTTTGAGCCGTGTAACTTTTGATTTTTTGGGGATATCCCGACTGCTTGGCATGGTGGAGTGTCTACCACATCACAAAATTCATTAAACCCCTGCGACGCAGAATACCTTCCACCATGACGCGGTGACGGATGGGTGCAAATCCTAGAGCTCGGGCCTTAAGCCTTATTTAAAGGCTCAAACTTCTAGGGTTGCCTCATTTGGCAACCCCCAACCTCAGAAAACGTTATCCTCTCAAATCTTAGCCTCTATACTTGCGCTTTAAGTTTATCCTCTTGGTTTTGTGAAGCTTAAGGAAAAAGGAAGTACATTGTGGTGCAAGTAAGCAAGTAACTAGCCTAGATCCATCATCTATTCCATATATATGAGTTATTTGAGGTATAAAGTTCATACCTTGACCATTATATTGCTAGATCTATGTTTGTGTTCATTTTTGTGTTGTTTTGAGTCCCTTTCTTGATTATCTTTGGAGTTAAGCAACTCTTTGACCTTTAAGTGGCCCAAAAAGGGCTTTTGGACCTAATTGTGAGATGAAATTTTCAATTTGCATGTGTTCTCTTGAATTCATCTAGTGTTTGGTTTATTTGAAAGTTAGGTCGGTGGTTAGCCACGGTGTGGTGGCTGACCGTTGACCTGACTGTTGACTTTGACCGTTGATGTAACACCGTAAATTTCCAAACAAATTTTACATTTAAAAATCACATTAATTTCATTATCACAATCACAAAAACCCCCCCAAATATCTAGTTATCAAAACACATGTTCATAACTTGTTTAAAACACAATCCAGGATCCTCGAAAACATATCTCCATCTAGTGTGTGTATAATCAAGTCGGTGCCTTCCCGTGATCCTGAGAAGTACCTGAAACACATAACACATAACATGGTAAGCACGAAGCTTAGTGAGTTCCCCAAAATACCACACATATCTCATTAGCCTCTCATGGCTATACTCAGATAAGATCCTCTGGTCAATGTGTCTCAGTGGGACCCTCCGGTCCCACAACTCGGGTGGACCCTCCGGTCCTAACTCAGCAAGCTCGGAATAATACACAACATAAATCACATAGACATAATGCAGGATATCACAATACTCAATATAAGAACATAAGACCCTCCGGTCACACAAAGGTTACCACTTTAGGTAAGTATAGTGAGAAGAATCACCTCTTAAGAAATCAGATAACCTCGAACTCAAATCACTAGTCTAACCTCCACCTAACACACACAATAATTATCTCTAATTAATAACGGCTCTCAAAGAAGCTAGACTAAACCCTTCTACAAACTCACAGAAGGATAAAAGACCATTTTACCCTTCCATGGCCTTAATAGTCCACAAATTTACCCAACCCTAAAAGTCAACGGCAGCGCGTACGCTGCGCGTACAGGCCCTCTACGCTGGGCGTACTCCTTCGCCATGCATGCATCAGGGATTCTCGACCCTAGGCTGCGCGTACTGGGATTATGCTCAGCGTACTCCCCAGTTTTGCTCTTCCTACTCATTTTGTCTTAATTCGTTAAGACCTTAGCTCAAATCTCAGAGCTGGACTCCCTAAAGGCTCATACTCCATAAAGTCTGTGACTTTAAGCCTTTGCATGGCTGAAAAAATCACAAACACCAAAACACACACTCTTTATTCTCAAGAATGCTCATATCTCATGCATGGGGGTGGTTTTGACGTCCAAGACTCCATTTTTATGAAACCACTCCATTAAAACACTCAAAGGGACAAATATTAGGCTCTGGAGTTTCAACAACTCATAAAACTTCAAGCTTGGGGACCAAAAACCCTATAATGGACCACATAGAGCACAAATACAAAAAGAATGAGAAAGCTTTGAGCTTTGTACCTCTAACTGAAGCTCCAACCACAGATAAGCTCATATCCAAAGCTTGGACTCCCACTCCTTCCTCTTCAAAGCTCCTTATTCACTCCAAAGAAACCAAAAGAACACTTAATAGCTCACAAATGGACACACAAGCTCAAGGGACGAGAAATTAGGGTTTGAGAGGGTTGATGTCTGGGAATGGTGGCCAGGAATGAGGCCATCATGTCCTTTAAATAGGGACACATCCTTAATTAGGGTTTTCATTTTAGGCCTAGTACGCCCAACGTATTAGGTGGCTTCCGCGTCAAAAACACGCACATGAGCAAGCTAAGCGTACACACGCGTACGCCCCGCGTACTCATTTACCACCTTTTCTCAAATAAGGGCCAAACTTGACAATTACCAAAAGAACAAGGGTTGATGAGGTATACCTGATCTAGGGATGTTACAATTCTCCCCCACTAGAATCAGACTTCGCCCTCGAAGTTATATTCTGGAAATAACTCAGGGTACTGCTCGCGCATCTCGGACTCCGGCTCCTAAGTCCACTCGGACCCCTTCCGATGTTACCATTGGACCTGAACCAAGGGCACCTATTTATTCCTCAAGACATTCACCTTCTTATCTAAGATTTCCATCGACCTATCGATTTAATTCAGGCTCGCATCAACCTGAATGGCCTCTAACGGTACCACTGCCGTATCATCGGCTACACACTTCCTCAACTGAGACATGTGGAAGGTGTTATGTATCTGACTCAACACTGCAGGTAGCTCCAACCGATAAGCTACCTTCCCTACTCTGGCAGTCACTCTGTTTCCTAGCTTCCTGAATCGGATCACTCCTTTCCATGGGGATACCTTCAGGAGGACAAAATCTCCCACCTGGAACTCATGATCGTCGCCGGTCTGCGTAACTTTTTTGGCGACTCTGAGCTGTCAATAACCTCTGTCTAACCTGCTGAACCTGCTCAGTCATTTTGAGCACTATCTCTGTGCCACCCATCACTCTCCGTCCTACCTCTCCCCAACAAATGGGAGTCCGACACCTCCTCCCATATAAGAGCTCAAAGGGAGGCATGCCAATACTGGAATGATGGCTGTTGTTATACGAAAACTCAGCCAAGGGAAAATAAGTATCCCAACTCCCTCCGAAGTCCATAACACATGCACGCAACATGTCCTCCAGTGTCTAAATCGTCCGCTCACTTTGCTCGTCAGTCTGTGGGTGGTATGTGGTACTGAAGTGCAATCGGGTACCCAACTCCTCATGAAACCTCTTCCATAACCTGGAAGTAAAACGCACATCCCGATCTGACACTATCGAAGTCGGCACCCCATGTCGTGCCACCACCTCTCTCACATAGATCTCGGTCAATCTCTCTGCAGAAGAGCTTTCACTGATAGCAAGGAAGTGAGCGATCTTCGTCAGCCGGTCCACAATCACCCATATCGCGTCGATACCTCGCGCGGTCCTCGGTAATTTGGTGATAAAATCCATGGAAATCTATTCCCACTTCCACCACAGAATCTCTAGAGGCTGTAACGGGCCATGTGGACGCTCGTGCTCCGCCTTAACCCGCTGACAAGTCAAGCACCTCTCAACAACCCATGCCACATCCCTCTTCATACAGGGCCACCAGTAATCTCTCTTCAGATCCAAATACATCTTAGTGGCTCCTGGATGGATCGAGAATCTCGATATATGTGCCTCCTCCATCAGTATACGTCGAGCTCCACCTGTACAAGGTACCCAAATCCGCCCACAGAAAGTTATAAGCCTCCGACTATCTGTCTCAAACTCAGAAACCTGTCCGATCACTCGCTCCCTCTTGAGGTTCTCGGGCCTCATATACTCCACCTGAGCCTCTCAGATGGTATCTAGGACTGGAGTCATCACCATCATCCTCATACACACGTCTCGGATCGGAGCACTCTCTGCTCTGCGGCTTAAGGCATCGTCTACCACATTAGCCTTGCCGGGGTGATATAAGATCTCACAGTCGTAGTCTTTCACTACATCCAACCACCTCTTCTGCCTCATATTCTGGTTGGGCTGGTCCATTATGTACTTCAGGCTCTTATGGTCGTGTATATAGTACACCGGACCCCGTACTGATAATGACGCCAGATCTTGAGGGCGAACACTACCGCCCCTAACTCCAAATCGTGGGTAGGATACCTCGTCTCATGAGGCTTCAACTGCCTCGAGGCGTATGCTATCACATGCCCCCTCTACATCAACACCGCACCCAACCCCGATATAGATACATCACAGAAAACCACGAAATCCTCCACTCCCTCGGGAAGGGATAACACTAGAGCTTCGCACAATCTCTGGAAAAGAGTCTCGAACGAGGCCTGCTGCTCGGGCCCCAGAAAAAAGCAACACCTTTCCGGGTCAGTCTGGTAAGAGGAACAACAATCTTGGAGAAATCTCTGATAAATCTCCGATAGTAGCCGGCCAGACCCAGAAAACTCCTCATCTCAGACGGGGATCTCGACACCTCCCATCTCATAACCGTCTCAATCTTGGCCAGGTCGAACAATATCCCATTCTGATTAACGAGATGCCCCAGGAACTGGACCTCTCGTACCCATAAATCACACTTGCAGAATTTGGCATAAAACCTCTCAGCCCTCAATACTCCAAGAATCTCTCGCAGATGCTCCTCGTGTTGCTCTCTGGACCTCGAGTACACCAGAATGTCGTCGATGAACACGATCACCGATCGATCCAACATGGGCCTGCACATCCGGTTCATGAGATCGATGAACGCCGCCGGTGCGTTGGTGAGCCCGAAAGGCATCACCACAAACTCGTAATGCCCATAACGAGTTCTGAAGGCCGTCTTCTAGATATCCTCCTCGCAGACTCTCATCTGATGATATTCAGACCTCAGATCAATCTTGGAAAACCAAGATGCTCCCTACATCTGATCGAATAAATCGTCGATCCTCGGTAGCGGATAACGGTTCTTGACCGTCAACTTGTTGTACTCCTGGTGTGAACCATCCTTCTTCTTAACAAAAAGGATAGGTGCTCCCCACGGCGAGCTACTCGGTCTGATGAAACCCTTCCCCAGCAGCTCCTGGAGCTGTGAGGATAACTCTTGCATCTCCGGTGGCGCAAGGCGATAAGGTGCCTTGGCAATAGGCGCCGCACCCAGAACCAAATCAATCCGGAACTCCACCTGCCTCTCGGGAGGCACTCCTGGCAACTCCTCGGAAAAAACATCCAGGAAATCGCACACTATCGGAACCTCGGATATAGAACTCGGCTTTTCTGAAACGACCCACGTATCCACCATGTACACCAATAAGCCCCTACAACCCTGCTGTAAACTCTTCCTCGCCCTGGAAGAAGAGCAGAAAGGCGATCCAGATCTGGTACCCTCACCATACACTGTAAGCACTCCCCCACTAAGGTCTCATATAGTCACCAAATGGCGCTCGTAGTCGATCACAACTCCAAAATGGCTCAACCAATCTATGCCCACGATGACATAGACATCACCCATCGCTGTCGACACCAGATCTATCGGGAACTTGACACCAAAAATCTCTAACACGTATCCTCGGAATACATCAGCAGCGAAAACCACATGCTCGTCAGCTATAGAAACCCTCAGAGGTCGACTCAACGCCTCACGTCGGATACTGATGTGAAGACTAAAAGCTAAAGACACGAAGGATCGAATCGCACCCGAGTCAAATAACACCAAAGCAGGTACATAACTCACAAGAAACGTACCAACCACGACTTCAGGTGCTGCGCGGACCTCCTCCGCTGTCAGCTGAAAAGCTTTCCCACGAGCCCTCAGAACCTCGGCCTTCACCGGCCGACTATCAGTAGCACGCAAAGCAGCAGGAGTGGAACCCTAGGCTGATCCCTGAATAAGCTGAGGGCACTCGGCCTTCCGATGGCCGGTCTGGTTGTAGTGAAAGCAAACTGCAAACCCCCTGGGGCAATCCTTCGCCATGTGCCCCTCTTTGCCACATTTGTAGCAAATCCCCACCCGACAAGATCCCTCGTGACTCTTTCCACACTTTCCACAAGTGCGGCCCTTCTGGCCCCCAACTCTCGCATCAGCGGGCTTAGCCCGCTTCGTCGCCGGCTGCGACTATACTGGTCTCTGGTCTCTCCCCAGGGACTCTCCCTCCTCCCTGGCCTGCAACTCAAGCTCGATCTCCCTCCAGCTGGCATTGGTATGAAGCTCAGCCAATGTCCGAAATGACGAGTTCGCCACGAACTCCTATATATCCCTCCTTAGTATGCTCAGATATCGGCTCACACGTGCCTGCTCGGTAGACACGTGTCAGGGAAAAACAGCGCCCTCTCATGGAACATCCTCGAAATCTCAGTCACAGTTTCTGTCTTTTGCTTGAGAGACAAAAACTCATGGGCTAACCGTTACCTCTCCACTTGGGGAACATACTCGTCTCAGAACAATTGCGTAAACCTCTCCCATGTCACTGCAGCATGATCTGCAGGGGTAAAGCTGGCTGTCACAAACTTCCACCAGTCCTTCACTCCCAAGCGAAGCTGGTTCAGCGCAAACCGAACTCTCAGATGCTCTGGGCATGAACACGTGTAAAAATATCCCTCGATGTCAGAGATCCATCTCATAGCAGCAATCGGATCCTGTGTCCCATCAAACTCTGGTGGCTTCGTGTTGCTGAATTCCTGGAACAACAATGAGTCACCTCCCTGTGGCCTGGCAGCGGCGACAACTGCGGTAGCTGCAGCAGCAGCAGACTCAGTATCAACGGTGTATCGCTCATCAAATGTCTCGATCAGGGTGGTCTTAATAGAGCCAAACATCTCCGGAATCACCTCTTAAATAGCTGCGGCCACCTCCTCATGGATGATCCTGCAGATCTCCTCGTCACTAGTCCCACTGCTCTCGGGGTTGTGGCACGTACCCACCATGGTGTCTCTGAAACACAACAAAAAAATCATCAGAGACTCGCTCGAGCATACCCACACTCGATTCCCGCCCCTACATGCTCCTTAGTACCCTAAGGATTCTTACTTGGGCTGCATACAGATCTGGTGTTTTCAGTAGTACGGGCCCATTACTACCTTCAACACCAACCTGTAGTCACCCCAAGCCCTCCTCCTAGGATTCCAATTCACAAGTACTCTGTCTCTCATGGATATTAGGCTACTCTCTCAGTAGACTCCTCATATACTCATATAGATATCTTTCCTAGATCAACCCCCCGACTCAGAACTCTTTTTAAGTGATTCCTGCTAGATACGCCTATTCACCACATACTCAAGGCAACAACAGATAACATAAATTCCTAGGCTAAGGCATCACAAATCAGGCAACTCTAGCCCTAAATATGAAATACCTAGCCTATCATCTAGCATGCATCTCATAAATATCTCATAACACAACTAAGTAAGGGTATTTTGGAAAATGACCGTTCGGGCTCTGGCTGATTGTACACACTACTCCAACTCGTTATCTCTTAAAACTCTTGCTCGTTTTTAGAAAAATCATCTCTTTTGAAATTTTTTCTTAAATCCTCAGTTTGAGTCCAGACACACCCGAAGGTATATCCGAATCCCTCAAACCAAGGCTCTGATACCAACTTGTAACACCGTAAATTTCCAAACAAAAATTTCATTTAAAAATCAGATTAATTTCATTATCACAATCACAAAACCCCCCAAATATCTAGTTATCAAAACACATGTTCATAAATTGTTTAAAACACAATCCATGATCCTCCAAAACATATCTCCATCTAGTGTGTGTACAATCAAGCCGATGCCTTTCCGTGATCCTAAGAAGTACCTGAAACACATAACACATAACACGGTAAGCACGAAGCTTAATGAGTTCCCCAAAATACTACACACATCTCATTAGCCTCTCATGGTTATACTCAGATAAGACCCTCCGGTCAATGTGTCTCAGTGGGACCCTCCGGTCCCACAACTCGGATGGACCCTCCGGTCCTAACTCAGCAAGCTCAGAATAATACACAACATAAATTACATAGACATAATGCAGGATATCACAATACTCAATATAAGCACATAAGACCCTCCAGTCACACAAAGGTTACCACTCTAGGTAAGTATAGTGAGAAGACTCACCTCGTAACAAATCGGATAACCTCGAACTCAAATCACCGGTCTAGCCTCCGCCTAACACACACGATAATTATCTCTAATTAATAACGACTCTTAAAGAAGCTATACTAAACCCTTCTACAAACTCACAGAAGGATAAAAGACCATTTTACCCTTCCATCGCCTTAATAGTCCACAAATTGACCCAACCCTAAAAGTCAACAAAAAGTCAATGGCAGCGCGTACGCTGCGCGTACAAGCCCTCTACGCTGGGCGTACTCCTTCGCTATGTATGCATCGGGGATTCTCGACCCTACGCTACGCGTACTGGGATTACGTTCAGCGTAAGCCCCAGTTTTTCTCTTCCTACTCATTTGGTCTTAATCCGTTAAGACCTTAGCTCAAATCTGAGATCTGGACTCCCTAAAGGTTTATTCTCCATAAAGTCTGTGACTTTAAGCCTTTGCATGGCTGAAAAAAGTCACAAACACCAAAAATCTCACTCTCTATTGTCAAGAATGCTCATATCTCACGCATGGGGGTGGTTTTGACGTCCAAGACTCCATTTTTATGAAACCACTCCATTAAAACACTCAAAGGGATAGATATTAGGCTCTGGAGTTTCAACAACTCATAAAGCTACAAGCTTTGGGACCAAAAACCCTAAAATGGACCACATAAAGCACAAATCAAAAAGGATGAGAAAGATTTGAGCTTTATACCTCTAGGTGAAGCTCCAACCACAGATAAGCTCAGATCCAAAGCCTGGACTCCCACTCCTTCCTCTTCAAAGCTCCTTCTTCACTCCAAAGAAACCACAAGAACACTTAATAGCTCACAAATGGACACACAAGCTCAAGGGACGAGAAATTAGGGTTTGAGAGGGTTGATGTCTGGGAATGGTAGCCAGGAATGAGGCCATCATGTCCTTTAAATAGGGACACACCCTTAATTAGGGTTTTCACTCTGGGCCTAGTACGCCCAGCGTACTAGGTGGCTTCCGCGTCAAAAACACGCACATGAGTACGCTGAGCGTACACACGCGTACGCCCCGCGTACTCATTTGCCACCTTTTCTCAATTAAGGGCCAAACTTGACAATTACCAAAAGAACAAGGGTTGATGAGGTATACCTGATCTAGGGATGTTACAGTTGATCATTGACTTTTTGACTGGGTTGACTTTTAGTTAAAATGATAGTTTTGGTTGGTAGACTAAAGCTTGATCTTATGTGCTTCATTAGGTGGTGTGTAATACCATCTTTCTGTCTTTGTAAGTTGTGGTTATTCTAATTTGATTAGCGAGGTGGGTCTTCTCACAATATTGTGAAAATGTTATATTGTCTTTGTGAATCTTGCATGTATGTTGGGCAGGGCCAGTTATGTATGTTGGGTGTCGCCCATTATGCATGTTGGGTGGGGCTCATTATGTATGTTGGGATGGGCCTGTTTTGTATACCGGGCAGGGCCTGTTATGTATGTTGGGCACATCCTGTATTGTATGTGGTATTTTCGGGAACTCACTAAGCTTCGTGCTTACAGTTTAAAGTTTGATTTATTATGTACTTCTAGTAGCAAAGGAACAGACCCAGTTCAATTATATTGCATCCACGGATGGTTTTCCACGCCTTATGATTTTGGGATTACTCTGATTTTTTCACAAAATTGTAAACTCGTGTTTTGGATTTCTCGACTTATGGTATTAAGGAATGGTTTTTAGTGCTTTAAAAATGAAATTTTTTCTTAGTGTTTTAGGGATGTTTCAAGTTGGTATTAGAGCCTTGGTTTAAGTAATTTGGGCTATCTCACGGTGTGTTCGGACTCAAACCAAGGGATTATGAAAATTGTTCACAAGAAAATGATTTTTTTTTCAAAAAGGGTTTTTAAAAGAAAAAGGGTGTGATGCATGCAATCAACCATGGCTCAAGTAAGTTTTCCCAGAATACCTATATGTGAATGTTAAGTATGTTATTATATGAATTTCATGCTAGAAGTTAGGCTAGGGATCTTCTTAGGTTGCATGATAGGATTCCTTCTTAGGAGAGATGCATTTATGCTTGCTATTTGTTTAGGTACTTAGGTTTACGTTGATTATGAAAGAATATTTGATGAAGGAGCTAGGATGATACATAGTTTGGACTAAATATCCATAGAATGGTTGATTCAACCTTATCTCCTATTCTTTTTTAATGAAGGCCGTAGGGCAGATACATCTATTCGATTGTCTATTTTATCTTAAGTAGATACGACCGACATTCGTGAGGTAATTTTCAGCAGTAATAGAGACCTTTCATCACATATGGAAGTGGAATCCAATGGGAGCTTAAGACTTGTTTGAATGTTCTATTATGTGTGGGAGCCAATGTGTGTGACTGTAAGGAAGTGACTTAGGAGATTTGAGATGGTTCTTGAGAAAAGTACGAATAGATGTGGAAGGTAGTATGGGCCCATAATACTGAAAGCATAGGACCCATACAGGAATAAAGGAAAGTTAAAGAGATTATAAGGAGCTTGTAGTATGAGTGTTTTAAATAGTATGTTTTGACCTTTTGTTGTCTTATTTTCAGAATGGTGATGACCCAATGTGTGTAACTTACGTGAGTTGCTTTCCACAGAGGTATTGAGAGTCCTTCGGGAGGACATGCCTGACGTTTTTGGTATGGTTAACGAGGGATTGATTGATATAATGGATGAGCATATGCAGATTCTCCGGGCGGAGCTGGAAGCTGGTCAGTTTGGGGCACACACTCTCACCTTTTGAAATTGTTATGCTTGTGGAGCTCCCGAGTATTTAAGGAAGAAGGACCTCATTGACAACATGAATTGCAATGTGAATATGTAGTGTGATTTTCAGTCTAGCATCTTCCCTGAGGGGTCGAATACTAGATTTGCTACTTGTTTGATGAAAGATGGAGCTCGTGACTGGTGGGAGGGGTGGACCATGCTCTGGGAGTAGATATCATCGAGGTGATAATCTGCAGGACTTTTTCAACTGGTTCAGGGTAAAGTTTCTCCTGCTATTGAGGTTTAGTTCTTGGCTAGAGATTTCCAGAATCTCTTGCAGACGACGGAGGTTATGGTAGAGATCAATACCAGATTTAGAGAGAGGGTTTTGCTAGTTCTGTAGTATGTTATAGATGAAAAGATGAAGAAGACAATGTATCATGACATGTCAAGGGAAAAGATCATGGAGTTCGTCAGCATATCCAGTTTTCAGACCTTGGAGCAGATAATTGACAGAGCCCGAGAGCAGCAGATTGAGTTGGAGCTTCAGAAGAAGCGGATGGCACCTCATGTTCAGACTGCAGTAGTTTTAGTGAAGAAATCAAGGATTTCGGATTCTCGATCTGGAGGCCAGTCGGGCAGGGTAGTTGTGGCAGGTGTGGGAGATCGCACAAGGGTCCTTTCCATGAGATGGGGGTAGCTGCTTCAAATGAGGGTATATATTACACATCAGCAGGGAATGCAAGCATGGGGAACTGATATGTTTCCACTACAACCAGATAGGCCACAAGATGGCTGATTGTCCGAGCTTACCTGGAGGAGCGGTGATGGTGCCGTATCCTGCCACTCTGAGGATTACTTATGGCCACCATGGCAAGGTGGAGGCTCTTGTGCTAAAGATATGAGCATTTTAGTTGATGGTTAAGAAGGCCAGAGCAGCACTAAATGTGGTTACCAGGATGTTCCTAGTTAGTGGTATCCCTGCTCTTGTCGTTTTTGATTCAGGTGTTACTCGTTCGTTTGTGTGTCTTGCTTTTAGCAAGAAGTTCAACGTTGTTTTGGGAGTGCTAGACTTCCCTATGGAGGTAGAGATCACCGATTACTGCACTATGAGTGCTACGAGGGTTCACCAGGATTGTGTGTTGGAAATTTTCTAGGCGCGGTTTCCTATTAATCTCAATGCTATTTCTCTAAGGGGGAGAAGGATCATTGTTGGCATGGATTGGTTGATCCGGTTTGGGGCTATGATCGACTGCGAGCATCAGTTAGTGTGAGTTTGAACCCTATGTGGGGGAGAACTGATCATTCATGGTGAGAAAGCATGGGGCGGTCCGATTATTTGTTCAGTTGTGAGGGCTAGGAAAAACTTGCAGCACAGATGTTTAGGGTTATTTTGGCTTATGTCAGCAATACGTGGGATGAGGGAAGGAAGTCTATTAATGATGTGCCAGTTGTTTGGAATTTCTCAGATGTGTTTCCGAATGATTTGCTGGGAGTGCCTCCTACGAGGTAGGTGGAGTTCAGGATCGACCTAGTTCCGGATGCGACTCTAATAGCCAAGGCACCTTATCGTCTTGCACCTCCTGCGATGTAGGAGTTATCCATATAGCTTTAGGAGCTGTTGGACAACGGGTTCATCACTCCAAGTAGTTATCCATGGGGGCTCCCATTTTGTTTGTGAAGAAGAAGGACGAATCCCACCAGATGTGCATAAACTATCGGAAGTTGAATAAGCTGATGGTGAAGAACTATTATGCACTCCCGAAGAGTAACGATTTATTTGATCAGCTTCATGGTGTGTCTTGGCTTTCCAAGATTGATTTGAGATTAGGTTATCATTAGAGGAGGGTTAGAGGTGAGGATATTCAGAAGACAGCATTCAGGAGTCGTTACAGACATTATGAGTTTGTGGTGATGCCATTTAAGATCACGAATGCACTGGCAGTGTTAATGGACCTCATGAACCGGGTTTATAGGCTGATGTTGGATCAATCGGTGATTGTGTTTATTGACGACATCTTGGTCTATTCTAAGACCATGGAGCAGCATGAGGAGCATCTACGAGAGATTTAAGACTTTGATAATGGATAGGTTTTATGGCAAATTCTCCAAATGTGAGTTTTAGTTAAGCAAGGTGCAATTCTTGGCTCACCTCGTCAATCAAAATGGTATCGTGGTCGACCAGCCATAATCGAGGCCATGATGCAGTGAGAGGTCCCGAGGTCTCCATATGAGATTCGAAGCTTCCTTGGTTTAGCAGGGTATTTCTAGAGATTCATTCTATATTTCTCCAAGATTGCAGTTCCTATGACCCGTTTGATGAAGAAGAATGTGAAAGGTCCAGTATGCTCAAGAGTCATATTAAAGTGATATTGCTAAATAACATATGATACTAATGGGTCACACTAACAACAACTTGATATAATTGATTATTTATTAGAAATTGATTTTAATAAATATTCAATAAAACTCTTATAATTAAATTTGAAATTATTTATTTCATGGAAATAATAAATTCCATTAGCAAGTAACTTAATATATATCATATGGTATGATTTATAAGTCGTGTACAAACTTTTGGACTAGTTGAATCATTTTGTCTTTTTCCTAAAAGACAAGGTTTATATTTTATAAAAGAGTTTATAAAAGTTTGACTATCTTTCTTCTTCTTTATGTAATTTTTGAGATATGCATAAAAAGAAGAAGTGTATGAACTATCGGAAGTTGAATAAGCTGATGGTGAAGAACTATTATGCACTCCCGAAGAGTAACGATTTATTTGATCAGCTTCATGGTGCGTCTTGGCTTTCCAAGATTGATTTGAGATTAGGTTATCATTAGAGGAGGGTTAGAGGTGAGGATATTCAGAAGACAGCATTCAGGAGTCGTTACAGACATTATGAGTTTGTGGTGATGCCATTTAAGATCACGAATGCACTGGCAGTGTTAATGGACCTCATGAACCGGGTTTATAGGCTGATGTTGGATCAATCGGTGATTGTGTTTATTGACGACATCTTGGTCTATTCTAAGACCATGGAGCAGCATGAGGAGCATCTACGAGAGATTTAAGACTTTGATAATGGATAGGTTTTATGGCAAATTCTCCAAATGTGAGTTTTAGTTAAGCAAGGTGCAATTCTTGGCTCACCTCGTCAATCAAAATGGTATCGTGGTCGACCAGCCATAATCGAGGCCATGATGCAGTGAGAGGTCCCGAGGTCTCCATATGAGATTCGAAGCTTCCTTGGTTTAGCAGGGTATTTCTAGAGATTCATTCTATATTTCTCCAAGATTGCAGTTCCTATGACCCGTTTGATGAAGAAGAATGTGAAAGGTCCAGTATGCTCAAGAGTCATATTAAAGTGATATTGCTAAATAACATATGATACTAATGGGTCACACTAACAACAACTTGATATAATTGATTATTTATTAGAAATTGATTTTAATAAATATTCAATAAAACTCTTATAATTAAATTTGAAATTATTTATTTCATGGAAATAATAAATTCCATTAGCAAGTAACTTAATATATATCATATGGTATGATTTATAAGTCGTGTACAAACTTTTGGACTAGTTGAATCATTTTGTCTTTTTCCTAAAAGACAAGGTTTATATTTTATAAAAGAGTTTATAAAAGTTTGACTATCTTTCTTCTTCTTTATGTAATTTTTGAGATATGCATAAAAAGAAGAAGTGTATGAACTATCGGAAGTTGAATAAGCTGATGGTGAAGAACTATTATGCACTCCCGAAGAGTAACGATTTATTTGATCAGCTTCATGGTGCGTCTTGGCTTTCCAAGATTGATTTGAGATTAGGTTATCATTAGAGGAGGGTTAGAGGTGAGGATATTCAGAAGACAGCATTCAGGAGTCGTTACAGACATTATGAGTTTGTGGTGATGCCATTTAAGATCACGAATGCACTGGCAGTGTTAATGGACCTCATGAACCGGGTTTATAGGCTGATGTTGGATCAATCGGTGATTGTGTTTATTGACGACATCTTGGTCTATTCTAAGACCATGGAGCAGCATGAGGAGCATCTACGAGAGATTTAAGACTTTGATAATGGATAGGTTTTATGGCAAATTCTCCAAATGTGAGTTTTAGTTAAGCAAGGTGCAATTCTTGGCTCACCTCGTCAATCAAAATGGTATCGTGGTCGACCAGCCATAATCGAGGCCATGATGCAGTGAGAGGTCCCGAGGTCTCCATATGAGATTCGAAGCTTCCTTGGTTTAGCAGGGTATTTCTAGAGATTCATTCTATATTTCTCCAAGATTGTAGTTCCTATGACCCGTTTGATGAAGAAGAATGTGAAAGGTCCAGTATGCTCAAGAGTCATATTAAAGTGATATTGCTAAATAACATATGATACTAATGGGTCACACTAACAACAACTTGATATAATTGATTATTTATTAGAAATTGATTTTAATAAATATTCAATAAAACTCTTATAATTAAATTTGAAATTATTTATTTCATGGAAATAATAAATTCCATTAGCAAGTAACTTAATATATATCATATGGTATGATTTATAAGTCGTGTACAAACTTTTGGACTAGTTGAATCATTTTGTCTTTTTCCTAAAAGACAAGGTTTATATTTTATAAAAGAGTTTATAAAAGTTTGACTATCTTTCTTCTTCTTTATGTAATTTTTGAGATATGCATAAAAAGAAGAAGTGTATGACTTGTCTAATCATGCTTTAAAGGCATGGGAGATATGCTTATGACAATGGGGACAAGTTTGCTTAAAGTGCTAAGGACTAATGGTTAATAACTTCACTTTATGCATATAAATGAGAGAGCTTGCACTTCGATTATTTGCTCATTCATTCCTTGATGCAAAATCTGAATCCTCTATTCCCTCTCCCTTTCTCTCTAGTTTTGGTTAGAAAAGTTGAAGAACACTTGCATCTTCAAGCCCTTTTTAAGTTCATATTGGTTATGAACTTAAAGCTTAAGGGTTTTTATCAACTTCCAAGCCTCCTGAAAGGACCCAAAGAACTACAAAGGTTGTTATTTCTCAACCTCTTCTTTGGTTGGTGTTTTAATCTTTCTATAACTTGCAAGAAGATCCTTGGTGGGTATAAAATGTTCATGTTATTTCAAAAATTAAAGTCTTCCGTTGCCATATTTTTCAAGTTTATGAAACTATTTTTGAACTAAAACCCAACAATTGGTATCAGAGCCATCTTGCAAGTTTGGTGAGATTTTTGATTTTTGGAAATCTTAGTTTTTGGAGAATATGGATAACTTGTTTTTGTATAAAAAATAAGTTCATACATATTTTCTTTGATGACTTTTTGTTATGTTATGTGACAAAAGCTTCATGCATCTTTTGTCATTTAAAGTTGTCTTAGAAAAACAAATGTTGTTTGATGTGTATATTGATGTATATGATGTGTATAAACTAGCCAATGACCATTGTGTTGTTATGTTGTTGTGTAGGTTATTTTTGTTATAAAATGGTTTTAATTATTTATTTATTCATATGGTATGTAATAAATTAAATATATTAGTTTTCTTGTTTATTTTTGTAAATTAATAGATTAGTTTTTAGAAACAGTTTATTTGTACAAAGATGTAACAAGAAATAAAGTTTGAACCATTTTTGAAGACAAAAGGAAAAGTTTCGAGTTCAACATGTGCTGGGCAGAACATGACACTTTCTGAAAAGTGTCTTGAATGCTACACATGTGCCGAAAAGGTGTTGAACAGAAAGATGACAATTTCTGAAATGTGTCATGAAAGCTGCAGTTTTTCCTTTAAAGAAGCCTTTCAAATCTTTTGCAAGCAATGAGTGTTTACTCAAGTGAGAGCTTCTACAAAAACATTGCAAGAAGATTTTTTGGTCCCCTTAAATGTCCCTTTAGGAATGAACTTGGCATTTTTGTGTTGGCTCACAAAATTGTCATTAGTTGGTTATGTTTATACACATATCTTTTTATGCATGTTTGTATTGTTTATTTTATGCATTATTTTGTGTAGTTGATAAATTAGTTATTCACATGTTAAAATAATTTGGACAAAATAAACATCAGATGGAGTTTGGGTTTTCAAAAATTGGACATAAGATGTAACAAGTTATTATTTTAAAATAAAACTCGTTTTTATAAAATCGTTAATAACGGCAAATTTTGAAATATTCCAATATAAGTTTTAAAATGGTGATTTTTATAACTTATACAAACTCCAAATATATAAGTAATAAAAGGAAGTTTTATTAAAGATATAAAAGGTTCAAATGCATTCAAACTTAATACCGATTATTAAAATTGAATTGCATCTAATTATACAAAACTAGCTTTTTACGTAGAACCTTTAAAAGTGATTTTCTTTTGAAAATTGATACCATGGTTTATTATATGCATTGTAATAACCATGATATCATATGTTTTTAAACTAGAATTATAAAACATATAAAAACCCTTTTTACAAACCTGAAATCTACACAATCCTTTTGAAAAACACTCGCACGTCTATTGTATGCACTAGTGGGATGAAGGATACCTAACCGCTTAGTGTTATCTTTTGATGGCCGAGGTATCTTCGCGATTTCTATAACCAAGTTATAGGCCGATTACACAAGTTTTTCAAATTGGACGATTTGATCGGAAATCTTTTGTGATAAAGGATACCTAAGCAAGAGAGTTTCGAGGTATAGATGGGATCAAACATGTCTAAGTAAATTTGTGATCTCATAAATATAGGAATTATATAGTAAGATATAATTGATAATCGATATCTACCGAGTTGAATCCAAATGGATGGGATAAAGGATACCTAACCATTTATTTGTTTTGCAACTTGGATCCTAGACTTTGATAATTAATGTTTTTGGAAACTAAAAGGAATTAATTATTGAAGATTAAATATTGAAAATACTAAATGAATTTTGTTAAAATTTTGTAGTTAAGTAATCCATTCTCATTAGCATGTATTGTCATTTTTCTTTAATGACTTAATGAAACAATAAAATTCAATAGATACAACTTCAATGAACGAGTTCATGTCTTAAGAGACAATCTCGTAAGAGATATGAAATTGTATACAATTAAAGGTCCTAGTCCTAAACTATTTGCTTTGATCAATTAAACCTGAAAAATAATACCGAGTAAATGCATCACTGTGATGCTTAAGATGTTTCTAACATCAAGCTAGGAATAGTTATTCATAACTTCTAGGAAGTCTTGGATAATTTCAACATATATATGATGTATAACAGGTCAAGCAATATTCCAATAAATACAATGATATTTTATTTAAAGCTAGTTTAAACATTGGAATAATGCAAGGCTAAAAGAATCACCTTGTGTGATCCAGGAGGCCCATGTTTTATGGACTGAACACCTTTAAGCCCAAGAAATCTATTAAAGCCCACATAGATGGATCTTGTTTCTTTTGTGAAGAAACTGGTCACTGGAAGAGGATTTACTCGTCTTATTTGGAAAGAAAGTCTGGAAGAGACTAGTACTTCTTGTATCTACTAGATAGAACTCATACTTTTCATATAACACTTAGGTACTTGGTACGTAAATGTTAATCTAATGTTTGTGAATGGCTTGCAAATATTTGTTGAAGAGTAACCAAGCTGAGCAATCAAGTAGGAACTACACTCTTGGATTTTAGTTTATTATTTATGCTTAGAACATAAATTACTTGTAATATAAAACAATATTTGTTTTGGAACAATATATGTTTTAATTTAGCATGTCTAAATTTTTGTCTCAGTTATTTATTTAAATATTTGATAATTTACTTAATTGTTTTTCATAACGATAATAATCATATTCTGAAAAGATTAACTTCTATTTATGAGACTAGATCTCTTAATAGAATTATGAAGTAAATATCAACATTTCGTAAATAAAATTATGTTCTATATGCAAACCCTTTTGACTTAAACTTGTTTTAAATCAAACTCATCTTTGACATTGTTATCTTTATTATATAAATGATATTAACATATTCCAACTTCAAGAAAGGGATCTTTGAAGGAAAATAATGTAGTTTATTTGGCATATGTGAACCTTATTTATATGTAAAGGATGCCTAATGAAATTTTCACTAAGTTGTAGAGAAAATAATTAAGGAATTATACACTTTGGTGTATGACTTCCTTTCTAATGCATGTATGAGATTAAGCATAAGATACCAAGTCAACTTTAACAACTATAGTAGTTTTAATTATATTTTACGTGGTAAAATATAATTGTGAAATCTCTGTTGAAGGTTTCAAAAGTTGAGATACAAACCGATAAGAACCATCTAAGGCCTTAATGATAATAAAGGACAAATTAAATCTTACTTGGTATGATTTACTTTCTAATCGGTAGAAATATCATTCATAAATCTTTTTAGGATAATACTTCAATCACTATTAACTGTATCTTGAATACAGATACCAACTAATAAATGTACCTAGTCTACATGCTCCCTCATGTGGCTTGCCACATTTCTCGCAACGGCTCCGGCCCTGATGACCCTTTGACTTAGAGTCGAATCCCTTGGGTTTCTTCCCCGAAACCCCAGTCACCTGTCCCTCCTCTACCTTCCTCTTCCTCGCCCTGGCAATCATAGAGTCCAGGTTCGGGCATGCCGAGTAGCTGACATGCTCCCAGATATCAGCTCTCAACATATCATGATAGCTGGTCCTCCGCATCTCCTCATCTCCTGCATACTGAGGCACCAATAAGGCCCTCTCCCGAAACTTGGCGGTAATCTCTGCCACCATCTCAGTAGTCTATCTCATATCGAGAAACTCCCAGGCCAACTGCTGAAGCTCCACCGCCGGCACAAACTCAGCCCTAAACCTGGTCACAAAGTCCGACCAGGTCATCGCCTCAACAACTGAGGCTCCCAAAGAATCACCAACTGACTCCCACCAATCTCTAGCCCTGTCCCTCAAACATCCAGCAACATACCGAACCTTCGACCCCTCAGGGTAGAAGCTAGTCAACTGAGCAGACTCCATGTCTGCAATCCATCTCCTGGCAACAATGGGGTCCTTCACCCCGTGGAAGTCTGGTGCACCGCATCCCCTGAAGTCCTTAAAGGACAGTGTGCGCGCCCCTGACTGGCTAGCCGCCCATTCACTCCTAAACTCCCTGAGGCGATCCTCCATCATCTCCATCATCCCTTCCTTGATCGACCCGAAAATCACCGGAGTCGACTCAAGGATGCCTTTAGTGATCTCAGAAGCAATGAACTCACGTAGTCCCTCATCAACGGGCTCGGCACCTGATCCCGAACCTGATCCTGATCCTGAACCTCCTCATCCTCCATGTCGCGTAATCATCACCATTCTAAAACAAAACACATAATTGTCAGGGTCATACATAACCTCGAGAGATCTCACACACTACAAGTTCCCTGGTTCCATCTCGGCCCTCCTTGACTCAAGTACGGATCCTCTGCTTTCAGTAGTACGGGCCCATACTACCTTCCACATCTATCCGTACTTTCCTCAAGGATTGCCTTGACTTTACCAAGTCCCTTCTACTACTACTTCTCTCTGCACTAATCTCATCCTAGGCTTACCCTAGGGTAACTTTCCGACCTACTCTCCGCCATCAGCTGCATAAGGAATTCCTGCCTCCTTTACCTAACTAGCTTGCGAATACCATTACATATCGCTAAGACCAGATAATTCTTCGGATGAGAGGCCCTGCCCTACAACGGTTGGACTCAGATAAGCGCTGCGCAATAGGGCTAGACCTTACCTTCTGAAATTATTTAGTCCTCGCATTATGTAACTTAACGTATCCGTTTACTAGTTAGCTAAAGATAACTAGAACTCCTAAAAGCATAAAGCAAGCAACATTCGAGTATTGAGTAACTGTACCAAGCATATCCTATTCAGGCCATCATATTACTGATTGATCAGCCCTAGCATATAATTCAATAGGCACATATAACAGGCACATAAGGCATCTTCCTAGATCCTTAGCCCTATTCTAGCATGCATTTCTCATACAAGGGCAACAAGCATATAAGGCATCATTCCTAGATCCTTAGCCCTAATCTAGCATGCGATTCTCATAATCATATCACATCATAACATAACATGTATGGGTATCTTAGGGAAAACTTACTTGAGCTCGGCCGGTCGCACGCATCACACACCTTGTTCTTTCTCAAAACTCCTTATTTTAAATTTTGGAAAAATTATTTCGTTATAAAAATCTTTCAAACCCTCGATTTGAGTCCAGACACCCCCGAAGGTGTGCCCGAATCCTTCAAACCAAGGCTCTAATACTAACTTGTAACATCCTAATTTTCTAGACCAAAAATATCATTTTTGATTAAGTAGATTATTAAAAACATTTACTGAAAAGCAACATCAATATCATATCAACTCATAAACTATAAGTCAAATGTCATAAAAACATGTCATGGAATAATAATAATGTCATAGTACAATCCCAAGGACATCATAGTGCGGAAATCGAGTGTGTGTGCGATGCGCTGCTACCGTGCCAGCTCCTTCCCCTTCGATGAAGAGGTGCCTGAAAACAAAACTGTAAACTGTAAGTACGAAGCTTAGTGAGTTCCCCCATCATACTACATACCATACAATAAACATACTGTCAGGCATATCTGGGTGCCCGACCCACCCTGCTAGGCTTACCGGGGTGCCTAACCTACCCCTCTCAGACATACCGGGGTGTCCGACCTACCCCTCCGGTTTATCTCAATCGGTTACGAGGACTATTTCATCCCTACTACTACCACATGATATCAAACACAATCATACTGTCTAGCATGGCTGGGTACTATACTACCCCTTCGGCCCTATCGACCGATAATCGGGGACTATTCCCCTTACTACTACTATCACATAACATCATATTATACTAGCATGTAAAACATATCAGATAGTAGCAAACCTAGATAATTATCACAAAGACATTTATCTGACAACAACTCCTACCAGTGGGCCGGCATGTGGCCTTAGACCCACTTCTACTGGAAGGTAACTCACCTCAATGTCGTGAAGTGTCTGAACTGTCCTTGCTGTCGGGATCAACTCCTCTTAATTCCTACATGTAACAACCTTCCTTATATACCATCACATACTCTCAACCCTTATAAGGGTTACTCAGGTCAAAGCCAAAGTGAAGGTCAACACCTTGGTCAAAGTCAACTCTGGGTCAAAGTCAACGTCTGGTTAACCCGACTCGCCGAGTTGACCTAGGAACTCGCCGAGTCCCCAAACCCTCAACACACTAAGACCTCGATCCTACTCGCCGAGTCTATCACACACTCGTTGAGTTCTACTTCATGCAAAGTCGGGACCTTCAACAACAGTGGACTCGCCGAGTTCATCCTTGAACTCGTCGAGCCCTTCTTCATGCAAGAAGGCATATTTAGCCATGGACTCGCCGAGTACGTCTTCATGCAGTTGGGACTTGCCTTGAACTCGCCAAGTTCTGTTCTTGAAGTTGCCGAGTTCCATGATTTCCAGGTCCAATTTCACATCTGTTTTGTTGAGTCCTCTTCTAGACTCAACCAGTTCAATCCAAGAAGAAAAGGGTTGGGGAACCATATCCCGACTCTTCGAGTCCCAAGAACGACTCGCCGAGTTCCCCAAAGTCCACATCCATACTATTGATTTCAGTCGGGTTTAACACATCCAAAACATAGATCTTGCCTCCTAGGGTCCATATTACACGTAAAGTTACAAACTTGACGTTCATGCATGGGGTATTTGGCTCAAATGGCCCTAAAATGGAGTCTACAAGATGCATGTGGCTCTTATGGCAATAAAGTTGGCACCTTTATGCCATAGGAACCCTTAATGGTTCCAGATCTAAAGTCATACCCCTTTATAACCACAAAATCCCGAATATGGCACTTCTAAGGCTTAGAAAAGGTAGAAATGAGCCCTAACTTGAGATCTAAGAGATAAATGGTCAAGGTTTCAGCTTTATACCTCAAATGAGCTGGGAACGTGCCAAAACATCTGGATCTTCTTGCCTCCTCTTGGTCTCTCAAGCTTCCTTCTTCTTTTCAAACTTCAAATACACACAAATGGCACCAAAAAGCTCAAGAACACTCAATAAATGATTAGGGTTTCGAGTTAGGGCTTTTCTGGACTGGGAGGGACGATGGAGGTTGGGTTGGGACAAGATAATGTGCTTAAATAGGGTGCAAACCCTAAATATTAGGGTTTCATCCAGACAGTCCTACTCGCCGAGTCGGGCTCCCGACTCGTCGAGTAGGTTACTTAAAACCCGCATCAAAGTCTAGTCTACTCGGCGAGTTGGGCCTCCAACTTTTCGAGTCCCAGTGTAAAAACATACAATCTGTAAATTTAAAATATATACCGGGAACCGGGCGTTACAAAAAGTTTGGTTTTCTCGTTTGTTTTATCTAAAGAAAAATCGTGATAGTTCTATAGTGGATAGATGGGAAGATAGTTGGTATTGGTTTTGAAATCATAATTTTGAAGGTGGAGCTTTACAAAGTCAATTTGAAGACTTATTGTTGCTGATTCGATCCTTTCAACCGAACCTAGAGGAAGACGATTAGCGTTGGGAATTGAATGGTGTTTCTCGATTTCACAGTGAATGAAGTGTAACGTCCCAAAAATAAGACCGTAAAATTTTACATTTTTAGATTAGTAAAACATCAAACCATATTGTAGTCATAAAATCTTGGTTGTCGAATGTATCGATACATCATCAATATCAGAGTAAATCGTAAAATGCCGAAACATGTGGTGTGTGCTCTGCAATAATCCCGAGCTCTCTCACTTGAAAACCGAAGTACCTGAAATATAAACTGAAAACCGTAAGCACAAAGCTTAGCGAGTTCCACAAGATACCACACACACACACACACACACACACACACATATATATATATATATATATATATATATATATATATATATATATATATATATATATATATATATATATATATATATATATATATATATATATATATATATAACACATAATGGGCCCCGCCGTAACTCGCATAACGGGCCCCGCCCTAACTCGCATAACATGCCCGTCCAATAAGTATAACGGGCCCCGCCCTAACTCACATAATGGGCCCACCCACTTAGTATAACGAGCCCCGCCCAAACTCGCATAACGGGCCTCGCCCACATACAAATCATATACACATAGCTAGATACTAGCATACAGAATAACCATCAGGCCCCGCCCAGTAAGCATACAAGCATATACACATGCAAGACTCACGCAGACATCTAGCACCTTACATAACAAACCATGGGCCGACATTGGTGCCTTCGACCCACTATACTCAGTAAGGAGACTCACCTCGCACTGCCGAATCTCACGGAAAGAATCTCTGGCTGATGTCCAACAAGAGTCCCCGCGCAATCAATCCCAAGTTAATCATCCATTAATAATCGGATCCGACCCACACTAAACGTCGAAACTAGGGTAAAAGACCTTTTTACCCTCTTTATAACTAGGCCCCAAAGCCAAGGCCGAATTCAACAATCCAAAAGGCCCAAACATGGCCCAAAATATCCCATGGTCAACCCTGATCAAAATTTTGGTCAAAGTCAAAGTCAACAGCCCATGTTAACCAAACACGCCGTGTTGCCCCTTGGTCACGCCGTGTTTTACCAGCATCCAATTAGTCGGGCAAAATCCTGGCCACACGTCGTGTTGGCTTGCCACCACGTCGTGTTTGCCCGAGTTTCAGCAGCTTAAGACATTAAGTTGTTTTCTTCGATTCCAAGAGCTCCAAAGCTCAGATCTAGTCCATAATTTCTAACTTTATCCATTGGGACTACCTAAAAAGGTTCAAAACTCAATCCATAAAGCTTAATAATGCAAGAGCTTAACCAACAAGCACTTAATCCTCAAAGTCTGAAGTCCATCCTTTCTAGAAGTAATTTAAACACCAAAACCTTCCCAAAGGTTGGTGCTTTATAGACATACATGTCCAATGCATGTCTTGAACCCGAATTGGGTCAGAATGGGGATTCATGACCTAATCTCTATGCATGACATCAAAACTTGATTATAATCCAGATCCAAAACACTACTAACTCCTATTGACCTGGAGATTCATCAAGTTGCCAACTTTATGAGGTCTAACCATTCCATCATACAAGAATAAGAAGATAAAGGAACAACACTCAAGATCTAACAACTTGGAATGATAAAAATCGAGTCTTGTACACTTACAAAGGTCTAGAAGAGTGCCAAGGTGGAGAATGGGGACTTGCTTGCTTGATCTTTGCTTCCTTTTTCCTCCTTCTTCCTTCTTAGCTTCAAAAAAGCACCAAACTAGCTCTAAAAATGGAGGAAAATGATTAGGGTTTCTTTCAGGGCTTGAGGGGACGAGGATGGACAAACCCTAGCCTCCTTATTCCTTTAAATAGGGAGCAAAAACCCGGAAGATTAGGGTTTTCATTCCAGCCGTCAACACGCCGTGTTCCAAGAGGCAACATACTGTGTTGACCTTAATGAAAGTCGCGCTTCTTCTTATCTAGACACGCCGTGTTGGTTCCTCTAACACGCCGTGTCCAATCCTAAAAAACGGATTTATTCCCAATTGTTCCTCAAGATTTTGGATGTTACAAATATCCTCCACTTAAATTAAATTTTGTCCTCGAAATCATTACTTAATATCCCAGGCACGCCAGACAGCCTGAAGAACATAACCACAATCCCGAGCATACAACGACCTTTCCAAGGCTACCGAACCTAACCTTAGCAGAACTCTCCAAACCCGATGATGAATGGATCCTTAATCCCTTGAAGAAAACCACTTATACCTTACCCGAAACACGAAATCTAAAGTCTCAAATTGGTCTGACTCCCCGACAGACCGCCCATACTGAACCATTGCCAATTCCATTCCACTTATCCCCCAACTGACTACTCAACTTCTGATAATCTGAGGTTCCCACTGTAAAATAGAATCACAGGCCATACGCTGCTGGTGGCAACCTTTCACTTGACCAAAGGGACAAATATTCCTTCGAGAGAAGTCTTATCCTCATGATAACAATTCCATGAATATAATGAACAACACGAGACAAACCGGTAGATAAACCTTTTGGTGCTAAACAAGACACTGCTTCCTTTAACTGTCAAACCAACTCACCGTTGTTGAAATTCCGAAACCCCATACTTGCCTGACTCCCACACAGATAGAAGCAAACCAAAACACAAGAGCCTGATCTTTCAACAAAATTGAAACCATCACTTAACCTTGAACCCTTCAACTGAAACCCTTGGCATTCATATTCCTTAATTCATATCCTACTGAAGGGAAGGCCTTGCACATAAACACTCGTGATTCCCAACGTAAGTTCCCACCAAGAACCATCTCGGTACCCAACTTGTAACCCGAGATCCAAGGATTTACACTTGCATTTCACCAGAAACTTTCTGATTCACAACAACCCCTCACTACTCTGGGGTATAGGGATTCCCAAACTATCTCTGAGACTACCAGTCTCACACCTGGTCCAGCCACCATGTTCCCAAGAGTCCAAATGACAAGGCTACCCAGCCTAAAAATCCCTTTGCACCACTTACTGACCACACACTTAATCCTGGAACTTATGATCCAATACCTTGACCCCAACGGTCTCTACCAGGTCTTACCTGCATTTCCATAAACACATGGGCCTCACCCATGGTTCCCACCCAAACTTTACCATGGAGTGGCCTCGCCCACGGGTCCCACCCACCTAGAGCTGCACAGAGCTGGCTCCGCCCCGGACCCCAAAGCTCCTCAACCTAAAACAGACACATGCTCGCCGACAATCCTACCCATCGTGCTCCAAAGCACGAATAGCTACCCTCCCCCCCTTTACACTCATGACCACCTCATACGATCGAATACCTCAGCTGGTGAATGCTACGATCCCATCACAGTCGTACAACAGTTCCACCCAACCATGGTTACCACCCCTGGTTTCACCACACCCAAATCATCTCAAACCCAAATATCCAAAATCGAACCCTCATTCGAATGAAATCAATCAGGTGTTCAGGTCATGCTTTAGACCCCAACACCTTTATCAAACAAGAACATGCAGCGAGACTCTAACAAAACCCTCAACATGGATCCATCCACAAGCCTTCTCTGCATAACAAAGACGACGCTGACCAGCTGTTGGAAGTTTCCTGAACTCCCATTTACACATCCTCAATCCAAACAGCCACTTGGGTCGTCTCTCCTTCGGACCAGGATGTGAAACTTGCCCTAGTTCCATACCCGATCCAACTCTCAGAAATTTTGATCGATTCTCCCTTACTTAAATTCAATAAAGCTCTCTCTCTCACCCATCAAACCTCACATAGCATGAATCGCGTATGACATGTGCTTACCAGTACTAGCGTTCCATTACTAGCCAATCTCAATGATCGCCCAACTCCTGAAACCCAGAAGAATATTCCCTAAAATCTTAGCAAGTCCGATAGCTCCAATTACCTCCCATGATACCACACCAATTACTTAAGTTATTATCTTGGGGACTAAAACCATAACTCTTGCTCTTTACTGGCGAATCTTCACCCCAACTTCCATCCTCAAAGAATTACAGAATTCTAACCATCTACCACCCATGCGAAATATAAAATTCCCCCTAGCACTTCCAATGACCAAATAACTCCTGCAACTGTCACCACCATCTTCTTACTACCGCTCCTCCCTTAGCAATGGTAGTGTTTGAACCCAAAAGTTCTTCCATAGACGACTGCCGATCTCACCAGATCAAAAGATAAAACAACTGAACCTTGACTTCACTGGAGAACTAACCCGCTAATCCTGACCATAGATCCTCCAAACAATACCCCTGAATTAATCCCATCAAGAACCGGAACGAAAATCGAACACATTGAAACCTGCTCAACAAGATACAAACCACTAATGATTTATTAAGGACTATCGGCATACAGAATGGAATATAACAATCCTTCATAATATAACCCAGACAATAGCAGTGAACTAACCCAAGATATGGCTTACCCGAAACCCAACAAAATTCCCATGCAATACAAATTACTGATAATAAACGAGAAGAAATCAAAAGATAACATACCCACAGAAGCATTTGCTGGAATCCTGACCCCCTCCTCTTGGGTTATCCCGACCATTCTATTAACCGTCTAAACAGCCGAGGTCCGACCCTCGATCCTGGCGATCAATCTATCAATGACGCGCTCAATGATGTCGGGTAACTCCTCGTGAAACATCCGCAGAAATCTAATCATGGAGTCAACCCTCCTGAGGACATGGTGCATAACCCACCTCCGATTCCAATGACTAGAACTAGCTATAGGATCCTCCTTCCTGAAGGATTAAAGGGATCCACAAGCTTTGGGCTCCAGATGAGCCCCCAACTGCCCCGTTACATCTCGACCTAAAAGGCCCCAAGACGACTATCCCAGAGTTCCAAAATTCCTTCTCCGACTGAACAAAAGATCAACGGGGTCCATTCCAAAATACCGCGAGTAATCTCCGATGAGATGAACTCCCATATTTGCGCATCGATCGGCTCAGTACCTGCACATGAGTCGAAACCAAAACCTGAACCCCATTCCTGAGTGCTCAATACCATACCGAAAACAACATGCAAAAGATTAGAACATACCCCAGAATCCTCATCTCACAGGCTTCCTAGATTCTCCAAGACTCTCCCCGATTCGAGTATGGATCCTATGCTTTCAGTAGTACGGGCCCAATACTACCTTCCACACCTATCCATAATTTCCTCAAGAATCCTCCCAAATCCTGTAAGTCACCTTCTCAAATCCATACACCAAACACTCGCTAACCAGCACAATGAAACACACTAAAGCAATCGCTAGGCCTTCCTAGGTTCCCGACCTCACCCTACCATCAGCTGCTGAAGAACTCCCCACAATCCAAGTCATCCACCTCATGAATACAATCACATGCAACAAAGCTTAGATAATCCTTTGAGTAACAGACTCATCCCTACAACGGTTGGACTCATAAAAGAGTTGCACAATAGGGTCAAATCCATCACTTTGAGATTATTCAACCATTGTCACATGTGACTTAACATATTCATTTAGTAGCTAACTCCTATCACCTAAGAGTTCCATTGTAGCGCTCTGTTCCGAATTGACTTCTAGTCTGAGGCTGTGGGCCGAAGGTTGGCCATCATAAGGAGTATGGCTCTAGAGAAGGTAAGATATATGCCCATTTGGGTGCGGGTGATGTATTAGAAGTGATTCGGGTGTTCGATTTGTGTTTTGGAGCTTAGAGGTATTTCGGTAAAGTGCCAGTTCGGGCTTTTGTGGAAAATGGATTTTTGTTAAGAAGGTCTAAAGGAATACACGAGTTGATAGATGTATAGAGCTTCTCATCACCTTTCCGTGGATATAAGGATCGTCGAAATCGGGCTTGTAACGAAGAAGTTATGGCCTTCAGAAGTTTGAGTGATTCTTGAGCTTTTTGGTGATTTAGTGTGTTTTTGGTGCTTATTGTGGAAGAAGGAGTTCCTTGAGGAAGCATTGCTTGGCTTGAAGCTTGTGGACCCAAGCCCTAATCATATTGATCTAACTCCAGAAAGTATAAAGTTTGGATCTTGGTGGCTTTCTCATGTGGATCTAGTCGGGTTATGACTTGTTATGTTTGGACCTTGAAGAAGAAGGAACTTGGTGATCAAGCTATGGTTGGAGTCAAGCTTCTAGATCCAGAACCTTCATCAACTTTGCAAGCTTTTGGAGGGATAAAGTCTCAACCTTGTCAACTCTTTCATGTAGATCTACCATTGTGAGTTTTAGTTCATTTTGGTCCCAAGGATAGAACTTTATGGTTGAAATCCGATTCTTAGGCTTTGAGTTGCCACTCTCAGAGTTAAATGAGTCCCTAAGGCAGAAAGTTGCCATCTTGGAAGTCTTAATGGGCTCATGCATGATTTAAGAGCATTTCCTTGGAAGTATATTATCATTTTTGGAGTTTGAGCTTATGTGGGCCATGCAAAGCCGTCAAGGAAGCAACTTTATGGTTTAAGACGTTGAAAAGGACTTGGATCTGTGTTTGTAGCTTCTGGAGTCGAGCATTAAGCACTTAATGGGAAAATTGCTTAATAGGGTATTACGCTGAGCGTACGTGTAGGTACGCCCAGCGTAAGCATCATTTGGCCTATACGCTTAGCGTACATAGGAGGATGCCCAGCGTACTCAACAGTTATGGGCTTATTGTTTTTTGGGCCATGAAGTGGACTCTGGGCCTTTGGGCCTTAGTGGACCATCAGAAGTCAGATGTATTGGGCCAAGGATATGTTTTGGCTTAGGGTAAGGCCCATTAGAGGGATTGGGCCCAATTGAGCAAATTGGGCCATTAGTGGGCCACTAGTGGGCTTGGAAAGCCTACCTAGTGTTGGGCTTTAGTATAAGGTCCATTAGAAAGATCCGGGCCCATTTTGGAAAATTAGGCCATTGATGGTTTTTCAGACATTATAATGATGGGCTTTTGTTTTGGGTTTGGGCCTTAGTTTTGGATCATATTGGGGCAGGGGTAAAATGGTCATTTTACCCCATGCATGGATTAAGGATTATGGTATGGGACCCAATTGCTAATTGGGTATATTGATTGGTAGTGACAGCTCGGGAAGCTGGCAGGGCACCAACTAAAGAATTCATGCGGGAAGCTTCTACAGTGCGAGGTGAGTCTTCTCACCATACCAATGGGTCTAAGGCACCAAGGCCGGCCCATTTTATGTTATGTGTTACGCTAGCTGTAATAGAGATATGTGGTATGATAGTTAGCTTATGCTAAGTGGTATGCTAGTGATTATATGATATGTGTTATGTTAGTTGTCTTTGTGATACTTGCATGGAAGACCCCGGGGGGAGCCCGTGGCATTAGATGTAAGACCATGTGGGGTAGCCCATGACAGTCCTAGGTAAAGACTATGTGGGGTAGCCCATGTCATTGGATGTAAGACCATGTGGGGTAGCCCATGGCTTTCCTAGGTTTTATGTATGCATGGCTTGTGTGATATATGTAGCTTTTATATTTAATATGGTATGTGTTATTTGGATTGTGTGTGGGGTATGCTCTGGGGGACTCACTAAGCTTTGTGCTTACGGTTTACAATTTTGGTTACATGTATCATTATTTTGGAAATAAAGAGATCGGATTGATCGCAGTGCACACACCTATGATTTCCGCAATGAATGATTTTGGGATGAACTCTGATAAACGTTTTACTTAATGATGATTTGAAATGTTTGAAATAAATGGTATCAATGTTTTAGCTATATTAAAAATGAAATTTTTACCCTTGATTTTTGGGTCATTTCAAGTTGGTATCAGGGCCTTGGTCTAAGGGATTCAGACATACTTTCGGGTGTTTCTGAACTCAGACTGAGGATCTGTAAAGCTTTCAAAAGAAAAATGTTTTAAGTAAAGAATTTCTAAGACAATAAAGGGTGTAGTGCATGCAATCAACCGAGCTCAAGTAAGTTTCCCCAGAATACCCACATTTGTTATCTGTTATGATTTGATTATGAATCTGTGAATCACATGCTAGTTAGGGCTAGGGGAGATGCATGTAGATGTTGTATGAGCTGGTAGACTTGCATGCTAGTACTGAGTAGTCAGCAATAGGTTGGCCTGTTATGTTGTGCTTGTAGCCATGAGGATATTGGATGTCATGTTGGAATGGGAATGATAATGGGTATTTGTAACTGCAATGTGTATGTTTGAAAATTGTAGACGGTTAGGATCTTATAGCCTTAGAATAGCTGATTTGACCTTATTTCCTGTGGTATTAGGGTAGAGTCTATTATTCGACAATCTATTAGATCCTGTTCTGTGTATAATTTGCATGCATAAGGCAGCCGACAGTGAAGATGGATGGATGTGGACAGCGCCAGTCGCGACATGTGGACGGAAAGTTCTATGATAGTTCTCTGGATCGGGGTGCTACTGCACGAATGCTGCTTGCTTTGTGCTTTGGGGAACTCTTGAATGATGGGAGTCAGCTACTAAGCGGATATTACGATATCCATGAGGTGGATGGCTGGCATCATGGGGAGTTCCTCAGCAGCTGATGGCAGGGCGAGGTTGAGAACCTAGGAAAGCCTAGGATATGCTCCAGTGAGTTCGTTTGGGCGGTTCGGTGAGGTTGGGAGCCTAGGGGAAGCCTAGTAGGTGCTTCGATGGATATTTTGTTGCTGTTTGGTGGAGATTTGGCGCATCAGTGGGATAGGTGACTTAGAGGATTCGGGAGGATTGCTGAGGAAAGTATGGATAGGTGTGGAAGGTAGTATGGGCACGTACTACTGAAAGCACAGGATCCATACTCGAATTAGTGAGAGTCTTGGAGAATCTAAGAAGCTAATGGGAAGGGGAATTCTTTGTTGTGTTCTGATAGTGGGGTTAGCTGCGGTGCAGAATGCAGATGAGCATGCAAGGGGAAGGACCAGGGTTTGGTCTCGGCTCCGGTGGTGAGCCAGTTAGCGGAAGGACTGCCGAGAGTTCGAGTTCGCCTTGGATCTCTTGTATCAAGCGGCAAAGGTTGATTGTGCGATTTTTTTTGCGCTTTGGGATTTGAAACTATGTCATGGGAATAGTTTATAGTCAGTTTAGAGCAGAGGATGCTCCAGCTACTGTAGTTCAGCCGTTGGCGATTGAGCTGGGTGGGTGTCAGGGTGCGAGACCTAGAATGATATGGATCTTAGGGCCATGGACAGAAGATTGATTAGGAGTACCTCAATGAGAGAGGTTCAGGTCAGGTGAATTTATTGGAGGATCTTGGGCGGAGACCCAAGAGTTTGGATCAGCTTTTGAGGGGCCAGCAGGGTCGGATCCAGTGCAATGCTTGCAGAAACTGCGCGATGAAGTTTCGTTCCAAGGGTTGGATTGTCATTGGGATCAGAATGAGGTGTTACATCATGTTTTCAGGGTGGTCGAGGTATCACAGGAGGAGGTGGTCAGGATTCCTTCAGATGTTTGCGGATACGCTATCTTCGGTCATTTGCGGGGGGGGGGGGGGGGGGAGTATCGGGTATTTGTATCGCTTGGAAATTGTGATAAGTTGGATCTCGGGTCGGTTTTCTGCTATCGTCTGGGTTAGCAAGGGTTGTTAGATGCCTTTCAGCAGGTCGAGGAATCTTTGAGAGATCTTCAGACGGATGTATCTCGCGGAGCGAATTCCACGTGTATCGTGATTGCTCCGAGTCCTTGTCAGAATTTGTTCAGTGATTTGGGGTGTTATAGGTGTAGTAGGTGTGGCCACATCATCAAGGATTGCCCATAGGGAACAAGCCCGTTATATTTCCGTTGTGTTCAGGTGGACGACAAGGAGGTCGACTGTCTGGCGATCAGGGAGGAGCAGTGAGTGCACCTGCTCCAGTCATTTTCAGGGTTGGTTCAAGGGATTGAACGAGGGAGTTATGACTAGCTTTCAATAGCCTTAGTAACGGTGTTTGGAAAGGCTTTTGGGGTTGTCAAAGGAAGAGAGAGAGTTGTTGCTGAAGTTTTGATTGGAGCATCCGACCTTTGGACTCCGAGATCTGAGTGTAATATCAGTTTGAGCAGCTAGAGTCATTGGCATTGTTGGGACACAAGATGTGTTAGTTGGTATTCAGGAGTCGTGTTGCTTTGGAAGGCTTATTCATGGCGTTCAAGCTTTGTTAAACACCGGCCGTCAACAGATTGATCATTGGAACGATAGAGGGTTTGGGAATCCTTCAATTCTCATATGCTGAGCGGACTTAGTTTAATCTAAGTGGGGGAGAGTTATTTAGATATCCAGGATAGAAGCGAGTGTGAGACGAGGACGCGTTTCACATTCCCCTTTGGGGGAGGAAAGGTGGCCTTAGGGGCTGACTGAATATAGGATATCGTGGATGGGAGTTCGGGAAACTGCCCAACAATTGGATCGTGTCGCCTGATGCCATATAACAGGCTTTGGGGGAGGGAGCCAGGTAGAGTTCCAATCAGTGTTTGAGTTCAGTTGGGAGGATAGACCGCGTGGGCGCTCAACGTTGAGATGTGTTCGGATTGATAGATGAGCGATATGGCTATGGTCAGTGATCATGTGAGTGTAGAAAGTGTTGTAAGACTACGGGGGAGCCGTAGCATTCACTAGCAGTCGGATAGTGTGGAAAGTGTTGTAAGACTACGGGGGAGCCGTAGCATTCACTAGCAGTCGGATAGTGTGGAAAGTGTTGTAAGACTACGGGGGAGCCGTAGCATTCACTATTGATCAAATAGTGTGGGAAGTGTTGTAAGACTGCGGGGGTGCCGTAGCATTCACTATCGGTCAAATAGTGTGGGAAGTGTTGTAAGACTGCGGGGGAGCCGTAGCATTCACGAATTCATTCAGATGATTAAGGCTAGGATAGACCAGTTCGCAAGATTGCGGGGAAGCCACAACTTTATAGAATCAGGGTCGGAGGTGGTTATTCGATCGGTTACCCGTGGCGCCCAGACTGTTATAGGGATTCAGAATGGAACTGGTAGAGACTGTTGAGTCAATGGTTTGGACCTTGAGTTGCAGGATCTTGTGGATAAGTGGTACGTGACACAATAGGGCTATGGCTGGGTAGTCCTGATATTTGATCTCTTGGGAACCTGGTGGTTGGACCGGGTACGAGACTGGTAGTCTCGGGGATCGGCTAAGGGTATCTATTTACCGATAAGGTAAGGGATGTTGGAAGTTATGGTGGATTATGGATCTCGAGGTTGTAGGGGGTATTGACTCGTTTCGGAAAGGATTCCGAATTGGGATTCACGCATGTTCAGTACAGGATTTTGTTTCAGTGAGATGAGATTTGGGAACATAAGGATGCCAAGGGCATCAAAGGTAGGGTACCAGGGTAATGAATGGGTTTGGTTGGATGGTAGCTTAAGCCATCATGATGTGTATCGGGCTGGTTCCATAAATAATAGGGCCACGAAATGTTGGAATCAGGAAACGGCAAGACAGAGGAGACTGGGAATGACAAAAGACTACCGTATTCGGGTAGCGCGCACTATTTTATTGCATTCAGTGGCGACAGGGTGTCGGGTTATGATGATTGGATGTGTCAGAGGGATTGGCGGATTCATGAGTGGCGGTAGGGCAACTACTGCTAGACGGGGTCGCTTCGGAGGTCGCAGGGGACTGCTAAGTGTGTTTTGGCTCAGCAATCGGGTATGTGTGCGGTGTTCCAGACAGTTGGCAGACAGGTTGAGTCTAGGGAGGTCCCCGAGTGTTCTCCAGGAAAACAGCCATGTGGCAGCAAGAGGAGTAGGAGCGACTTCAGTGATTTGGGGTCTGTGTGTGGAATTGCTTGTTATTCGGTAGACACAGTTGATCGGTGATTTTGTTCTTTAGGAAGCCTCAAGGTATTACGAGTGGGAAGTATTCTACCTAGGCTGGTTTCTTGTGAAATCAGTTCGATGTGGGCAGTCTGTCAGGGAGACAGACCGTCTCGAACTTCCTAGTTCAGATGAAGTAGATGTGATCAGGTTGCAAGGAATTCGTTAATCTTTGGGTTCTAGAACCCTGCGAGGGTTGATTTAAGTTTCCTTGGGAAGGTTGTGGTATTCTCGGGTTTGTGGCGGTGTTGCTCAGGTTGTCTGGTATGGCGGGGATATTAATGCATGATTTCGAGGACTAATTCTAATTTATATGGGGGAGAGTTGTAACGCTCTATTCCGAATTGACTTCTAGTCTGAGGATGTGGGCTGAAGGTTGGCCATAATAAGGAGTATGGCTCTAGAAAAGGTAAAATCTAGGCCCATTTGGGTGCGGGTGATGTATTAGAAGTGATTCGGGTGTTTTCGGTTTGTGTAGAGCTTCTCGTCACCTTTCCGTGGATAAAAGGATCGTCGAAATCGGGCTTGTAACGAAGAAGTTATGGCCTTCGGAAGTTTCGTGGTTTTAAGGCTTAGCCGAGTACACGGGGCGTACACAAAGTGTACGCAGGGCGTACTAGTAAAGAAGGTAGTACGCTGGGTGTACCTTGGAGTACGCTAGGCATACTGACCAAGATGGTCGCGAAGGTTCCCAGGAGTACGCTGGGCGTACTCCAGTCAGATCAGAACCCTATTTTAGGGTGTTGGACCCTATTTAAGCTCCTTATCTCATAACCTAACCCTAATATCTTCAGCCTCCATCCCTCTAAACCCTATAAATCGACCCTTAACATCCATTTGAGTGATTCTTGAGCTTTTTGGTGATTTAGTGTGTTTTTGGTGCTTATTGTGGAAGAAGGAGTTCCTTGAGGAAGCATTGCTTGGCTTGAAGCTTGTGGATCCAAGCAATAATCATATTGATCTAACTCCAGAAAGTATAAAGTTTGGATCTTGGTGGCTTTCTTATGTGGATCTACTTGGGTTATGACTTGTTATGTTTGGACCTTGAAGAAGAAGGAACTTGGTGATCAAGCTATGGTTGGAGTCAAGCTTCTAGATCCAGAACCTTCATCAACTTTGCAAGCTTTTGGAGGTATAAAGTCTCAACCTTGTCAACTCTTTCATGTAGATCTACCATTGTGAGTTTTAGTTCATTTTGGTCCAAAGGATAGAACTTTATGGTTGAAATCCGATTCTTAGGCTTTGAGTTGCCACTCTCAGTGTTAAATGAGTCCCTAAGGCAGAAAGTTGCCATCTTGGAAGTCTTAATGGGCTCATGCATGATTTAAGACCATTTCCTCGGAAGTAGATTATCATTTTTAGAGTTTGAGCTTATGTGGGCCATGCAAAGCCGTCAAGTAAGAAACTTTATGGTTTAAGATGTTGAAAAGGACTTGGATCTGTGTTTGTAGCTTCTGGAGTAGATTATTAAGCAATTAATGGGAAAATTGCTTAACAGGGGATTACGTTGAGCATACGTGCACACGCCCAACGTAAGCATGATTTGGCCTGTACGCTTAGCGTACATAGGAGTACGCCCAGTGTACTCATCAGTTATGGGCTTATTGTGTTTTGGGCCTCGGTGTGGGCCATGCAGTGGACTTTGGGCCTTTGGGCCTTAGTAGACCATCATAAGTCAGATGTATTGGGCCAAGGATATGTTTGGGCTTAGGGTAAGGCCTATTAGAGAGATTGGGCCCAATTGAGCAAATTGGGCCATTAGTGGGCCACTAGTGGGCTTGGAAAGCCTACCTAGTGTTGGGCTTTAGTATAAGGTCCATTAGAAAGATCCGGACCCAATTTGGAAAATTGGGCCATTGATGGTTTTATGGACATTATAATGATGCGCTTTTATTTTGGGTTTGGGCCTTAGTTTTGGATCATATTGGGGCAGGGGTAAAATGGTCATTTTACCCCATGCATGGATTAAGGATTATGGTATGGGACCCAATTGCTAATTGGGTATATTAATTGGTAGTGACATCTCAAGAAGCTGACAGGGCAACAACTAAAGAATTCATGCGGGAAGCTTCTGTAGTGTGAGGTGAGTCTTCTCACCATACCAATGGGTCTAATGCACCAAGGCCGGCCCATTTTATGTTATATGTTACGCTAGCTGTAGTAGAGATATGTGGTATGATAGTTAGCTTATGCTAAGTGGTATGCTATTGATTATATGATATGTGTTATGCTAGTTGTCTTTGTGATACTTGCATGGAAGACCCCAGGGGGGGGGGGAGCCCGTGGCATTGGATGTAAGACCATGTGGGGTAGCCCATGGCAGTCCGAGGTAAAGACCATGTGGGGTAGCCCATGGCATTGGATGTAAGACCATGTGGGCTAGCCCATGGCTTTCCTAGGTTTTATGTATGCAATGCTTATGTGATATATGTAGCTTTTATAGCTAATATGGTATATGTTATGTGGATTGTGTGTGGGGTATGCTCTGGGGGACTCACTAAGTTTTGTGCTTACGGTTTACAGTTTTGGTTTCAGGCATCATCATTTTGGAAATAAAGAGCTCGGATTGATCGCAGTGCACACACCTATGATTTCCGCAATGAATGATTTTGGAATGAACTCTGATAAACGTTTTACTTAATGATGACTTGAAATGTTTGAAATAAATGGTATCAATGTTTTAGCTATATTAAAAATGAAATTTTTACCCTTGATTTTTGGGTCATTTCATCCACAAAGCACAAAACAAGTAGCATTCATGTAGTAGCACTGTTAGGTCATAAATTGTGGTTTATACTTTGCTTTTCATAAGCTATTAGAGTTCTCGGTCTAGGACCGAAAACACCATGTTTTGGTGTTGTTTGGACCGAAATCACATGTGATTTCGGTTAGGCTTAATGTTGTTTTGTTTGGGTTTTGGGCTTGGGCTTTGTAACTAGGTCTAGGCATAAATAATGTCATTTAAGCCTTGTAAAGAGAGTGGGACGTTTTGCGGGCTGCCATAAGCTAAGAACGTGTTTTTGGAGAGAAACAAGAGAGAACCAAGTGTAATAGTGAATCTTATGTACCCGACTATTCAATAATAGTGTGCATTGAAGATTAACCGTTGTGTTATTATTCTATATTTCGTCTTGTCTAATTCACTTGATTGGGATTCCACACCATCAATTGAATCCGATTGATACATTGTTGCATTTTCGGTTTTACAATTGGTATCAGAGTTTGGATCGGTATCAATCGAATTGGCAAGATTTTAAGAGTTTCTTGGAGTTTTTCTTGGATTTTTGGGTGTTTTTGAATTGTTTTGGATGAATTTTTGGCTGTTTGTTCTTCGTGTTCTTCATATTTTTGGAGTTTTGATCGAATTTGGTCTTAAAATTAGAAAGTTTTGTGTTTTTGGCGAGTTTTGAGTGATTTTTGGTCAAAATCTGCGAAATCTCGGAAGCCAGCCTCGTATTTGGTCATACCCTTGGAAATCTCGGCGGCGGCTTTGCTCTCGGATTAGGTCAGGAGTAGTTTTCGGCGACATCGAGGGTTCTTGGTGCGAGGGTTTTCGGTGCGAGGTTCTCGGCTTCGGAAGTTCTTGGTTCGCACGTTTTCGGTTTGACTTCTCGGTTCGCACGTTTTCGGCTTCGCAGGTTCTCGGTCGGACGTCTCACCCTCGCAATTTCGGTCAGCAGTTCTCGATCAGTAGTTCTAGGTCCGAGATTTCGGTCTTGCAATTTCGGCTGAAATTTCAGATTTTCAAGATTTTGGCTTATTTTCAGCCCAAAAGCCGCGTTTTCGATCCAATAACCTCGCTTTCGGTCCTAAAGCTTCGCGTTTGGTCAAAAAGGCACATATTTGGTCAAATACTCTCGTTTTTGGACAAACACTCTCGTTTTTGGTCTTGAAATTTCATTTTCGATTTAGAAACTTTTGTTTTCGATCAAGATTAATTTTTTGTACAAAAGGTTTGATTTTTGATGTTTGACTTTCAAGTTTGACTTTCGAGGTTTCAAGTCAAAGTGCATTTTTCTTGGTTTCACAATCAGTTATATTTTTGGTAAATTACTCTTTTTGGTGAATAATGAGTTATTCAATCATCGAGGTTAATGAAACGTCATGTTCTCAGTCCTATGAAGTTAAAATTAAACTTTATCGTGATCAAATTGATATATTACGTAGAGACAATAAGGACCTTAGGTATGAAGGCTATACTCTCAGGAAGGGCGAAAAACCCTTAAGAGAACAACTAGAGGCCAAGACAAGAGACTTTAGACAGCTCCAGGAAGACTATTGTAACAAATGTGAGAACTATAACTGTGTTAAGAGACAGATTGCCAGCTTAACTGCCGAACTTGATGCACTAAAAGCTAAATATAAAGATGTTGAATTTAACTTTTAGAAATTTGACGTGTCAAGTGAGGTAGTTGTGTCCATGATTGAGAAACAATTAAAATTTAAAGATAATCAGAATAAGGGTCTAGGGTATCACAATGTTCCACCTCCCTTCAATGACAACTATACCCTGCCCCTTGAAACCAATGAGGTAGAGATACCTGCTCAGTATGGCCAGCCCCCTGTACAAGCTTCAGTTAAGACTGAACAATCTGGCCCAACTGAGAATATTGAGGTGAATGATACTAATGTTTCTACCTCATGTGCAGAGAAGGTCACAGTGCAAGATGGGCATGAGCAGAACAGAAATAACTTTTGTTCTGCTGAAAATGATTCAAAATCATGTGATGTTGATACTTACACTGTGGAAAAACCCAAGCCACAAAAGTCTGTTAAACAATCTGTTAAATGTTCTTGTGCTTGTGCTTGTGGAAGTCCCTTGAAACAAAATTATTTTGGACAAGGACCAAGTCACAATCTCATCTATATGAAAAGACAGACTTGCTTTAACTGTGGGACTCCTGGTTACATTGCCATAAATTGCCCATATCGTTTATATGTTCCTTACTACCAACATGGTTAGCAGAACGTGCCAAGAGAGAGATCCTCCAAAAGAAATCCTTCGAGGTCATAATCGGGCAATGGTGACTGGAATGCGAAAAAGGCCAAGAATCAAACTTCCAAGGACAAGAAGGGAATGTCGGACAAGAAGCCAAATTCAAGAGATGGTTTAATTAAATGAAGATCAGTTAGTTCGAAGTCATCTCGGCGATCGGTATCAAGTTCTAAAGCAAGTGATAAGGCATCCATCTGATCAAACAAGAAATGGGTTAAACCCGGCTATAGATGGGTACCGAAGGTTCATACTCCTAAATCATCTAATGATTCTAATATTTCTTTATCTTCTGTTTCTGATAAACATGATATGTCATGGGAGAGAGTACCTTGTGTAGATGATAATGGTCAACCCAACTTCAAAATGGACTGGGTTCCAAAGAACAACTAATCCCGCTCTCTGTGCTGGAGCAGCTACGGAGGAATATCATCAGACTTCGGTTTGTTGATAGTGGCTGTTCCAGGCACATCATAAGAGACATCTATCATCTGTACGACATTCAGAATCTGCATTGAGAGTATGTATCCTTTGCGGGAAAGGAAGAAAGAAGAGGATCACAAATGTGGATTGTACTTAACGTTGTGAAGAATTTTTTAATCTGTTCTGGAATTGAAACACATCTAAGGTTGAATGTGTTGGTGCATATGTGTGTTGTTCTCAGATCATCTGGATGCAACTTCAATTGTTGAATTACGGTTTGAGTTTTCTTCTCGATACTTTTAAGTTTTCATAAAATGATTCGTTTTGAAGACAATTTTTTTTTTTAAATTTGGGCATTTATTTTGTTTTCTTTCTTCCCCATGCCCAAATAAAGGGGGAGAAATCAAAAATACAAAAATATGTTTTCTTTCGTAACTATTTTTGGAAAGTGATATGAAGTTCAGTGTTAAAGGGCAATCTGAAATTCGTGTAATTAGACCTGTCAATCGGGCGGGTTTTGACCCTGATTCGCTCCAAACTGATGAACTAATGTATCGAGTATTGAATTAATCAGAGTATGAATTCAAGTACGAATGCAAGATTGAACACCAGATGTAAATATGATTTTGTTTCAGCTTGATTTACGCTTTCGAATGTTAACAGAGAAAATAGACAGGTCTGTAAAAACTCTTATCCAACTCTAGTAAATAACCCCTATTTATAGGGAACCGAAAGCGTACAAAAAATGTACTAAGGCATTGACTCTAAAGCTTCGAATAAAAGCGCCCTAGTAAAATATATTACAAAACATTCGAAGAGTACAAAATATACTTCGACTAATTACAACAATTCGACCCTTACAATCTCCCCCTATGTAATCATAGTCGAAGTCTTCAATTCGTAAGAAGTGTGATGGAATACAGTAACACTCTTCGAATCTCCGTGTACCAGGAGATAATCTTCTTTAGCTCTTTCTTGTCTCCTTCATTGTTCTTCTTGCAATGATTCATACGAACACTCAAGTTCGTATATTGAGATGTTGAATATCTCTCTACTTCACTTGCTTGGAATAAGAACCGTTTAGCTTTTCCAGCTTTGTCTTTTCCTGCGAAGACCATTCCAAAAGGCTTCAGGAAAATTTCACCATCAGCATATTTCTTTAATTCCGCCTGAGTCTTCGTAGGAGCCATCAGTGCTTTTATTTCCATTCCTTTGGCAGTAGCTAATTCCACATCTGTTAGTGCCAAACACTCATAATAGTTTTCGATAAAAATCTTGTTGTGAGCAACTCCAAGCTTGAATTCATCTGGTTCAGTGTTTTGAAGGAATGAAAACGATTTGTCTTTTAGAAGTAATGCAACTTGTATAAGATCATACAAGTTCATCAATGGAAAATCAGCAACAGTGAATTCGCAAATATTTCCATTTGCCCTGGCAACCACATACTTAACATTCTGGACTGTGTTTTCGAAAATCACATCCTTTTTCATACTTATGACCTTCTTGATTTTTATTAAAGACCAAACTTCCTCAGGGGCTTTTCCAAGAACAGCATGAAAACGAATTTTCATGTGTGTACCTTCATCCTTATTTTTAAAATTCCCGCCTGCTTTGAACTGAGGCATGATAAACATCATTTCGTTTATGGGAAAATCCAGCTGGCTTGCATCAGTATTCGTGACCAAATAACTCTGCTTTGGTTTCTTCTCGAATGTATACATGTGATTAAAAGCAACCTTGGCCTCAATTGTTTCGTAATTATAGTGTTTAGCTGGATCACCTTTATCCATTCCCTTCGGATCACTAGCACGCTGAGTCATAATGCTTTGAATAATCCTCAGTTTTTCAATATCAGCTTCTGCTTCAGCCTTCTTTTCCTCTTTCGACTTTTCCACTACAATTGATTTCCCTTTATCTTTAAAGGCTGGATTGACAATTGTGTCTTTTGGATTAGAACCACTCCCACCAGTCTCTAAAGATTTACCAATAACAATTCCTTTCGAAATTGGTCTTGCAATTGGCATTGTTGTTACAACAGTTGAAGTAACCAGTTCAGCAGAAACTATTACTGGTTTTGTTGTTGGGATTTTTGAAGAAAAGACTTTTCCCACAACTTTCGCATCTTCTCCACTAGTCTTCGACTCACTAGTTTTTCTTTCTCCCCCTTGCACCCCTGTGAAAACAGGTGGGGCAATCGTTGTTGGAAGAAGACTTGATATGCGAAAGAGAGGAGCAAGTTGCTTGTTGAGAATGGCTTTGAAATGGATAAATTTCTGTGATAAAAATTCAGGAGTGATCAAAGAAGAAGAAACCGGCCTGTCAGAAATTTCTTTTAACTCCTTGAGCAACTTAAGCACTTCCTCAAAGCTTGCACTTTCGGATGTTGAAATTTGAGTTAGTTAAGGACTCAAACTTTCATACAACTTAACAAAACGTGTGACTGCATCACAAATGATATCAACCTTTTGATTTAATGATGCATAATCTTGTTGAACAGTGACAATTTCTTTTTGCATATCTTCACGAAGTTCGTGAATCTGCAAATTTACATCCTCCCTGACCTTCTTCACTTCTTGCACAAAAAGAGCATGCCTTTCCTTTGCGACATTCTTCAAATTTTTCACATCACTGGTAAACATTGAATTTTTAGATTTGATCTGAAGTTCATTATTTTGATCATTATAATCAACCTTCTCCAGAATTCGAGACTCAGAGTCAGTAATCATCCCAGATACTTTGCTAACCACTCTGGCTTCGAGCATTTTCAATAGTGAATCAACCTCCAAACTAGAAACAGATGAACCACCCCCTAGATCTTCTTGAGATTGAATTATTGAATTCAATTTCTGATTCAGAATTTTGAACTGCTTCATGGTCATCAACATATGATCAGGAAACTGTTCTTCTTCTTCATGAAATTCCAATTCATCAAACATACCACCAAACCCCTCATTATCAGTCTCTCTCTCTCTCTCCATAAACACGGATTCTTGAACATGTGAAGTTGGTTTGGGTGGCTCAGTAGATTGTGAAGAAAAAATAGAAGTAAAGGGTTCATCAAGAATGTTGGGGAATCTGTGGTTGAAGTAAGAGGAGTAGTGGATAATGGTAAAGAAACAATACTTTCAAAAAGAGCAGAAGTAACGTGACCTTGAGCTTCATTTTTCGAACCTCCTTCACCTATATCGACATTTGCATCCGTATCAGATACGTGTGCAGGGATGCCTAAAGTTCGAACCGCCTCAGAAAATGATTTGGCAATCGAATCTTCAGGTGGTATGACGACTGTCTTCTCAGGAGTGGAACTTTCTGTGAGATGAGTGAACTCTGGGGTTTCTGAAATTCTTTCATCATCATCTTCTGTTGACTCAGTTCTTCTTCTTCTTCTTTGACAAACGTTTGGCCATATCCTCAGCCCTTCGTTTCTTGGACACCAGAGAAATAGGTGCTGACACTTCTCGAATTAACACACCTTGATGAGTGATTTGAGGTTTTCGAACCACTTTGTGTGTAGGAGACTTGCTTTTGTGAGTGGACTTCATTTTGATTCTGCGAAACATTCCAGTCTTCGAAGGAATGATTACATTCTCTTGTGATTCTTCAAGAATGGGTTCAATCACTTGAGTCTCAACAACAGATACTTCAACGTTTTTAGGCTTTTTCTGTGGAGATTGCGAAGATTTCGAATCCTTGATTTGCTTTTCAGAAGAAGCAGGTTCAGACTTCTTTGATCGTTTAGACTTCTTTTCTTTCCTTGGCAACAATATCCCAGTCTGAACAGAAGAATCAATTGTTTGTAAATATGCTACCAAAACTAAATTCGTAGGATCAACTCTTTTAAGCATCACATCTGGAATACGAGCAACAGTTGGAAAATCATCAGCATTATCTATTACTTCCTTCGGATAGTGGTATGATTGAAAGACAACTTTTCCTTCATCATTTGGTACCAAAATCCCTTCTTTATTATAAAAATATTGCAAAATCAGGCTCCAGTATCGTGCACACAAAATACCATGAATAGCATTCGTATGTTCTACACCCTTTTGGAATTCCTTCCATAATTGTGTAGAATAGTCCACTTGAAGATCATAATATATGCCAGCAACCATGGCATAAACCTCCATTCTTCCTTTGTCTAGACCAACAGTTCTCCCAGTCAAACATCGTAGAAAAATAGCAAATAAGAAATTCCATAGTCGTGGAAGACCAGATTTCTTAAAATCACTAATCTTGGACAATGGTGGCTGATATCCCATCTCATTAAACATGTAGACGATTTGAGGAAATGTGAAATCAACATATGGAGGCGAATTCGGAATAGCAAGAATTTGGCAAAATAGTTTCTTGGATAATCTGACCTTTTTATCATTCACCAAATGAAAAGTTATCGTATCAGAAGCTTTGTTGTAAGTAGCAGTTGATCCTGCTTGAGAAAGCCACGACAATGGAACAGAGAAAGAATTGAACATCGCCGTAGATAAAACAGAGTTCTTCAAGGCAACGATGAACATCTTCAATTCTTCCGGGTATTGAGAAACTTCACCCTCCAAGTAATAGTTTGTTGCTTGAATCTTCATTATTGGTAATGAAGAGGCATCTTCAGTCGTATTAGAATCAACATGAGCAGAAGTCGCCATTGTTAGGGTTTGAAGATAATAATGAACAGAGAATTTGTGAAATTTGTTTTTTGATCATGTAAACTGACAATGAACCCTTGAATCCCCTTTTATATGTAACCCTGAAGTTTGAATTTGAAGGGGGATGTGTATTTAATGATATCCGACGTGACACCTTGAAAGTCGGACCATTACTGCGGAAAAGTAGCCATGCGTCAAAAAGTAGTTGTCACATCATCTTGAAAACCGGACAGAATACCATACATCATTTATAAACAGCCTGTCTTGTTATCCCCAAGAGTATTGTAACCGTCAGAACCCTTTGAATGGAAGCAAGGCTCTTTCACTTTTGGGATGAAAAGCGAAGTCATACGCCAGAAGTTTGAAATCATCAGCCTGAGTTGGTATTACTCAGAGCCTCAAGGATTTCGTGAGTGCAGTGTTCCAAAGAATATAGACGAGAAACAAAAATAAGAAAAGTATGGGATATTGTGATGTGAAACCATTGACACAAAAGCAGATAAAATCCTTGGCAAAGATTACTTCATTAATCATTAAGAGATATGATCAATCGCTTGTGTGGGTTCCCGTGAATTACAATCGAATACTTGTTGATAAGTATTGAAGGGCTTCTTTTATAATGCTACGTGGGTAGTTCAAAAATTTCATTACATGTCATCCTAAACACAAGGTGAGAAATTGTAACACAAATTGCTTGTTTGACCAGTGTAGTCAGTGACAAGTTGGCTTTGATAAATTTTGAAATGACAAGGACATTCGAATGAAACTCACACGTAAATCATATTCAAGAAAAAATTTGTGTGCTGGATCTTGTTGGGTAACAAACATCGTGGGTTTCGAATGTTTGAGCAAGACCACTCATTCGAAATGAATATGATTTGGAGTTTCGAATTTTGATACATAAATAAAAGTTTCGTGAAAATCTGGAACTTAGTTCCCCGTCAATTCCTTAAAAAGGTAATGAAAATTGAGTTTCACTTTCATCACGGTCTCATGATGTCAGATCATAAACACAAATTTTTGATATGTCTAAGTCTCGATGGGTTTGACCAGAGACCTCTCGGACATATGTCTTCGTGTGTGATCGTGTAAGAACTTTATGGATGAAAAAGATTGGTGTAAGACACGAAAAGTACCTCTGTTATGTTTGAACCAAACAGTAAACTCTTAACTCATTTTGAGAAGAGTCAGGTAGCTTAGAGACTAATGTGAATATAAGCCTGATTGGGAAGAAATTTTCGTATGAAATATTTCATTAAGGCTTTCGCATACACACATTGAGTCATTGGAGGCTTTGGACAACATGCAGCAGCATGCTTCTAGGGACAACTTAACTAGTTCAATTGAAGAAAAATTTATCGATTCATACGAAAAATTTACCTGACCCTAGTACTGCAATCATAATCCACTCTGTGTCTTCAAGATTATCTGCAACAAAATACTAAAAAGAAAGAAAAATCAAAATATTTTTGATGTTTTGAGTTTTCGAAAATAAAGACAGAACAAACGAAAATCTTTTTGGATTTTTGAATTTTCGAAAATCAAATGACAAAACAAACGAAAATCTTTTTGGATTTTTGAATTTTCGAAAATTAAATGACAAAACAAACGAAAATCTTTTTGGATTTTTGAATTTTCGAAAATTAAATGACAAAACAAACGAAAATCTTTTTGGAATTTTTTTTTTTTTGAATTTTCAAAAATTAAATGACAAAACAAACGAAAATCTTTTTGGATTTTTGAATTTTCGAAAATGAAACAGTACTTGTTGCAAAAATGCGAAATTTTATCATCCCCTTATAAGTGATAAATGTACGAATTCGAAGCGGTCGAAGCGTTGACTATGAACAGTAACCTCTGAATCAACCCTTAAAATAAGTGACAAATTTACGAATTCGAAGGGGTCGAAGCGTTGACTATGAACAGTAACCTCTGAATACTGACGGATATTGCTTTGTCTTTCATTCAGCGCCTCTGAATCAGTCCTTATCATGCATCATTCTTCTTTTTCGCATGGAACAGAATTTCCATCAATCATTCCAAGTCCCTCTATAATTCTCACAAGAGACTTTTCATCTAAAGGTTTCGTGAAAATATCAGCTAACTGATCAGTTGTTTTCACGAAATGTACTTCAATATTCCCATCCTCCACGTGATCCTTGATGAAATGATAACGAAGTGCTATATGTTTAGTCTTCGAATGCTGCATAGGATTATGACAAATTCTTATTGCACTTTGAGAATCACAATATAATGGAATCTTTTTCATATTTATTGCATAATCACGCAATTGACTTTGGATCCATATTATTTGTGAAGTGCAAGCAGCAGCAGCCACATATTCTGCTTCAGCTGTTGAAATGGATACACATGTTTGCTTTTTCGACTGCCAGCTCACCAATTTGCCATCAAGAAATTGACATCCACCACTTGTGCTCTTTCGATCAAGATTACAACCACCCAGGTCTGCATCCAAATATGCTTGTACAAAGAACCCAGTGTTCGAAGGATACCACAATCCTAACGAAATTGTTCCTTTAAGATAACGAAATATATTCTTCACAGCAGTGAGATGTGGTTCTCGTGGATTTGACTGATACCTAGCACAATTACATATAGAAAACATGATATCAGGTCTACTTGCTGTAAGATAAAGTAATGAACCAATCATGCTCCTGTAAAGAGTTAGGTCAACTGCAGGTTTATCTAATGAAGGTGTCAGCTTTATGCCAGTTGCCATTGGAACTCGTAACTTTGTGCTATTCGTCAATCCAAACTTTTCAAGCAGATTCTTTGTATATTTCTCATGATTAATAAAAATCCCTTCTCTGTTTTGACGAATATTCAAACCAAGAAAATTATTGATTTTTCCCATCATGCTCATTTCGAACTTACTTTTCATCAAATATTCGAATTCTCTAGATAAAGCAGGGTCAGTTGAGCCAAAAATAATATCATCAACATAAATTTGAACAAGCATTAGATGATTCCCAACTTTCTTTCGAAATAATGTGGGATCAACAGATCCTTGTTTAAATTTAGATTGTTTCAAAAATGAAGTAAGAGTTGCATACCATGCTCGTGATGCTTGTTTCAAACCATAAACTACCTTATCTAAAATATAAACATGATTTGGAAATTCTTCGTTAATAAAACCTGGGGGCTGTTCCACGTAAACAGTTTCTTCAAGCTCTCCATTTAGAAATGCACACTTCACGTCCATTTGATAAACATCAAAATCTTTGTGAGCTGCATAAGCCAGAAATATACGAACCGCCTCGAGTCTTGTGACAGGGGCAAAAGTTTCTTCATAGTCGATTCCTTCTTGTTGTGAATAACCTTTAACAACAAGTCTGGCTTTGTTTCGAACAATATTACCATCTTTTTCGGTTTTATTTTTGAAAATCCATTTTAACCTGACAATCGAAACATTTTCAGGTTTAGGAATTAATCTCCAAACCTTGTTTCGTTCAAATTCAGACAATTCAGATTGCATTGCAACAACCCAATCTGAGTGTTCCATTGCAATCTTAACTGTTTTTGGTTCAATTTTAGATATAAAAACATTGAACATACAAAATTCTTGATGAGTATTCAATACCTCATTCTTTGCGCGAATTTGAGCTCTTGTTAAAACTCCCTCTTGTGGATTCCCAATTACTTGATCCTTCGGATGATCTCTTGTCCACTTTTCCATTGGCGGATATGCTGGATCAAATTCCAAAGGTGCATCTTCGTATATATCTTCATTTTCTGAACCTGCAATCGAACAAACATCATCTAAATCATCATTATTCTCAATATTTTCTAAATGCTCCCCCTCAACATTATGCTCCCCCTCAACATTATCATTCACTCTTCCATTCTCCCCCTCGAAAGAATGCCCTTCCTCAACTAGAGTATTCAAATCCAATTGCTCCCCCTCCACTGGATTGTTTTGCATACTTTCGCTTTTCTCTGGAGAAGTTGATGTTAAATCATCAGTAAGCTTTGTGAGTTCAGAGATATGATTATCATTTGCATGTATTTCAGCATTAACAGCATGATCTGAAATTCCAAAAATTAAATCATAATCAACATCGAATGTTTGTGAGGATTCAGATTCATCTTGTGTTTTTGTCAGAATAGGATGATTTTTAAACTATGATGTTGTTTGTTTAATGTAGTAATCATCAAATGTAAGATTAAAAGTTTCTTCAACTCTTCGTGTTCTTTTGTTCAACACACGATATGCGACTGAATTATACGAATATCCCAAGAAAATCCCTTCATCTGCTTTAGCTTGAAATTTCCTAAGATTATCCTTGAGATTCATAATGAAGCATCTACATCCGAAAACATGAAAAAATTTGACGTTAGGTTTTCGATTGTTGAGAATTTCATATGGAGTAATGTTAAAACGGCGATAAATGAAAGATCTGTTTTGAGTAAAACATGCGGTGGATACGGCTTCAGCCCAAAGGTATTGTGGAAGATTTGCATATGCCAACATAGTCCTTTCCGCTTTGCATAGAGACCTATTTCTTCGTTCAACAACACCATTTTGTTGTGGTGTGTATGGAGATGAAAAATTATGCGAAATTCCTTTGTCCACCAAAAATGAATCAAGAACATTGTTCTTAAATTCAGTTCCATGATCACTCTTAATTTTTCGAACAATCTTCTTCAATGTTGTTTCCATCTTTTTGATAAAGTCAATCATGATTTGTGCAACTTCGGATTTAAGCCTGAGAAAATAAACCCACGTAAATCTGGAAAAATCATCAACAATAACTAAAATGTACCGTTTCTTGTTGAGAGTTGAAACAGTCGAAGGACCACACAAATCAATATGTAAAAGCTCCAGAGGTGCGACAATTTTCGAATCTATTGTAATTGGATGACCTTGTTTATGTTGCTTGCCAACTTCACAAGCTGCACATAAAGAATCATTGTCAAATTTAAGTACAGGTAAACCTCTTACTAGATCTTGTACCACAAGCTTATTGATGTTTCGAAAATTGAGATGAGAAAATCTTCGACGCCATAACCAACTTAAGTCTACTGTTGCTTTCGAAAGAAGACATATAACAGGTTTCCCTACTATCGGATTGATATCCAAAGTGAACATGTCACCTTTCCTTTTGGATTTTAGTAACACTTCTTTTGTGTTGACATTCGAAATAACACTTCCTTCTTTGTTAAAAAGAACTTGATTGCCAGTGCCCACAACAAGTTGAGAAACACTTATTAAGTTATGTTGAAGACCTTCAACATACGCCACACGATTCACTGTGAATTGTCCATTTGCGATCTTCCCATATCCTTTGACTTGACATTTTTGATTGTTCCCAAACTTCACTACTCCAACATTTTTGAGACTTCGAAAATCACGTAAATTCTCCTTTTTCCCAGTCATGTGACGAGAGCAACCACTATCGATGTACCACTTGTTATCATATTGCTCATCACATAGTACCTACATTCAATGGAAAAATTTAGGTACCCAATGCTGTTTGGGTCCTTGGAAATTAGATTTCAATTTCGAATGCAATGAAGAACTTTTAACCCAATCACAAACTTTTGTTTTGAGACTATCAAATAAGTTTACATCTTCATTTAAAGGAACCGAAACATAAGTTTTTGATGGTTTCGAATGTTCACTGACATTACCCATCGAATTCTGAGTTTGTGAATGAACATTCTTCACTTTTATTACTGGTTTCCAAGCTTTGACTGAAATGTTCGAATCCTTACACGATGAACTGCCATTTGATGAATTATTCATATACTTTTCATATGCTTCGTGAATTTGCTCCTTTGAAAATGTATTTGACTGATACATCTTTCCTTTGCCTTCAAGCCAATGATCAATGTTATTCCTTGACGTTATTCCTTTTTCTCGTGAAGTTTTCATAGTTTCTTTCTTCGTTTGATTTGGAAAATTTGGCTTTTGAGGAACAAAATCAACTTTTGGATTTGTTATAAAAGATTTAGCATACGATGTATCAATTGTTGATTTAAAATGTTGATGTTGAAAGAATTTTTGATTTGGATTTGAGTTATATGAAAATTTTCTTGGAATATTAGTTTCTGAAACTTTCGAAAACCTTGGTTGATTATTCACTTCAGACTTTGAATGATTTGATTGAGATGAATGTTGAGGTTTTGTTGAAAAAGATGAATTTTTAGCTTTGAAAACATTTTTGGGTGATTGTGATTCAGACACCTTTTGAGACTCAACATTTTGCCAAAATATTTTCTTTCTTGCTTGTCTTTTTGAAATGTTGTTTTCCTTCGAAAATTTGTCAATTTGATCTTTGAATTCCTTGGAGTTTAATTTGACAACTTTTTCACATTCCTTTTCAAATTGTTTTGAATTCTCTTTTCCAATTTTTGATTTTTCAACCCATTTTCTTTGTGGTTTTTGACGTTGAAAAACATACGAATTCTTTGTTAAGTTGTTTTCAACTGTGCTTTGATTTGCGAAAAAGCCTTCATCAGTTGTTTTTGAATTATCCTCTTCAACTAACTTCTTTAATTCTGGTTTGATTTTCTCAACATTTCCAGTAGTTACAAAAACTTGATTTGGAAAAATGACATCATCTGTACATTTGAAATTTGGATAAACCACTGTATTCGTTTCAAGATAGTGTTCACCTTTTTCATTCATCACTTTTTCGAACTTTTGTGTATCACCATACACCTGATCAACCACTATTCGTGGATTTTCTTCTTCCTTTGAAGATTTCTTTTCCTTCGAAATTTTCTCTTCATCTTCATCATCACTATCATCAGTTTGACTGTCTTTGATATCCACAAAGTTCACATCACTAACTTTCGAAGTTGAGGGTATATCAGTTTCATTTTCAACCATCAAATCCTTAATTTTTTCTTTCCCTTTAGATGTTGATGCAACATTAATAACAGACAACTGAGAACAATCAACATCTTAAAGTTCACTAATTTCACTAATATTGTCAGAATTATCTTCAATATCAGCAAAATTAGATTGAGAATCAGATGTTGAATTCTCAGTCTTTTTCAAAATTTGAATTTGTTCAGTTTTATTCAAAGTATCATTCACGATGTCAACTAATTCATTTGCATCAAGACATTCATCAATTTTGACAATTCCATATTTATATCTATCATCAGGAACTTTGTCAAAATCAGCTTTTATTTGCTCACAATCATACGAAATATTATCTACCTTAGCTCTTTCGAATGCTAGAAAAGGTAGTAATTTTCTATGTTGCTCTTTACTTATGTCACTTGAATGATGTAAATCAGTTAATTTGCCATAAAGTCTTTTCGCAGAATTACAGTAAATGTTTCTTTGTGCTAGCAAAAGTTTGACATCACTCGTTAAGTATCTCTATCACACATAATGTTTGTAATTTGTAATTCCAAACATTCAATTTTGCTTATTTTCATGTCTAATCTCTTTTTGATCTCTAACAACTCCGTGGACAATTTTTTGGCCTCATTACTAGCAGACACAACAATTGAATCAAAATAAGTAACCGTTTCATCAAAAGATATTAGTTCAGAATCATAAGCATGAGTAGGAATATTAAAAGATTCGAGAATTTTATGTACCTTTGTTGTCATTGGAGATTTGTCAGCCGCTTTGGATACGAAGCATCGTCCCCTCACTTCGAATTCCTCATCATCTGAGTCCTCCTCCATTTTCGCATACAACGCTCCATGTGTCGGATTTCGCATTTCTTCATCATCTGATCCAGATGACCAGATTTGATAAGTTCCATCTTCATCCTCATACTCACCCTTTGCAACCAATGACAAATTATTTGCTTTAGCACGAACCATCTCAAGCCTCTCTGCATAGTATGCCTCATCTTTGACTTTATTCTTCCCCTCATCCTTCTTTCGAAGCATACATTCATTTGCAAGATGATTCGCACCGTTGCAATAATGACAATCTATTCCAGCATCACTTTTCAGCTTCTTCTCACCCTTTCCTTCAGCTATCTTCGAATCTTGCTTCTCAACTTTCTTTTTCTCCTCAACAACATTTTTACTCACAGAACTTCCTTTCACCTCAGCAAGCTTAGTCTTCGAATTGAACGGCTTTTTGAAAAATTTCTTAACACGATTATTCGAGTAAAATGCTATTGCTTCATCATCCGAATTCATGATGAATCCTTCTTCATCCTCATAATCACCATTTTCAGCTTCTTTCTCCGAAATCTTTGACACAAGAGCTAATGGACCTCCCAAATTCAGCTTCGATTCCTCAGCAATTTCATTTACCTCAATTTCGTGTGTTTTCAACTGATTGTACAAATCATTGAGAGTTGATGTATCAAAACATTGTTGATTCTTCACCATCATACTCACACTTCTCCACTCTTTTCGAAGCCCCATTACAAAGATGAGATTGAATTCCATTGAAGTCCTGGTAATTCCATAGCGATTGCAACGATAGATTAACTCGTTTAGACGATCATAGTAAACTTCAATTGTTTCTCCTTCTTTTTGTTTGAAATCTTTCAGTTCAACCAAACACTGTTTGACTGAATTGATTTTTGTTTTCTCACTTCCTTGAAACTTATCTTTCAGATTGTTCCATACCTCATTTGCAGTTGTACAACTTCTAACGTAATTGTACACAACTGGAGGTAAAGCACCTCACAGTTCCCTCATACACCTCTTCTCCAGTTGCTTCAGACGATCAGATTGAGTATCAACTCCAGAATTTGTATAAGATGATCCAATTGGTTGAACATTCACTGGAACATTGACATTTCCAGTGATACATGACCATAATTCTTCATCCAGACCATTCAGATAATCCTGCATACGATCAGCCCACTGATCATAGTATTCAGGGATTAGCATTGGAATTTTGGTTGATGAACCTAACAGATGAGAAAACGAGGTCATCGAATTGAGATTGAAACTGGCCATTGTTGTACGGAAGATGATTTTGAGAAGTTTGAAAAGATTTGAGAATTTGAAAACAAACTAGATGAATAAAATTGAATTGATGAGAATAACACTCGATTCAACAATTCAAATGCAGAATCAAATCACAGACTAAGATCTAGACAATTTTTCACTTTCAAAATGTGCGGAAACTTTTGAATCAAAAAGTTGTTTCAAAAACTTTTTGAACAGTGTGAAAATCAGATCAGAGATATGATTCCTGCTCTGATACCAATTGATGAACTAATGAATCGAGTATTGAATTAATCAGAGTATGAATTCAAGTATGAATGCAAGATTGAACACCAGATGTAAATATGATCTTGTTTCAGCTTGATTTACGCTTTCGAATGTTTACAGAGAAAATAGACAGGTCTGTAAAAACTCTTATCTAACTCTAGTAAATAACCCCTATTTATAGGGAACCGAAAGCGTACAAAAAATATATACTAAGGCATTGACTCTACAGCTTCGAATAAAAGTGCCCTAGTAAAATATATTAGAAAACATTCGAAGAGTACAAAATATACTTCGACTAATTACAACAATTCGACCCTTACACAAACCCGTAAAAATTTAACAGGTTTGGATTTTAATTTTTGATTCGTTCACCCGTTTACGATCCATACCCGTTTAACCTTTTAGTAAATGGGTCGGGTATGGATCATTGTCGATCCGCTCCACTTATGACCCGTCCCATTATATATATATATATATATATATATATATATATATATATATATATATATATATATATATATATATATATATATATATATATATATATATATATATATATGGCAACAAAATATACAACTCGATGTCTAAGTAAAATGTGATTTTTATTGTATTGGACTTTGAGTATTAATTAATGTACATATTGTTTAAGTAGACATTTTATCTTTTTGAGAAATACTACTTTGTGGAACACATTAAAATTATGAAAATTTAATATTATAAAAGGGTCGGGTTAATGGGTCGGGTATTCGTTGATTCGGTGGATACAGGTATGGATTCGACTAATCAAGACCCTGAGGGTTATTGGAGCGGGGAGGGTCATGTTTTTATTTTTTTAAATGGGTTTGGATCACGGGTGATTCGCTCCAAACCCGCCCCATTGACAAGTCTACGTGTAATGCACTGAAACTAAATTGTTTAGACTCTGTGTTCAATGTGCTGGTAGGCAAATAGGATTCAAATGAAAGGACTAGACATTGTTGAAAATGAAAGGACTTGACAATGTTAACTCATCTGGACTTAGATAGTTACATTTGGATTGACCATACGGCGCTTGGATAGATTGAGCAGTGAGATAAACAAGGGAGCCTACAAGATACATTAAAGTTACTTATCATCTAGAACTGTGGATCAACACTTCTTCGATATACGAACTTATGTCCTTAATTCTGGTGCTGATAGGGTGACTGGGGGGTTCTGATAAAGTAGGTCGGTGTGAAATTGTTTTTCTTTCTTATCCACTCTTTCAGTCATATGTTGACCCATTTGCGTAATCAGAAGATCCGACCTGGGATGCAACATATGCACCTCTATTTGTATACATCTCTATCTATGCTTCTCTCTATCTATCTATGTCAGTCATATGCTGTCCCCTTTGTGTGATCTGAAGATCCGACCTGGGACACAACACATGCACCTTTCTGTCTCTCTAACCCTCTACTATGTTAGTCATATGTTGTCCCTCTATGTGATTGGAAGACATCCGACTTGGGATACAACATATTCATCTCTATATCTATCTTCTCTCTCAAATAATTGAGCACTCACCTAAAGTAAACAGCTCTTTTCAATTCCTTGATTGCTAGGGTATGTTTTGAATTGGGGAACACGTTCTAGTACACTTAAAATTGAATTAACCAAAGGCTGACTGTAGATCTTGCTGCTGAATTTAAGTGAACAACAATATCCTTGGTCGTCGTCAGCAAAATGGTCTATTTAGGAATATTATTTAGGAATATAATCACAATGTCTTGTTAATTATAATATGTCCAACTTGTCACTATCCTTTGAGTTTAAGTGGACCACAATATTGATGATTGAACAGAGTTAAACATGCAGGTGTGTGCTTATAAACGATATTGAATTGCTTGACAACTTTGATACCAAAAGTTTATATTTTGTAAATTTAGTTATTATTTTTTGTGTTTGTTAAGTTTGTTCATATTTTTCCTCTATGCACAAATTTAGGGGGAGAATTAAAAAAATCAAAAAAATCATAAAATTTAAAAATACAAAAATATGTTTATTTCTGTTTTATTTCCTTTTCAGGAAAATTAAAAATCCAAAAATATTTATTTTGAGTGTATTTTTAATTTTAATTTTATTTCTTAGTTATTTCTATTGTGTGCTAAGTTTATTTTTACTTTTATTTTTTATCTCAATGTTTCGTTTGTCTTAAAAGCGAATTCAAAAAGAAGAAGACACTTAACACTCGAGGAGACTGTATCAGAATTTTCTGAGCAAAGAGAAGAAACTTGGAAAGGATTTGATGTTTATTACACTTCACTCTATTTTCACAAGGAATTGAAGGATTGAAACTGTATAAATTGTCAGTTAGACAGTATCTTTCGAAGAACTGTCGTATTTAAGGAATTAAATGTAACGCCGTAAATTTTCAAACAAATTTGTCAATTTAAAATCACATAATTCTCATAAAACATTTCAAAAAATCCCATTTATTTAATTTAGAAAACGCATCTTCATAATTGTTTGATTAATAATCCAGGATCCTTAAAACATAACTCTTTCTCTCGTGTGTACAATCAAACAGGCGCCCTTCCGCGATCCTGAGAAGAACTTGAAACACATATCACATAACACGGTAAGCACGAAGCTTAGTGAGTTCCCCAAAATACCACACATATCTCATTAGCCTCTCATTGCTATACTCAGATAAGACCTTCCGGTCAATGTGTCTCAGTGGAACCCTCCAGTCCCACAACTCGGATGGACCCTCCGGTCCTAACTCAGTAACTCAATATAATACACAACATATATATCACAAGACATTAAGCAGGATATCTCAATACACAATATATGCACATAAGACCCTCCGATCACACATAGATTACCATTCAAGGTAAGTATAGTGAGAAGACTCACCGCGAAGCAAGCATATACACCTCGTACATGAATCACCGGTCTAGCCTCCGCCTAACACATATGATAATTATCTCTAATTAATACTCTATTCACAGATCTAAATAAATCAAGGTTATTTCTCTCAAACTCTAGGAATGGGTAAAAGATCATTTTACCCCTCTATGGCTCTCCATTACTCATGTTGACCAAACCCTAAAGTCAACAGAAGTCAAACTCGAGTCAACAGTCCATGTTTGACCTGACTCGCCGAGTGCACTCATGTGACTCGTCGAGTCCACTCTTTTCCTCAAAAGTCTCATGAAGGTCCAACTCAACTCGCCGAGTTATCGCATGTTCAATCTCATCGCGAAAACCCTAGCCGACTCGTCGAGTTAGCTCATTGACTCGTCGAGTCCATTCAGTCTGTATTCCCATTTAGACGTTTTAAGGCAAATCTATCACTCCAAACTCTAGATCTAGTCCCCCAAGGCTCTAATGTCACATAAAGCTTCGATCTTTACGTTCATGCATGGCGTATGTGCTCCATAATGCCAATACAAGCTCCAAAAAGGGTTTTTCACACAAAAGCTCTACTATGGTTGAATAAAGCAGGGACCTTTGGACTCTAGGGACCTCTCAAGGTCCAGATCTGATGTCCAAATCTCTATATGAACTCAGTACACTCAAAGTCCCAATATTAGATGGAAAAAGCTCTAAACTCCAAATAATATGAGATCTACCCAATAAAATGAGATAGGTGTGGACTTTTTACCTTTCATAGAAGCTCCTGGATGAAATAGCCACGAATCTAAAAGCCTCTTCTCATCCCTTGGCTTGGAATCCTTCCTTTCTCTTCAAAAGGTGCACAAAACACTCAAAGTTAGCTCAAATACTCTCTCTTGGCTCAATGGCCGATTAGGGTTTTCTCTCAGTGAAGTTGGGCAGCTGGTGAGCCGCAAATGAGGCTATAAGTGTCCTTAAATAGGCCCCAAACCCGAGGATTTAGGTTTTCATCACTCAACATCTACTCGGCGAGTCGACTCTCTGACTCTTCAAGTAGGTTACTAATCCCATGTGGCCAAACACGACACTACTCGACGAGTTACCAACTCGCCGAGTTACTCAATAAACCCCAAAAATAAATATATAAATAATATGCATGGGAATCCGGATATTACAATTCTCCCCCACTAGAATCAGACTTCGCCCTCGAAGTCATTCTCTGGAAATAACTATGAGTATTGCTCGCGCACCTCGGACTCCGGCTCCCATGTCCACTCAGATCCCTTCCGATGCTGCCACTGGACCTGAACCAGGACACCTCTTTCCGTTGCAAGATCGCCTTCATCCTCACAAAATAATCTAGGCTATCATCAATCTGAATATTCTCCAATGGCACCACTGCCGTCTCATGTCATACAAAAATCTCTTTCTCAAGACACCCAACCTATACAGGAACTCCCTATCCCGCCACAGGACGGATCCCCCGCCGTTGCCGTTCCAGTTCTGACTCTTCTGAACTTGGAACTCTAGCAGTCTGACTCCCTGCACGACCGCCCATGCAAGATATCATCATGTCATTCGCTCATCGAATGACCGATCTCAAATTATACCTCCAGCTCTAATTATCTTGATGCAACTGATGAAATCAGATCACTAACCATAACAACTGCCGAACACTCATACCTGACATATCAATCGATCCAGATCGTACTCCAAAGCAACGAAAAGGGTCACATCTCATCGGAGACCCATCAATGGCACTGCTATCAGAACCCATCTGAACAAGATGTACCCCAATACTCTGTTCTTAATACAAGAAAATGATCATTCCCCCTCAGAAGTTTCCTCGGACCTCTATGAGCATAAGCCCCAACTCCCTCTCAGATATCCCTTTCAACACTAAGCACCAGGTCAACTCTCGACCCAATAGTTGAACCTCCAAAGGTTACTCACTGCACACCCAATAATAAGACTTCCGCGCTTCCTTGTCACAATTACTATCTTGGCCCGTCGTGACGCACAAGTAACGAAGTTCGCTTTACCCCAAGCGAATACTACATCCCTTCTGAAGCCGCCTCACCTCCGACCTCTGTCGTCTACTACTCACTAGTTCCATGTGTCTCGCGGTCCATTCCTAAACCAACGAACTAGACTACTCAAGTCTAAAACATCAGATGGAAACACATCCCTATGAGAATAAGATCTACTCGAAATCCCAACCTGCTCGACCTGCACACAGATAGAACCAAACTCACTCATCAGAGTCTGGTTCGTCACAGAATTGGAACCACTCGTTCCACTCTAGCGCTCAACTCATGACCCATGTTCCACGATTATACGTATACATTACACCTCGATCTATCCGATTCGCGACAAGCCATCTATATGTTGGGTTTTGAGCATTCTAACACTCCTATGGTGTACATGCAACCCTATAAACCTTGGATCTATGTTTTCTCTATTATACATGCAAATATTAACTATTCCAAGGTTTCATCCTAACTAGCATATTATGAAGCACCTATACTACAAAGTTCTAGTTAGATGACATACCTTTTGATGTAGCTTGATGTCTTCAAGCTTTAAGAGCTTAGCCCCAATAGTGTGGAAGCCTCAAATGGAATCACAAATCACCAAAACACCTTGGAAGAACTTGAGAGAATATGTATACACACTAAAATCGGCCCACTCTTATTTTCACACACTTGTTCCAATTTTGTGAGCCAAGGACCCCTTTATATATTATGGAGGATTAGGGTTACATCCATGTAAACCCTAATACCCATGATCTTTCATTTACATAGGATCCATGGGTTAAAAGCTCCATGGACCATCCATGAAAGCTTAGCCCAACCTAAATGAACTTGGCCCATTCCATATATATAAGAGTCCATATTTAATTAGTTCTTTTTGATCACTTAATTAATTCTAAATTAATTCTTGATCAATACTAATTAAATAATATGATTCCATATTAATATATTAGAACTTATAATATATTAATATAAATCATAAATATACTATTCTCAAAAGACTATCCATATAAATTGTGCCGGTGAAGTGCAACCCAAATGGACCATGCCAGGTCGGGTCAAGTACATACCAAATATAGTTATGGACTTAGACATTAATCCAACAGTCTCCCACTTGGATAAGTCTAAAACTATTATTGAGTATGAATTCAAAACCTAACTGGCAATCGTAGCTCTTAAAGCCGCTGTCGAACTCTGACCTTGTCAATGACTTGTCCATTAGATAAGGGATCATATATTCCTCCATTCTAGATATCATATGGACTGAGACATGGATTATAATCATTCTCTCTGTCCATTTGTTGTTTCCTGATTTTCGATTTATGATGACTGACTGATTGAACAAATCAAATTAGTCATGGCTTGGCCAAGCACTCACATGTGTCATCGCTAAATCATCGAGGGGCCCACAGATATCGCTTTTATCCTGAAGGTAAAAGGAATGGATAAACTTCGACTCATATGGCTTGTTCTACTACTTGTTGAATCATACACAAAGGCACGTTTTATAACATCGAGTTACCAATGCGTTTTCGTGCAATCAATGTATAACCAACTCATAGTAACAACTCATATCTCTAGGTTTTAAGAATATAAGATATTATTGTCTCATGATGACTCGTGATAAAATCCATGAAGTGATTCAAATGAGCGTGGGTTGAATCCAATACTCAGAACTTATGAGCACTCATGAGTGTTGTAGCACCACTTTGTCCACCAACTTGGACCTCTACAAACCAACCCATGACAGTCTTGATTCATATCTACTTCCAACATATGACTGACTGTGGATGGTTTGAATAACTTAATCATTCAGGAAGAGCGACTTAGTTATTCTGGAAGTCAAAACATGCAAAGTGAAACACAAGAATAAATGAATCAAATATGGTATCAAACTCTATGAATATAAATAAACACTTTTATTTATCACCATACTGATTACTCATTATTCATTGTTTCGGTTTTATCAACTTTATACTTGAATTAAAAACACTAGTTGTCCCATGCTCCAAGCATGTACACTATGTTTTTCTTAAACAATAGCTTTGCCATACACCAAGTATGCACTCTATGTTTGTCTATGATCCTTACTTTTTGAAATAAACCAATTGAACATAATTTCAATGATTCTAATTTCACACTCCCAAATCCTTATCGAAAAATGTGAGAATTTCAAATTCCTATCATTTATCGAAATCTATTTAGATTTTAAACTTATATGCACTGACCCTCCTGTAATAAATATGTACAAAGTCACAAAGACTTGTCAACAGTCATTATAAGGTATTCCAATGGAGATCAACTCCATGCAAACTAAGTCTCATATTCAAAGTACATTGCTTTGGACATGCTTCTTGCATTAAGTTTTCTAATCTTACACAGATAACTTCCACCTATGGAGACAACTCCATATTCTCATTTTGACTATCACTTCTGAATAAGAGATGCCTCTTTTCAGAATATGTCAATATGGTCCTTCCAAAATTAGCACTATACTTCCAACTGTCCCTGAGCAACCAATCTTTGGTAAACCTCAGATTGTCCTCGACAATTGCTTAATCATTTTAGTCATATCCAATTCTAGACCTTTTCTCTTCTTAATGCCTCTGGGCATTTGGAAAAATTTAGAAATGACAAATATTATAGCACATGTAATCGATCTTGTACCCAAAGCAAATGGTACATGATTCATGATGTCTCACATAAAGACATGATTCTAGACCAGTCTTTTGCTACAATATTTTTATTTGCCATGTTTTCAAAATTTGACTATGAAGAGGGATGCCGTAATCATAATCGAATTTTGAGAACGCAATATATAGAATTTCCTTAAGTTGAACCAATCCAACATGAAATTCATATATATATTCTTGACTAAAGATGATTAAGGTCTCAATCTAAGCCTTTAGAACTGAAATGAAGTATATCCTCTCCCTTAATTATAGCAAAACAACTTTTTCAATCCCTGCAGCCTCACGAATTGAAACTTTTGTTTTCTATAATTAACATTGCTAACTTGCAACACTAACAATAATTATCATGCTCCCACTTACATGATGATTATTAGCATAACAATTATGCTCCCACTAACTTTGACATGTACTCATAAATCTGCTGGACTTCTAGAAATGAATACTTTATTGACTTTCTTACCAAAGTTCAGATTTCTGATACGAGATTCTTTGATAAAACTTTATCAAAATCATACACCTTTCCTTAGACAGCATGCATGTGTGTCTAAACAATTTCAGAACTATGAAAATGGATGCCGTAATCATAGTCTCAATTGTTTAGACCTTTTTCCATCTGCTTCAAATCTACTTGGTGGAAGTGTTTCCTCACCATCATTTTCATGAATCGGAGAGAAACCTTATGACCCTTAGATTTTATGGTGTATGTGTTCTTATCCATGTGAATCGTCAAAACCATAGTCACAAGACAAGGATAATGACAAATCCAAACTCATATGGACTGAACTTATGCAATCTTAACTTCTTGCCACCTGGCAGTACAGGGCCTGCCATTGCTTCCAAGTTCTTATGCAACCAATTGAGAACTTTCAGAACTCCTATGCAAAGCCAACTTTAACTGGAATGGGCACAGAATATGTCAACACGATAGGTTATAAACCTCAAGTCGTGTGCTAGTGAAGAACCTCAAGTTTTATTCTTGATTAGTTCTTGAAATTCTTTTTAGGATCTTTAAGACTCCCACTATCCTCTTGACATATAAGACTATCTTGCCAAATATTCAAGAGATAGTGCAGATTCTTTATCAAGACAAACACTTCACACAATTGGCCTTAGTTGGTCTTTGTTTTATCCAAAACATCACAACTTACCAATTTCAAATGTACAAGAGTAGGACACTTTTACTCTTACATTTGACAAGTGTTTAAAACCTTTCTTTAAGATATGTCACTCAAGTTACAATCTTGGAGTACGACTCTAAGAATTGTTTTGGAACGAAGTATGACTCATCTTCCTGATCTAACCATTTCAACAATTCATGACTCCTCTTCTTAGTCATAAGAATGCACTAAGATGACCTTTAGAGGACTAATTGTGATATGATTTCAAAATCATTAAGATGATCACAAACATGATACTAAAGTACTCTCCCATCTTTTCAGATTTGAGAAACTTTTATCTTTCTGCCTAATTTGATTCTTCCCATTCGTTCTGCCATACATTGAGACTTTTCCAATGTTTCAGAATTATAGTTAAACTTGTAAGTATAACCATATTTACTAAACTTTAGTAAATCAAATAGTCTTAACGAGCTTTGTGGTGGACATGACCAGTGCACAAGAATGTGTACTCGATCCCTTTAGTCCTTCACTTGACTCACACATCCATGTGAACAAGTAATTAGTCTTGATTTTCCAATGCTTGAAAGTTCTCATTCATCATACTATTCAACTTGCATGATTCCAAGTTTCGGTCCAATTGAAACTTGGGGGATGAGGAACTTTCCTGATTTGGTAAATTTAGACACTACCACAAATGAAAGAATCAAATCCATTTTCCAATATTGCTGTCAGTGGAATCATATAAGCAACAATTTTCCACAAATGCCATTGTAAGGATACTTCAAATAAATAAAATTAAACAATTTTCTTTTATTTTAAGACTTTGCAGAAAAACTTATCCTTACAATCCACATGGAAAATTGTTGTTATCTATTCCTTAGCAATATATCATAACTTCTTAAGCAACTGCTCAAAATTCTGATGCGATCGAAATCCACCTTCGCGATCAGAATCAGCATATACTTCCTTTAAGATTTCTCTCTATTCTTTGATTCTTAAAACATCAACATGTGACCCAGTCACATCATGTAATGAGGATCTCAGAATAGAACTTAACAGAGTTAGATAATGGGCTCTACCTGATGTAGAGTCAAACTTATTGACTTTAACATCCTTAGGTAAATTTGGCAGCTTTGCAATCAACGCCCCTTCCTTTGGCAAAATAAACATATGGACCCTTTGGTAATGGGACTATCTCAGGCTTAGCCTTTCTCTTTACCATTTGGTCAACCGGGTTGACTATGGCCAATCCCTTTCCATTGGGAAGAGAATGCTTTTTCTGGATTTCCAGTGTCACCATTGTCACTGTCCATAAAGTTTTTGGGAAGTTGATCTTCTAATCAAATTTGTTTTGCTATCGTTCCAAATCATTGCTGATTCAGCAGCACCAAGCAAATAGATATGATCATTAAGGTTCATGTCATAGTCTGTTTCATAGTAGTCCCAAAGGAACTCACTATGTGACTTAGAAAGTGATTGAACATCCAACTTTCTCAAGATTTTGACACCCAACTCTCCCGGCTTGTCAATATGTGACTTCATCTCTAAGATGTGATCACACATAGACGTTGCTTGCCATTAGGGCTTGAGTGACCTTGAACTTGTGGGTTAGGGAGAATAATTGGAGAAGGTGGAGGAAGAGAAGTATGACTTCCATGAGCCAAACTCGGGAAGTCATATTCATAAGGAAAGCTTGGTTTGGGAAGATCATTATTGTCTAAACCAGACATCAACAATGGGAGAAATTCACGTAAAGTTGATTTAAATCCTTAATATAACACCCAATATGATATATTAAGGCTAGGACCCAACAAACTATTTTATAACTTGGAAGAGGGATGCTGTAATCCAAGCTATAAAATATTTGAAGGTAGGTGAATAACGATTCACCAATTTCCACCAAGATAAACGAAATGTATTATTAGGTTTTAATTGGTTTTGAAACTCCTAGATTCTTTTGAGATTCATTGAACTTTTCAATGGCATGTTTCAATCTCGAGTGTGCCCTTCAGGTTTTGTGACTGGGATGCCGAGGATCACAAAAGAAGGTGTGAAGTAACCATGCAAATATACTTGGTACCCTTAATATTTACCCCTCAATCGATGTGCCGGTTAACCACACACGCTCCAACGATACTATGATAAACATTAAGTTACCCTTTACCTACCTTGTTAAGTCCAGGTTAGTGTGCCGGTTAACCACACACGCTCCACTAACAGCTTAAACAAAGTGCAAAGTGTAATTTCATGGATTAGCACCTTATTCACATTTTCCTAAGTAACTAAGATTGGGAATTTATAAGTGTTTAGTTACTTAGTATTTTATCATTATACTTATAATGAAGGGAGAATTATAGTCCTTGTCCTACCTGTTCGGCTAACGACCCTCCACCGGTCAAGGAAGCGGTGGGTGAGAGTAGACACCCATTAAACTGTCATTTTATAGGCAGTAACCTTATACCCCCTTATAGACCGGCTTCGTGAATGAGGCCTACTATTGGTAAGACGACTTGCTCTTATACATATAATATATTAGACTTTTAATATTATAATAGTATAAGGGTGTATTTTAGACATTTAAAATACTTGGTGGTTTAATCTATTAATTAAACTAAACTTTTAATTTAATTAAACTCAAACCATATCTTTATTTATGGATTTAATAATACTCTTTTAATTAAACGCTTTAACTAACTATTAATAAAGTCCATAAGAGTTAATTTGAATTATTCAATAAAACATCATAATTCCAATTATTAAATTCAAAATTAAAACCATTTAATTAATTGTTTAAGTTATGAACCCAAGAGTTTTAGAATTCAATTCTTTTTTTTCATAAAAAGCTTTTTCCAAATTCCAAAACTTGAGGGCAAGTTTTGTAACTCTTGAAAACCTTTGGATTCCATAACTTATGGAGTTAAATACTTGTTTTATGATGAAACTTTTCATGTTCCATAACTTAAGAACAAGTTATGGAATTCTTTAAAACATTAACTCCAAATTTTGTAACTCCATAAACACTTTAAATCAATTTTTTTCTAAAAAAAACTTTCGTATCTATAACTTATGGAAGTTTCAAAAACCCTTAAGATCACAACTTTAAAAAAAACTTTTAAGCTCCAAAATTTTATGACAAAATTTGTAACTCCTTAAAACATTTAGATCAAACTTTTAAAACTAATAAAATAATCATATCATTTTATCTTTTACTAAATTTGACCTAATTCAACTCATATAACAAATGATTCAAATTTTACAAATAATTCGTTTTTCACAAAACAAGTAATTATCTTAAAATTTGACAAACGTCATGTTTTTTTTTTCCTTTTTTTTCCAACTTGATAATAAAACATTTGCATCAATATAACAGAAAACAACCCATGGCTCTGATACCACTGTTGGGTTTTCATCATTCTAACACTCCTATGGTGTACATGCAACCTTATAAACCTTGGATCTATGTTTTCTCTATTATACATGCAAATATTAACTATTCCAAGGTTTCATCCTAACTAGCATATTATGAAGCACCTATACTACAAAGTTCTAGTTAGATGACATACCTTTTGATGTAGCTTGATGTCTTCAAGCTTTAAGAGCTTAGACCCAATAGTGTGGAAGCCTCAAATGGAATCACAAATCACCAAAACACCTTGGAAGAACTTGAGAGAATATGTATGCACACTAAAATCGGCCCACTCTTATTTTCACACACTTGTTCCAATTTTGTGAGCCAAGGACCCCTTTATATATTATGGAGGATTAGGGTTACATCCATGTAAACCCTAATACCCATGACCTTTCATTTACATAGGATCCATGGGTTAAAAGCTTCATGGACCATCCATGAAAGCTTAGCCCAACCTAAATGAACTTGGCTCATTCCATATATTAAAGAGTCCATATTTAATTAGTTCTTTTTGATCACTTAATTAATTCTAAATTAATTCTTGATCAATACTAATTAAATAATATGATTCCATATTAATACATTAGAACTTATAATATATTAATATAAATCATAAATATACTATTCTCAAAAGACTATCCATATAAATTGTGCCGGTGAAGTGCAACCAAAATGGACCATGCCAGGTCGGGTCAAGTACATACCAAATATAGTTATGGACTTAGACATTAATCCAACACTATATCTCAAAACACAATGGTTTTCTACCACTGCCGAGACCCCAGTCTTGCCTTTGGTTCGGTCACCAGGTTCTCACAGACTCCTCTAGTAAGGCTACCCATGCCTAAGAGCCGCTCTGCGTCATACCATGACTAATAAGGTTGCGGCTCCCTACAGTTATACAACACTTTCTCTCACCGACTAACACGTGCTACGGCTCTCCGTAGTCGTATGGCACTCTCTCATTGCCTCGCGAATGCTATGCCCCCCGCAGTCTTACGATATTCTCTCTTTCTCTCTCGCTAGCTCACGAATGTTTCGACTCCCCGCAGTCTCACAATACTCTCTCTGACACACGTCTGCTACGACTCTACGCAATCACACGATACCCTTTCTCTGATTCACGTATGATGCGGCTCTCCGCGGTCACACGGTACCATTTTTATGACTCACGTATGCTACGGCTCTTTGTAGCCACACGATACTCTTTCTCCCGCTGACTCATGGATGCTACGGCTCCCCGTAGTCTTACAACACTCTCTCACTCACTGACTCGCCATGGGATCACTCCATGGTTTTCCCTGATAATCATAAGTGATTATCCCACTCGGATCCACTCGCTCCCATATCACCTCATAATCTCATCATCAAGTCATCACTACACTGAGTTCACTAACTCATGCTCCACAACCCAACATAGATTGGTGCACACACCCACTCAACTTATGCACCACCACTCCTGATGTAAATTCTCGTAAGCAAGACACTTTTCTTAACACATGTACCCCCTTAGACAGTCTCGCTCTGGCGACAACTAGCTGATGGGTTCCCACTTGAACAATAGTCACACGGTACCCCACTTGCAAACTCAAGTCTCAAAATAATCCAAACATTTAGGGCGTCATACTCAGATACCCCGGTACACCATCACAAAATCTCACGATGTCTTGTCTCATACACTGATCTTCCACTCACGACATCATACTCGGATACCACAATACACTCTTTCAGAATCTCACAATGTCCTGTCTCATCCACTGATCTTCCACTTGCACAGCTCGCAACCTCGAAATACTCCAACTCACAACTTGAAACACGAAGGAATCGTCAATGTCAAGAACACGTTGACGACCATCCGAAACCCTATCCTCTACGGATCAAAACCCATGCGAGAATACTCATACCGACTCTGAAGTTGACTGCTAAACAACTATTTCCCCTTCCTGGAGTGCATATAATAACTTATATATTGAACTAGAAATTTTCAACAGTCGAAACCTGACCTCAACGAGCCAACCGCCTAGAATCTAAACCACTACGACTTGAAGAGCTCCTCACCACAATAAGGTCCCTAGCCAATGGCTACTTACTGTGGTTGCATTATTTCAGTCTGCACCTTCTCTCATCCACCAATGACCCAAGTCTCATAATTCCCGTACCGCAGATCTCCATAATCAGTTCTCTAACCGCACCTGAACAAATCTCTGATCCCCTTAATAAAATATTCAGTTCTCCCCCACCCAGGGTTCGAACGACCACTAATTGGCATACCAACAGTCTACTCCACAGACTGTTTCACCAGGTACATCACACTTGACTCTTGGATTCGTACAACGTAACACTCGATGATCTTCCGATGAAAACCAAACAACTCCAAATATCCCGTAACTCAGAAAAAAAATCTCAAAATCCTCTCGACGTGACTGCCTCTAGTCATCTCGAAGCCTCAGACCGACACATCGCCGAATACTCCAACTGTTCGGAATTAGTCCTGACTCTCAATTTGGAAATAATGCACTATCACGCACCTCGTCTCTGATTCCTCGACCAGCCTCCGATCGCGGAAATCATCATGGAAGCAAGAGATCTCACTCTCACAATCGATACAGAAGGTAGACAACGAGGGACACCGCCCCAGTATACTCCTCTTAATCACTTGAAACCGCTGCTAAAAGCATGCCTGACTCGACTAAGGCATCTCTTTGTCATCATCTCAGTCTCCACTAATAGCTCTCTCGTGGTATATGGAATACCTCATAGCAACATACTGCCCAAATACTCTGGTGAAAAGGTTGCAACCCTATGCTACCCCACGGGGTTTACCTCCAACTCTGAAACCGGAAGCTCAATATCTCATTTTGCTTCTCCCAGGAAACGGGAACAGTGCAACTCTCGTCACAGAAAGTGACATCTCAACTATCGGCCGATTTCTCAACTCAGGCCGCAATTCTCCATAAAATCTCATCCCTACTCATCCCTGTGTCTTGCGACTCCAACTGGCATCTCACCAATGAAAATCCCTCAAAACTAACTCGATTTCCCTCTCCAGGTATGCTCCATTAAAACTCGCTCGACATGCCCCTCTGGCCCCACACTCTATCATATATGTTCTCAGTCTAATCAATCACAACGAGATAACTGGTAAAACCAGAAGCACTAGCCGCCATGAATCATGGTACTCGAACCATGTGATCTCCTCTCAATCTGCTACGAATCATGGTACTCGAACCATGTCATCACCTCAATCTGCTACTAATCATGGTACTCGAACCATGTTATCACTTCTCAATCTGCTACGAATCATAGTACTCGAACCATGTTATCACTTCTCAATCTGCTACGAATCATGGTACTCGAACCATGTTATCACTCCTCATGAAGCCAGCCATCTACCTCCTGAATATCGTCATATTCAGTCGGTAGCTGACTCCCATCATTAAGAGTTCCACAAAGTACAAAGCAAGCATCATTCGGGCGTCGAATAATCTCCACCAACACGTAAAACCACTCTAGGCTACAACTCCACTTGCTCTACTCATACTCAAAAGGTATCACCGAACTCAAGCAACCCTACCTCTCGCGGGTATCTCTCTACTCCCTCAGTAAACACCTCAAATGCACATCTAGGTATCTCTACTAGATAATCACTCAACTCAGAACTCTCTCTAGGTGATTCATGCTAAGTACTCTTACTCAGCTCATACTCAAAAAGCACATCACAGATAGCAACAACTCCTAGGCTAAGGCATCACAAATCAGGCCACTCTAGTCCTAAAATATGAATTACCTAGCCTACCCTCTAGCATGCATAATATCTCATAACACAAAAGTAAGGGTATTTTGGGAAATCACCGTTCGGGCTCTGGCTGATTGTACACACTGCTCCAACTCCTTTTCTCTTAAACTCTTTCTCCTTTTAGAAGAATTTTTCTCTTTTGAAAATTTTTCTCAAATTCTCAGTTTGAGTCCAAACACACCCGGAGGTGCATCCGAATCCCTCAAACCAAGGCTCTGATACCAACTTGTAACACCGTAAATTTTCAAACAAAATTTTCAATTTAAAATCACATAATTCTCATAACACATTTCACAAAATCCCATTTATTTAATTTACAAAACGCATCTCCATAATTGTTTGATTAATAATCCAGGATCCTCAAAACATAACTCTTTCTCTGGTGTGTACAAGCGAACCGGCGCCCTCCCGCGATCCTGAGAAGAACCTGAAACACATATCTCATAACACGGTAAGCACGAAGCTTAGTGATTTTCCCAAAATACCACCCATATCTCATTAGCCTCTCATGGCTATACTCAGATAAGACCCTCCGGCCAATGTGTCTTGTAACGACCCAAATTTTACAAAGAAAATTTTCATTTTTAATTAGTCAACCATTTTCATAAAGCATAAAGATTCCAATAATCGTTTTCAAAACCATCAACATTACAACATTATTATTTTCAAAACATCAGAGTGTCCCCCAAACCAGATCGGAAAAGAGAGATAGAGTGCACGCCGCATCATCACGCCTTGCCTTTACCCTTGGACTCTGATGTACCTGAAACAAATCCACAAACGGTAAGCTGAAAGCTTACTGAGTCCCCCCAGAGCATAGCCCACACAAACCACATATCATAATAGCTATAAAGCTACCTCTACCACATATCACATGTCAATTACCCATGAAGCTATCTCTACCGTTAGCCACAAAGGCTATCTCTACCATCAGCCATAAAGGTTGTCTCTACCATTGGCCATAAGACCGTCTCTACCTTTAGCCATAAGGTCGTCTCTACCTAGACCTGTCAATGGGGTGGGTTTGGAGCGAATCACCCTTGTTCCAAACCCGTTTAAAAAAATAAAAACATGACCCGCCCCGCTCCAATAACCCTCAGGGTCTTGAATAGTCGAATCCATACCTGTATCCACCAAATCAACGAATACCCGACCCATTAATCTGACCCTTTTATAATATTAAATTTTCATAATTTTTATGTGTTCCACAAAGTAATATTTCTCAAAAAGATAAAATGTCCTACTTAAACAAGATGTACATTAATTAATACTCAAAGTCCAATACAATAAAAATCATATTTTACTTAGACATGGAGTGGTATATTTTGTTGTCATATATATATACATATATATATATATATATATATATATATATATATATATATATATATATATATATATATATATATATATATATATATATATATATATATATATATATATATATATATATATATATATATATATATATATATATATATATATATATATATGGGGCGGGTTATAAGTGGAGCAGATCGACAATGATCCATACACGACCCATTTATTAAAAGAGTAAACGGGTATGGATCGTAAACGGGTAAACGAATCGAAAATTACAATTTGAACCCGTAAAATTCTTACGGGTTTGGAGCGAATCAGGGTCAAAACCCGCCCCATTGACATGTCTATCTCTACCGTTAGCCACAAAGGCTATCTCTACCACATATCATGCACAAATACATATCACACGTCTACATAACAAGTAAACCAACTATCGCAAAATGAGCTGGCCTTGGTGCCTTAGACCCATTGGTATGGTGAGAAGACTCACCTCTTAAAGGCTGAACTGGCAAACTGGATTCAAGTATGCCTATGCTGCTCTTCCCAAACTGTTTTTAATCAATGAGTAAATATCTCAGCATAGTCCCATAAATACCCCCAGGGTCAACCCTGGTCAAAGTCAAAGCCTATAGTCAAGGTCAACAGTCCATATTGACCTTGACTCGTCGAGTACAATCATTCGCTCGTCGGGTTCCCTGCTTAATTCGTCGACTCACCGAGTCACCCGAGGGACTCGTCGAGTTTCTTGGTGTTTACGACCGTAAACCACCAACCGTACACCTTTGACCGTAAACCCTTGGCCGAACACCCTTGGCCGTACACCCTTGGCTGTACACCCTTGGTCGTGAACGAGAAAACCCTCTCGACTCGCCGAGTCACTTGCACGACTCGTCGAGTCCCCCAAAGTTCATCATGATTACGGTCCTTTCCAATGGGACTTAAGGTCCCAAACATTAGATCCATCATCTCCTAGTGTAGATTTCATGTAAAGTTACAAACTTTACGTGCATGCAGGGCCTTTCATAACTGTAAACACCAAAACTAATCCTCCAACAAGGTTTTCATTCATGGGGAGGGAATAAGCTTATAAAGCATGCAACTTTATGATATTTGGGACCTAGTGAGGTTCAGATCTAGAACCATACCCTTGTGATAGGTCCAGATCTAGGCTTGCTTCCATTTCCTCAAAGTTGGGTCATGAACTCCCAATTAAAATATAGGCTTAAGGTAACAGATTCATACCTCAATTTGATGCCCAACACGAACTAGATGCTAGATCCAGTGTTTTCCCCTTGATTCTTCTTCTCCAAGCTTGGATTCCTTCCCAAATTCCCAAAGTCAAGCTCTCAAATGCACACACTTCACACACCAGGGAGTTTGCGGCTGTACACAGTCTCTTATGATGTTAAGGGAGGCTACAAGAGCGTTTAATGAGGCTTATATAGGGGAAAACCCCAAAATTAGGGTTTTTCATTAAACAGCCCTGACTCGTCGACTCACCCTTCTGACTCGCCGAGTCACTTCGGATTCGTGCCCCTGAAATACGACCATACTCGACGAGTTGAGCTCCCAACTCGCCGAGTCCATGCTCAAATCCTTTCCAATTCAAACCAGGTGTTACAAGTCTCCCCCACTTGAACTAGACTTCGTCCTCGAAGTCTATTGACTGGAACAAATTGGGGTAATGATCTCACATCTCCTCTTCCGGTTCCCAAGTCCATTCAGAGCCCTTCCGATGTTGCCATTGCACTTTCACCAGTCTTACTTCCTTTTTCCGAAGAGCCTTCGTCTTCCTATCCAAGATGGCAACGGGCTTCTCGACGTAGTTCAAGCTCTCATCCACCAGGATATCACCCATTGAGAGAACCGCAGCCTCGTCTGTGACACACTTCCGAAGTTGCGACACATGGAACGTGTTGTGAATCTGGTTAAGCTCCTCTGACAGATTCAAGCGATATGCTACTTTGCCAGCCCGGGCCGTGATCCTGAACGGGCCTATATACCGAGGCCCTAGTTTACCCCTCTTCCGAAACCTGATGATCCCTTTCGAGGGCGACACCTTCAGCAACACGAAATCCCCCACCTGAAACTCAAGATCTGATCGTCGTCAGTCGGCATAGCTTTTATGACGGCTCGGTGCGACCCGCAACCGGTCGCGCACCTGCTGAATCAACCCAGTAGTCGTGAGCACTACTTCAGTGCTTCCCATGACCCGGTGTCCAACCTCATCCCAACAAACCGGGGTCCTACACCTCCGACCATATAACATCTCAAACGGAGCTCGATCGATACTAACATAATAACTGTTATTGTACGAAAACTCTGCCAGTGGGAGATATGTATCCCAATTCCCTCCAAAATCCAACACGCATGCCCGCAGCATATCCTCCAATGTCTGGATCGTTCTCTCACTCTGACCGTCGGTCTGGGGATGTTACGCCGTGCTAAAATGTAGTTGAGTGCCCAACTCCTCGTGGAATTTCTTCCAGAACCTGGATGTGAACCGAACATCACGATCAGAGACTACCGACACAGGACCCCATGTCTAGCCACTACCTCACGCACGTAAATATCCGCCAACTTCTCAGCGGATATACTTTCTGATATCGGAATGAAATGGGCACTCTTCATTAGTGTATCCACAATCACCCATATGGAATCCACACCCCTCTATGTCCTTGGCAACTTCGTAATGAAGTCCATCGTGATCTCCTCCCACTTCTACATGGGAATGGGTAGCGGCTGTACCTTACCATGAGGCCGCTGATGCTTGGCCTTGACCTTTCTGTAGGTCAAGCACCGCTCTACAAACCATGCAATTTCCCGCTTCATGCATGGCCACCAATAACTCAGCCTCAAGTCCCTATACATTTTTATAGCTCCTGGATGTATAGAGAACCTGGACTTATGCGCTTCCTCCAATATCTTTTGTCTCACTCCCCCAGTCGTCGGTACCCACACCCGACCACACTTCGTCAATAGGCCTCGACTATCCTTAACAAACAAAGGATAATGCCCTCGGATCCTTTCTACCTTCCAATTCTATTTCTTTACTCCCTCAACCTGAGCCTCTTTGATCATCTCCAACAGTGGAGAGATCACTGTCATCCTCAAACACACATTCCCAATCGCGGAACGTGTCGTCTTACGGCTCAAAGCATCGGCCACTACGTTGGCCTTCGCTGGGTGGTATAGAATCTCGCAATCATAGTATTTTAGCACGTCCAACCACCTTCTCTGTCGCATGTTGAGGTTCTGTTGGTCCATCAAATACTTCAGACTCTTGTGGTCGGTGTAAATGGTGCACCGCACTCCATACAAGTAATGCCTCCAAATCTTGAGGGCAAACATCACTGCCCCCAGTTCCAGATCGTGAGTAGGGTAATTTGCCTCATGAGGCTTCAGTTGTCGCGAGGCATATGCTATCACATGCCCTCTTTGCATCAGTACCGCACCTAACCCTGAAATCAATGCGTTACAGTACACCACCAGATCATCTAATCCCTCTGGTAAAACAAGGATCAGAGCCTCGCACAATTTCCGCCTCAAGGTCTCGAAGGCCAACTGCTGATCCGTACCCCACCGAAATGTCACATTCTTCTTGGTTAGTCATGTCAATGGCACAACAATCTTGGAGAAGTCCTGAATAAATCTCCTATAATAACCCGCTAAACCCAAGAAGCTACGAATATTTGATGCATTCTTCGGTACTCCCCACTGCATCATAGCCACAACCTTAGCTGGATCAACCGAAATACCCTCCTGATTGATTATATGCCCCAAGAATTGTACCTCTCGCAGCCAGAATTCACACTTGGAAAATATGGCATACAACTTCTCCGCCCATAGGGTCTCCAGCACCTCCCTTAAGTGTTGTTCGTGCTGCTCCCTGGTCTTAGAATAGACCAAGATATCATCAATGAAAACGATCACCGACCGATCCAGCATCGGTCTACACACCCTATTCATAAGGTCCATGAACGCTGCTGGGGCATTGGTGAGCCCAAACAGCATCACTACAAACTCATAATGCCCATACCGAGTGCTGAAAGCCGCCTTCAGTATATCCTCATCCCGAATCCTCATCTGATGGTATCCCGACCGAAGATCAATCTTGGAAAACCAAGACGCACCCTACAGCTGATCGAACAAATCATCGATCCTTGGCAACGGATAACGGTTCTTCACCGTTAGCTTGTTTGGCTCTCTATAATCGATACACATCCTGTGGGATCCATCCTTCTTTTTCACGAAAAGGAGTGGTGCTCCCCACGGGGAACTACTCGGGCGAATAAATCCTCGGTCTAACAGCTCCTGAAGCTGTGTAGATAACTCTTGCATCTCAGGTGGTGCCAACCGATATGGTGCCTTTGCTATCGGAGCGGCACCCGACACCAAATCTATGCGAAATTCCACCTGCCTCTCCGGAGGCACCCCTGGTAACTCTTCGGGGAAAACGTCCCGAAAGTCCTGAACAACGGGACACTGCCTACATCCTTCATGATCTCTACCCTTGTATCCGAGATATATGCCAGAAATCCCGTACAACCCTGCTGCAGGAACCTCCTAGCCCTTGCAGCCGAACAGAGGGTCGGTCCTTGCGATGCCCTATCACTATGTATCACCAGTTCTCCCCCACTTGGGGTTCGAACCGTCACCAACTGATGCTCGCAGTCAATCATGGCCTCATAGGCCCCCAACCAATCCATTCCAATAATCACCTTCAGCCCTCGCAACTGTATTGGGACTAGGTCGACTCGAAATCTCTCACCAAGTACATTCAGGACACAGTCCCGATACACCCTCGTAGCACTAACCGTGTGGTCATCCGCAATCTCCACCTCGAGCGGGGAATCCAAAGTTCCTGGCGCTTCCCGGAACTTCTTGCTAGGCGCAAGAGATACGAACGATCGGGTTGCAACCGAATCAAACAAGACATGAGTAGACATACCATTGACCAAAAAGGTCCCTATACAAGCATATAATATGCATAAGCAAAACAGATACATAGAGCAGGGAAGAATAATCACTTACCAGCCACAACGTCTGGCGATGCGCGTGCCTCTTCGGTAGTCAGCTGAAATGCACGGCTTTTCACGGCTGGAGCTTCCGCCTTAGCAGGACGTCCATCGGTAATCCTCATTGTGGCGGGCGCAGGCGCCGCCACCGCTCCTCCTCCTCCCTGCAACTTCGGACAGTTAACCCGCTTATGGCCGATCTGGTTGCAGTGAAAACAGATTAAGCCCTTCGCGGGGGAGTCCCTGCTCATATGGCCCTGTTGGCCACATGCATAACATCCCGAACCTGCGATACGGAAAGCTTCATTGTGTACCCAGCTACACTTGGCACATCGGCCCCGACCCTGTTGACCCTTGCTGGAAGTGTATGACGTCTTAGGCTTTTTAGCCTGTCCTACTGCTTCCTGAGCCTGCTCAGGCTTCCGCTTTGTGCGGGATTCCAGCTCCATTTCCCGTTCCCGGGCCTTCTCCACCATTTCATTTAGGGTCTTACACCCCGTAAAGCTCACAAACTCCCGAATATCATCCCTCAGCATGGAATGATATCGGGTCCGCCTCATTTCCTCATCGGTAGTGTATTGCGGAATCAAAAAAGTTCGTTCCCGAAACTCTGCGGTGATTTCCGCCACAGTCTCGGTGGTCTACTGCAAATCATGAAACTCTCGCACTAAACGTTGCACCTTAATGGGTGGTGCAAACTCCAGATCAAATCACCAAACAAACTCGGCCCACGTCATCTCAGCCACCCCGGCTGGTCCCACCTGTCTGGTAACCTAGCCCCACCAATCCCGGGTTCTGTCTCTCAGCATGCGAGAAGCAAACCCAACCTTTGCCACATCCGGGCAAGAACTCGTGTGATGGGCGTTTTTGATATCCGCCACCCATCGTCGACTGACAATGTGGTCCCTGACCCCGAAAAACTCTGGCGCCCCACACACCTTGAACTCCCGAAACGAGGGACTTCGGGCCCCCAAATGGCCCACAACAATCACAGTCCTGAATGATCTGATTCTCTCCTACATAATCTCCATTATGCCCTCCTTGACCGTCCTAAAAATGACTGGGGTAGTGTCAAGGATACCCCTGGTAACCTCGGCTGCAATAAGCTCGCGCAGCCTCTCATCTATGCCGTCTGTGGTGTCACCCGATCCATTCCCGGATCTAGATCCCGATCCTAATCCTCCTGCCCCAAAACATGTCACTACCATGCTGAATTGGAACATCATAAATCATAACGATCAGGATTTTCATAAAACGGGTCTCTCCACACCGACCCTCCTTAAAGTTCCTAGATCTAACATTGGCTTGGGTACAGGTCCTGTGCTTCCAGTAGTACGGGCCCAATACTACCTTTCACACCTACCTGTACCTTTCCCTAAGGATCGACCTGATAATTCCAATTCATCCCAAATAAACCATATACTACCAACCACCACGTAACCCACATCCTAGACTTTTCTAAGATTTCCTCTACCCACATCAACAGACCAATCATAACAGGTTGCCTTTATGCATGCAAATTATACACAGAAGAGGATCAAATAGACTTTCGAATAAAAGATTCTACCCTAGGACCACAACCAAACAAGGAACAGGAAGTAAGGCCAATTCGATCATTCTAAGGCTATAAGCTCCTAACCGTATATAATTTTAAAAGCATACACATAGAAAATTCCATACAATCATCCAAGTTCAAATATCAAAATAGCATGACTAGCATATTGAGGATATACTTACTTGGCTCGGCTGATCACGTGCGTTGCACTCTCATCTTTTCCTTCTTTCAAAAGCTTTGTATGTTATTTTTTTGAAAACAAATTTACCCTTTCCTTAGTTTGAGTCCTGACACACCCGAGAGTATGCCCGAATCCCTCAAACCAAGGCTCTGATACCAACTTGTAACGACCCAAATTTTACAAATAATTTTTTCATTTTTAAATAGTTAACCATTTTCATAAAGCATAAAGATACCAATAATCGTTTTCCAAACCATCAACATTACAACATTATTATTTTCAAAACATCAGAGTGTCCCCCAAACCAGATCGGAAAAGAGAGATAGAGTGCACGCCGCATCATCACGTCTTGCCTTTACCCTTGGACTATGATGTACCTGAAACAAATCCACAAACGGTAAGCTGAAAGCTTAGTGAGTCCCCCCAGAGCATACCCCACACAAACCACATATCATAATAGCTATAAAGCTACCTCTACCACATACCACATGTCAACTAGCCATGAATCTATCTCTACCGTTAGCCACAAAGGCTATCTCTACCATCAGCCATAAAGGCTTTCTCTACCATTGACCATAAGGCCGTCTCTACCATTAGCCATAAGGCCATCTCTACCGTTAGACAAAAATGCTATCTCTACCACATATCATGCACAAATACATATCACACCTCTACATAACAAGTAAACTAACTATCGCAAAATGGGACGGCCTTGGTGCCTTAGACCCATTCGTACTGTGAGAAGACTCACCTCTCAAAGGCTGAACTGGCAAACAAGATTTAGGTATGCCTGTGTTGCTCTTCCCAAACTGTTTATAATCAATGAGTAAATATCTCAGCATAGTCCCATAAATACCCCCAGGGTCAACCCTGGTCAAAGTCAAAGTCTATAGTCAAGGTCAACAATCCATATTGACCTTGACTCGTCGAGTACAATCATTTACTCGTCGGGTTCCCTGCTTAACTCGTCGACTCGCCGAGTCACCTAAGGGACTCGTCGAGTTCCTTGGTGTTTACGGCCGTAAACCACCAACCGTACACCTTTGACCGTAAACCCTTGGCCGAACACCCTTGGACGTACACCCTTGGCTGTAAACGAGAAAACCCTCTCGACTCGCCGAGTCACTTGCACGACTCGTCGAGTCCCCCAAAGTTCATCATGATTACGGTCCTTTCCAGTGGGACTTAAGGTCCCAAACTTTAGATCCATCATCTTCTATTGTAGATTCCATGTAAAGTTGCAAACTTTACATGCATGCAGGGCCTTTCATAACCGTAAACACCAAAACTAATCCTCCAATAAGGTTTTCATTCATGGGGAGGGAATAAGCTTATAAAGCATGCAACTTTATGATATTTGGGACCTAGTGAGGTTCAGATCTTGAACCATACCCTTGTGATAGGTCCAGATCTAGGCTTGCTTCCATTTCTTCAAAGTTGGGTCATGAACTCCCAATTAGAATATAGGCTTAAGGTAACAGATTCATACCTCAATTTGATGCCCAAGACGAACTAGATGCTAGATCCAGTGTTTTCCCCTTGATTCTTCTTCTCCAAGCTTGGATTCCTTCCCAAATTCCCAAATTCAAGCTCTCAAATGCACACACTTCACACACCAGGGAGTTTGTGGCCGTACACAGTCTCTTATGATGATAAGGGAGGCTACAAGAGTGTTTAGTGAGGCTTATATATGGGCAAACCCCAAAATTAGGGTTTTTCATTAAACAACCCTGACTCGTCGAGTCACCTTTCTGACTCGCCGAGTCACTTCCGACTCGTGCCCCTGAAATACGACCCTACTCGACGAGTTGAGCTCCCAACTCGCTGAGTCCATGCTCAAATCCTTTCCAATTCAAACCAGGTGTTACATGTCTCAGTGAAACCCTCCAGTCCCACAACTTGGGTGGACCCTCCGGTCCTAACTCAGCAACTCAATATAATACACAACATATATATCACAAGACAATAAGCAGGATACCTCAATACACAGTATACGCACATAAGACCCTCCGGCACACATAGATTACCACTCAAGGTAAGTATAGTGAGAAGACTCACCTCGAAGCAAGCATATACACCACGTACACGAATCACCGGTCTAGCCTCCGCCTAACACAGAGGATAATTATCTCTAATTAATACTCTATTCTTAGCTCTAAATAAATCATGGCTATTTCTCTTTCTCTCAAACTCTTGGAATGAGTAAAAGACCATTTTGCCCCTCTATGGCTCTCCCTTACTCATGTTGACAAAACTCTAAAGTCAACAGAAGTCAAACTCGAGTCAATAGTCCATGTTTGACCTGACTCGCCGAGTGCACCCATGTGACTCGTCGAGTCCACTCTTTTCCTCAGAAGTCTCGTGAAAATCCAACTCAACTTGCTGAGTTGACCCGTCAACTCGCCGTGTTATCGCATGTTCAATCTCACCGCGAAAACCCTAGACGACTCATCGAGTCAGCTCATTGACTCGTCGAGTCCATTCAGTATGTATTCCCATTTAGACGTTTTAAGGCAGATCTATCACTCCAAACTCTAGATCTAGTCCCCCTAGGCTCTAATGTCACATAAAACTTCGATCTTTACGTTCATGCATGTCGTATTTGCTCCAAAATACCAATACATGCTCTAAAAAGGGGTTTTCACGCAAAAGCTATACTATGGTTGAATAAAGCACGGACCTTTGGACTCTAGGGACCTTTCAAGTTCTAGATCTGATGTCCAAATATCTATATGAACTCAGTACACTCAAAGTCCCAATATTAGATGGAAAAAGCCCTAAACTCCAAATAATATGAGATCTACCCAATAAAATGAGAAAGGTGTGGACTTTTTACATTTCACAGAAGCTCCTGGATGAAATAGCCACGAATTTAACAGCCTCTTCTCGTCCCTTGGCTTGGAATCCTTCCTTTCTCTTCAAAAGGTGCACCAAACACTCAAGGTTAGCTCAAATACTCTCTCTTGGCTCAATGGCCGATTAGGGTTTTTTCTCAGTGAAGTTGGGAAGCTGGTGAGCCGAAAATGAGGCTATAAGTGTCCTCAAATAGGCCCCAAACCCGGGGATTCATGGTTTCATCACTCAGCGTCTACTCGGCGAGTCGACTATCTGACTCGTCGAGTAGGTTATTAATCCCACGTGGCCAAACACGACTCTACACGACGAGTTTTAGCACCAGCTCACCGAGTTACTCAATAAACCCCAAAATCATAATATAAATAATATGCCTGGGAATCCGGATGTTACATTAAAAGTCTGAAACTGTACAGATGTGATGGCACCAGGGCGATACACCTCGCAAGGCACGATTATCGCTGAACGTCTCGCCAAGGGCCAAGTTAACTTGTTAACTTGAAAAACTGTATTGAGATATTTGATCTAGGATATACAGGGGCTGACATCAAAAAAGGGCCATGAGTAGTTCTCCGATACTCATCAAATCGCAGTGCGTTCCTCCGTGTTTACACAGATACTGCAAGTAGTCTCCATCTGAGCCAAGGTTAAGTCCTCGAACAACTGTGGTGAGAAGGGTCTTTATGATTCTGTGATCCACATGGACTTTTTAGTCATGATTAGTTTTCAAGGCGCAACGGTGATCATTAAAGAATACTCATTCGAAGGAACAAGAAGTGAAAATTATTTTTCAACATTTAATTTTCAATCCCAGAAGCAAGGTGAATTTGTACTTGAAGTTCTGTGACAGATTGCATTGAAGCATCCTCAATCAATTTGCTACTATTTATAAACTTGCTGAAGTGATCTAGAAGAATCGGTCTCTTTATTATTTTCTCTAAAGTATTTCAACGCTGCAAGTGCTGATTTTCAAGAACCTTTACAAGAAGCCTTACACCCACTGTGCGTTCAAAGTCAAAATCTTTGAAGGAAGTCTGACTGTTCAAGATAAAGTCATTTATGCAAACATTCATATTTTCATCTTGAAGTTGTGAAGAAATCGAAGATTAGAGCTGAGCCAAAGATCAAGGAAGACTGAAAAGAAAAGAAAGCAATAAACCAAGGGGGAGATTGTTATGACTAAATTATGGTTTATTCTAAGTGAAAAGAAAGCTATAAACCAAGGGGGAGATTGTTAGGTCATAAATTTTGGTTTATACTTTGCTTTTCATAAGATATTAGAGTTCTCGGTCTAGAACCGAAAACACCATGTTTTGGTGTTGTTTGGACCGAAATTACATGTTATTTTGGTTAGGCTTAATGCTGTTTTGTTTGGGTTTTGGGCTTGGGCTTTGTTATTAGGTCTAGGTATAAATAGTGTCATTTGAGCCTTGTGAAGATAGATGGACGTTTTTGGGGGCTGCCATATGCTAAGAACGTGTTTTTGGAGAGAAACAAGAGAGAACCAAGTGTAATCAAGAATCTTATGTACCCGACTATTCAATAATAGTGTGCATTGAAGATTAACTATTGTGTTCTTATTCTATATTTCGTCTTTTCTAATTCACTTGATTGGGATTCCGCACCATCAAGTGAATCCGATTGCGACATTTCCTGAAAAGGAAAGAAGAATAGACTCATGGAGACTGTATCGGAATTTTCTGAGCAAGGAGAAGAAACTTGGAAAGGAGTTGATGGTTATTACACTTCACTCCATTTTCAAAAGGAATCGAAGGATTGAAACTGTACAAATTGTCAGTTAGGCAGTATCTTTCTAAGAACTATCGTATTTAAGGAATTAAAAGTATGAAACTGTACAGATTTTATGGCACCAGGGCGATACACCTCGCAAGGCACGATTATCACCGAATGTCTCGCCAAGGGCCAAGTTAACTTGTTTAACTTCAAAAACTGCATTGAGATCTTTGATCAAGGATATGCAGGGGCTAACATCAAAAAGGCCATGAGTAGTTCTCCGATACTCAACAAATCGCAGTGCGTTCCTCAGTGTTCATACAGATACTACGAGTAGTCTCCATCTGAGCCAAGGCTGGGTCCTTGAACAACTGTAGTGAGAAGGATCTTTATGATTTTGTGATCCATAGGGACTTTTTAGTCATGATTACTTTTCAAGGCGCAACGGTGATCGTTAAAGAACACTCATTCGAAGGAATTATAAGTGAAGATTATTTTTCAACATTCATTTTTTCAACCCCAGAAGCAAAGTGAAGTTGTACTTGAAGTTCTGTGACAGATTGCATTGAATCCTCCTCAATCAATTTGCTCCTATCTATGAACTTGCTGAAGTGATCTAGAAGAATCGGTCTCTCTATTATTTTCTCTGAAGTATTTCAAAGCTGCAAGTGCTGGTTTTCAAGAACCTTTACAAGAAGCCTTACACCCACTGTGCGTTCAAAGTCAAAATATTTGAAGGAAGTCCAACTGTTCAAGATAAAGTCATTTATGCAGACATTCATATGTTCATCTTGAAGTTGTGAAGAAATCGAAGATTAGAGCTGAAAGCCAAACCAAGGGGGAGATTGTTAGGACTAAATTATGGTTTATTCTAAGTGAAAATAAAGCTATAAACCAAGGGGAGATTGTTAGGTCATAAATTGTGGTTTATACTTTGATTTTCATAAGCTATTAGAGTTCTCGGTCTAGGACCGAAAACACCATGTTTTGGTGTTGTTTGGACCGAAATCACATGTGATTTCTGTCAGGCTTAATGTTGGTTTGTTTGGGATTTGGGCTTGGGCTTTGTTATTAGGTCTAGGTATAAATACTGTCATTTGAGCCTTGTAAAGAGAGCGGGACGTTTTGGGGGATGCCATAAGCTAAGATCGTGTTTTTGGAGAGAAACAAGAGAGAACCAAGTGTATTAGTGAATCTTATGTACCCGACTATTCAATAATAGTGCATTTAAGATTAACCGTTGTGTTCTTATTCTATATTTCGTCTTGTCTAATTCACTTGATTGGGATTCCGCACCATCAAGTGAATCCGATTGATACATCGTAGCATTTTGGGTTTTACAAGCACTCCAATCCATAGAATACTCACTAGCATCCAATCCCAAATACTACAACTCATACTAGGAGCTCCCACTCCCGTAACTAATTGCCTTACGCATACAAATTAAACCCAATCTAGCACCCCATGCTTCCTAGGATACAAGGCATCACATATCAGGCCAATCTACAACTGACTAAACAGAACCAGCATGCAAGTCTACAAGCTCATACAACATGCATACAAAGGCATCTCTCCGAGCACAATACCATGAAAAAACCGAGCAGATCCTTAGCCCTAACTAGCATGCGATTCACATATTGATAAATCAAATCATGCCAAATAACATGTATGGGTATTTTGGGAGAAACTTACTTGAGCTCGGCTGATTGCATGCACCACACCCTTTCTTATCTTAGAAAACTCTTTTATTAAAAATACTTTTCTTTTTGAAAACTTTACCTAACCCTCAGTTTGAGTTTAGACACACCCGGGAGTATGTCCAAATCCCTCAAACCAATCTCTAATACCAACTTGTAACGTCCCAAAAATAAGACTGTAAAGTTTTTAGATTAATAAAACATCAAACCATATTGTAGTCATAAAACCAAGGTTGCCGAATGTATCGATACATCATCAATATCAGAGTAAATTGTAAAATGCGGAAACATGTGGTGTGTGCTCTACAATCATCCCGAGCTCTCTCACTTGAAAACCGAAGTACCTGAAATATAAACTGAAAACCGTTAGCACAAAGCTTAGTGAGTTCCCAAAGATACCATATATATATATATATATATATATATATATATATATATATATATATATATATATATATATGTATATATATATATATATATATATATATATATATATATATAACACATAATGGGCCCGCCCAATGAGTATAACGGACCCCGCCCTAACTCACATAACGGGTCCCACCCAATAAGTATAGCGGGCCCCGCCCTAACTCGTATAACGGGCCCCGCCCACCGAGTATAACGGGCCCCGCCCAAACTTACATAACGAGCCCCGCCCACATACAAATCATATACACATACCCAGATACTAGCATACAGAATAATCGTCGGGCCCCGCCCAGTAAGCATACAAGCACATACACATGCAAGAGTCACGCAGACATCTAGCACCCTACATAGCAAACCATGGGTCGACATTGGTGCCTTCGACCCACTAAACTCAGTGAGGAGACTCACCTCGCACTGCCAAATCTCACGGAAAGAATCTCTAGCCGGTGGCCTGCAAGAATCCTCGCGCTATCAATCACAAGTTAATCATCCATCAATAATCAGATCCGACCGACTCTAAGTGTCCAAACTAGGGTAAAAGACCTTTTTACCCTCTTTAAAACTTGGCCCCAAAGCCAATGCCCAATTCAACAATCCAAAAGGCCCAAACATGGCCAAAAATATCTCATGGTCAACCCTGATCAAACTTCTGGTCAAAGTCAAAGTCAACAGTCCATGTTCACCAAACACGCCGTGTTCCGCCAGCATCCAATTAGTCAGGAAAAATCTCGGCCACACGCCGTGTTGGATTGCCAACACGCAGTGTTGGATTGCCAACACGCCGTGTTTACCCAAGTTTCAACAGCCTAATACATTAAGTTGTTTTCTCTGATTCCAAGAGCTCCAAAGCTCAGATCTAGTCCATAATGTGGTCCAGAAGGATAAAGTTTCCAACTTTATCCATTGGGACTACCCAAAAAGGTTCAAAACTCAATCCATAAAGCTTAATAATGCAAGAGCTTAACCAACAAGCACTTAATCCTCAAAGTCTGAAGTCCATCCTTTCCAAAAGTGATATAAAGACCAAAACCATCCCAAAGATTGGTGCTTTATAGATGTACATGTCCAATGCATGTCTTGAACTCAACTTGGATCAAAATGGGGATTCATGACCTAATCTCTGTGCATGACATAAAAACTTGATTATAATCCTGATCCAAAACACTAATAACTCCTTTTGACCTGGAGATTCATAAAGTTGCCAACTTTATGAGGTCTAACCATTCCATCATTCAAGAATAAGAAGATAAAAGAACAAAACTCAAGATCTAGCAACTTGGAATGATAAAATTGGAGTCTTGTACACTTACAAAGGTCTAGAAGAGTGCCAAGGTAGAGAATGGGGACTTTCTTGCTTGATCATTGCTTCCTTCCTCCTCATTCTTCCTTCTTAGCTTCAAAAAGCACCAAACTAGCTCTAAAAATGGAGGAAGATGATTAGGGTTTCTTTCAGGGCTTGAGGGGCTGAGGATGGACAAACCTTAGCCTCTTTGTTCCTTTAAATAGGGAGCAAAAACCCGGAAGATTAGGGTTTTCATTCCAGCCATCAACACGCCGTGTTGACCTTAATGAAATCCGCGCTTCTTATTATCTAGACATGTCGTGTTGGTTTCTCCAACACACCGTGTCCAATCCTAAAAAAAAGATTTATTCCCAATAAATGTTCCTCAAGATTCCGAGTTTTACATGAAGTTAGAAAGCATATTGATAATGACTGTTTACCGAATGATACTCTTATGACTAGGTAGAATCGCTTCGTTCCTAGATTGGTAAACATATTTTATTTGAAGATTGTTACTAGATTGTTTACCTACCAGTTGGAATCTTAGCATCAAAGGTTTGGATATCCCTTTGTTGCTTTGACTGTTATGTGATAAACATGTGGAAAATTCAAATGATGTTTTCTTATTATGTGAAGAAGTTAATGTTATTTGACAAAGGGTGCTTAGATAGGTGGATTTAGTTCTTCTGGGTGTGGATATACAACATGATCGATTTTTTTTGGTTGGATACGGTTTCGATCTCGGGTAATAAAAAGATGGTTTTGGAGACTATTATTCAAACGACATTATGGGTGATCAGGAGACATCGTAATGGTATCATTTTTGGAGACTCTAGTCCGATTAAAAATTGGATTTTTGAAGATATAATTGATTTTTCTTATAATTGGTTTAGTTCTAGAAATTTTAAAACTAAAGTTAATTGGGTTGATTGGCTTAAAAACCCAATTCTAGCTATTTCTTTGTAATTTATAGCTTCTTGTTAGTTTCGTTTTAATATTATTCGGTTGTTAAAAAAAGATTAAAACACAACCGTCGCACGAGATATGGGACAATATAACTCAAAAATGAGATTTTTAAGCCATACTGTTTCAACGACTACATTAGCAACCCCTCGGTACGCAACTTCAGCGCTAGATCGAGATACAACTTGTTAGTGATTGGAGGACCAAGATACGAGATTCTCACCAAGATAAACACAAAACCCAAACATGGACCAAAGAGTATTAGGACAACCAACCCAATCAACATCGGAATATGAGACCAAGGGATCAACGAATGAACGACGATTATGAAGACTATGCTTTAAGGTACCTTTAAGATACCTCAAGATGTGCTTAAGAGTGTGAAAGTGCGGAACACGTGGGTCATCCATGAACAAACATACATGTTGAATAATATAGGAAAATTTAGGATGAGTGTAGGTAAGATATTGTAAGGCTTCTGCGAGGCTATGATATAGAGTCGAATCAGAAACTGGCTCACTATCAGAGGAGAGCTTGGATTTAGTGTCAGCCGGTGTGCTATAGGGATTACACGCAATCATATCAGCACGAGTAAGGATCTCCCGAGCGAATGTAGATTGTGAAAGAAAGAGAGCAGAGGCAGTGCGAGTAGTAGCAATGCCTAAAAAGAAGGATAAAGGACCAAAATCACTCATTGGAAGTTCCAAGGAGAGACGAGTGATAATCTTGGTGATGAGAGCCGAAGAGGAAGCAGTAAGGATGATATCATCCACGTATAGAAGTAGATAAATAACATCTTCACCATGATGAAAAGTAAACAAAGAACTGTTAGATTTGTTAGTATGAAACCTAAGAGAAGACAGAAATATGGAAAAACATTGGTACCAGGAACGAGGTGCCTATTTGAGGCCATAAAGAGCCTATCGAAGGAGACAAACATGATCTAAAAGCTAAGGATTAACATATCCTGGAGGTTGGCACATACAAACAATTTCAACTAGATCTGTTGAGAGAAAAACTTTGAGACACACTTGAACAAACGTTAGAACAAGTATATTGCGGAATAGTTAATCTCGAAGGATCTAAAAGCTCAACAATAATATTAATAAGTTAGAGTTAGATAGTTAGAGAGTAAGTTGCGGAAAAGTAAATAAATGAAATGACAACAATTGTTATATCAAGAATACACATAAGCTGATTCATAACGAGGAATGCATTCAAGCCAAGTTAATAAGTGAGATCAAACTTAGTGATTAAGTCACAAGAGACTTGCTCCGAAGAGAGATTGTAATCAGTTATATTCTAGTAAGATTTGAGAGTAAGAAGTGATGCGTAGATAGAGAGATAGAAAAGATAACTTCAGAGATGTGTATTCAGATAGATCGATTGATTCGCACTAGATAAGTGAGAATGAGCTCTATTTATAGACTCAAGAAGTTACATTTGAATCACTCTCTAAGAGTAGCCATGCAAGGCATACTAGACAATAGAGAGTATTACAGAAAGACAAATAAACTAAGTAAAGTAGAATGACTGCGGTTGACTAGATGACTTCGGATGCGGTTGCTGAAGAGGGAGCTTGACTGCAGTAGCTTGTTGGCTGTGGTAGCTGAAGTTCAAGAGGGTCATTTTCATGATTCAACAATTTCCCCATGAAGAAAGGCATTTTTGACATCAAGTTGATGAATATGCCAGTTCTTAGAAAAAGAAATGCTCAGGAAGGTACGAATGGTAGCAGATTTGACGACAGGACTGAAATCAAAGTCAAGTCCAGATTGTTGGGAAAAACCCTAAGCAACAAAGCGACCTTTGTAACAAATCAAGGCGACAATTACTGCCAAGCTTGTGATGATATAACCAACGACAACCAACGATGTTGGCATGCATAGGTTTTGGAACAAGATCGCAAGTGTGATTAGAGATAAGGGCAGAAATTTTTGAGTCCATCGCGACATGCTAGTTAGGGTTACACATGGCCTTAGAAGTGGAGTGAGGAATAGGAGAGAGAGATTAGACGATATAGAAAGATTAAAGATTTGGAAAGGTCTAAGGGAACCAATGCGAGATATGGTAGCTATCGGATGAGTGGGAGGGGAAGGAGTTGAGAGGAAGAAGTGGGAGCCAATGTAGGGGATTCGTGGGGTAGGATAAGGGGAAGACGGAAATGGCGGGGCCTCGATGGAAGTTGAAGTAGGAGGGTCTAGGGAGAAAATTGGGGTAGATAAGACCATAGGAGGAGGATCATCATCTGGAATGAAGGATTCGTAATTCACAAATGTGGGTGAAGGATGAAAGTTAGAATAGGGGAAGTGAGTTTCATCAAACGTAACATGACAAGAAAGAATGACCTTTTGCATGATAAGATATAGGAATCGATACCCTCGATGATCAGTGGAAGATCCAAGGTAGACACATGCAGAGGAACGAGGAGATAGTTTGTGAGTTGCAGTAGAGGATAGATTTGGGTAACATAGGCACTCAAAAATACTCAAGTGTTCATAAGTTATAGAAATACCGAAAAGAGTTTGAAGGGGGGTGAGATGAAGGGTAGTAGTAGGTAAGAGATTAAAAGTATGAGCAATGGAAAGAAGAGCTTCAGCCTAAAACGTAGGAGGGAGAGAGGCTTAAATTAAGGAAGTACGCATAATATTGTTGATGGTACGGATGGTGCGCATGACTTTTGGATTTTGTTAAGAGATATAAGGACACGAGAAAAGAATTTTTATGCCATGATCATTAAAAAAAATCTAAAACCGGCTTGTTGTTGAATTCGCGACCATTTTCACGTTGAAAGAGTTGAATGTCATTTTTAAATTGATTAAGAACATAAGCATGAAATGTTTTAAAAATAGAGAATACTTCAGATCTAGAATGCAATGGAAATATCCATAAAAAGTGTGAATAATCATCTAAGAACATAATGTAATATTTGAAGCCACTGAGACTAGAAACAGGAGATGTCCATAAATCATAATTAATTAATTCAAACACACGACTAGTTTTAGTTTGCGATAAAGAAAAAGGGAAACACAAACGTTTTCCTAGTTGACCCGCATGACATAAAGATGTATTTTTATTTGGACATGAAATAAATTACGCGTCTGAAGAAATTTAAAAAATGAAGGTTGATGTGCACAGAAATATACATATCTAGTTTTAAATTTATATCATAACTACTTATATATTATTGCACCTATAGGCAGTGTACCTAGTCGGATTATAGTATAGTAAAGTAAGTTACGGTCAAACTCAGGGAACGGATTTAATTAAGTAAAATAACTACTAAAAATAATCCTAAATCAATCAAAAGTTAAAAGGGTTTTTATCTGATTTTTCAAGTTCAGACAAACTTAAACACTTAACTTACGATTGTATCAACATACTAAAAAAGACTTTCGTTTAGTTTGAATCCATGTCTTCGCTATGGTTAGTTACTAATTATGGATTATTAATGTTGGTTACCAATTATTAAGTATTTAGAAATTCAAGTCCAAATTTACTAATATTTTCACCAATTCATGAACTACCTTGTATGGCCATACACAAGCGAAACACAAAACTAGTTATTAATTATAGATGGGCTATGTAAGATATATTTAAACAAACACAAATATGGTCACAATTTATGCTCTCCAGCACAACTAAATGTGTTACTTTTATTACTTTTCTAAGATTTTTTCGATCCTAGCTCTAGTAATTTATTGGTCACTAAATCACTAGGTAATCAAGTTCATGTAATTTAATTTAATGGTCACTAAGCTACACTTAACTTGAATTTAAGCAACAAAATCATAACTTTAACATGCTAGGAAATGATAATCAAACACAAGCACAAAACCAACTATTAAAATCCATAAACTATATAACTAAACCATAGAGTCAAAGTATCATCTAGCCAAACGAAAGCAACTAAGTTCAGCTACTCATGGTTGAACACGAAAACATAAGTTCAACATGGATCAACATGTATAAAGTAAATCAAACCGATGTGATGATGTGTTTTTCAATCTCTTAATCTTCAAGCGAATTCTCCTTCAAATGAATGTTTTGTGCACCTCTCTGGCCTCAAAAATCGGTTATCTCAGAATACCTCTCTTCCCAAAAGCTCCTCAAATCATAAGTGTGAAAGAGTATTTCTAGATTTGGAAAATACGTGGCTCACGATGTGAACTAGGGTTTCACGTCGTGACTTTGATAAAAATTTGTATCGGGCAAGGATTCTGACTTCCCGCGTGGTTATCTTCTAGAATACCCTGTTCACGTCGTGGAGTTGATTGCCACGTCGTGATCTTGGTTTTTCGCTGGAATTTTCTTCTTTAAAACTTCAATCCTCCAAAGTTCCAATCCTTGTCAATTTTGGTCCATATTCTTCAAGACTGCTCCATTTGGCTGCAAAATACAATTTAATTCAATAATTACCAAATATCTTTGCAAATAACCAATATATTACTTAAAATGTATTAAGATATTGCCTAAAAATGTCCATAAATATGGCAATATCAGAGGCGCTTGGGTGATCGAGTGTTCGATGCTAAATGTCATGAGAAATAACACCAAATGCAGTGGATGAGTTACAACTAGCAACGGAAGGAAGAACAAGATAGAGTTCATAATGATTACTGTCACAATGTTGAAGGGGAGTACCTGTGTTAAGATCCTTGATAGTGAAACCAAATGGGTCAAACTCAACGGAAACAAAGTTATCAATAGTAAATCTACAAACGGAAATAAGATTTTTTTACCATCTTGTCATAAACGATAATATTTTTTAAAGAGAAACAATTATTGGTAAAGGGAAGAAAAGATTGAGCTATGGAATTAAAAAGAAGGTCAACACTATCACTAACCATTATAATTTTAGAGTTACATGGAGTTAGATAGTGCATTGTACCTTGGTTGAAGGATATGTGAGAGCTTGCTCCAGTATCCATGTAATAGTTGCTGTCATGAGGAGGTTGAACAGACATAGCTTGGAAGACAGAGGTGAGATTGGTGAATTATTGGTGCGAGGCTTGACCCCCAAATGCTGAAGAGGGAGGCTGTTGTGACAGAGGTGCTGATGCGTATAGCTGCGGAGGAGGCATGCATAAGGCTGTTGAGAAGGCAGCAACTGCTGTTGATGATGACTGAAGGTAGGTAGCATGTGGGGAGGTTGCTGAAACATTGCGTAAGCAGCATTGAAAGGAAATTGATTGACGTCGAGAGCCATTAACGACTATTGATGGGTAGTGATCGCAGGAGGACGCTGCACATGTGTTCCAAAGCTAGCAAGAGGAGGTCCGAGGAGGCTGCCAATCCGCAAAAAAGGGGACAGAAACACCATTTTGAGCACCATAAAAAGCTTGAAATTGACATGGTTATTCTTGAGAACCTGAAACAAAAGAAGCAATAGAGGAGACATTAGTGTTACCCCCCTCCCCCACTTTGGAAGCATCCCACCCATTATTTTTGCCTTTATTAAATTTATTTTGAGTTTTTCCATGGTTCGAGGGGGAGTATAGTGCAACCGTGGAAGTAACTGGCGCATTTCCAATAGATTTGGTTGCTTTTTCACGAGACTCATAAATGAGAAGCATATTTTTGGCTTCAATAGAGGACGGGAATGGTTTTTTATTAGTGATAACATCGACAATGTTGTGGTATGAGGGAGGTGGTTGGCGTAAAATCTGCATGACCAACTAGATCTCATCAATGTTTGAATCACAAATAGCTAATGCTTCAGCCAAATTCTTCAAGGAATGGAAAAATTTTGTAATGGAGGAGGACCCTTTCTTTATCTTGCGGAATTGTTCCCGAAGTTGAAGCATCCTTGACATCTTGTTGTTAAGAAAGAACTCACCAAGCTTATCTGATAGGTCTTTACAAGTGCAGTTGACACTTGAAATAATTTGCAAGAGATTTGCATCGCATGTGGAGTAAAACCATGATTTAATTCAAGAATTAATAGCCTTCCAATCCTCATCTTCATCTCCTTGAGGTTTGGATTTTCCCATGATATGACCATGAACCTTTGCACCTTTACACATATCTAAAAAGATTATGCACCATAATTTGTATTTTGTGCCATATACAGTTAATTTGAAACTGAATTGGGGATAAACATTATTCAACGCAAACATAAAATTGCCCAACAGTGTGATTAGAGATGATGGCAGTTGAAGATCCAGCAGGTGTGATCATTATGAACCAGGGGAAAACACCAAAAAAACTCAATAGAGACAAGAAATAAAAGGACAAGATGCAAACCTCAGGTTGAAGCAACGTAATGCACCTTAAAGCCTCCTGTTAATAGTAGTACATGCTGCAAAAAGTGGAGGATCTGATAACTGGGATAACAACAATGAAGAACAACCAGCAACAGGAACATGAAGCAGCGAGAGCAATAGGTAAAACAATGACATCAACTACTAATCAACAACAACATTGAAATTAGCAAGAAGGATGATGGCGGCTGCTACGGTTTGTGAAGCACATGTGGGTCAAAGGTTGGAACTCAGGATCGACTGAAGCAATTGATAAGGTTTAATTCGCTGAAAAAAATGGGAATGGTTTTTAATGAGCCATATATTAGGTTTTTTTTTTGGTGGCTTGATACCATGATAGAATATGTGGAAAACCCATTAATTCGGGTTGCGTGTATATATCAGTATATATATTGTACGATGTTACATAAGACCCCCTATACAATACAATGATATAAAAACTGTATAAAACTATCTAACCGTTACAATAAAATAGAAGCTAAAACAAGATTATGTAACCAGAAACTCCATCCTAGCTTATTTTTGCTACATCTATTGGAAATCCGAAAAAACATTCTAACTATCACATCATCAAAAATGAATCATTTCCTAGGTAATATCGTTCCAAAAACAATGAAATTACAAAAATTTCGTAAACACCAAAAAGTATTCATGACTACATGTAACGCCCCGATTCTCAGGTATCGATTTTATATAAGAATTTTCTTGATTTCAAGGTCTACTCGACAAGTTGGTTGCCCTACTCGTTGAGTAGCAGTGGGTTTGTCCGCGTGTTTTAGTGACCTACTCGCCGAGTCCAAGAAGGGACTCGACGAGTAGGAGTTGGAGGATGAAACCCTAATTTCCGGGGTTTTGCACCCTATTTAAAGGATCATTGGCCTCCCCCAGCCTCCCCTTTTACTGCTTCTTGTCCCTCTCAGATCCTAAATCGAGTGTGTGTGTTCTTTTGGAGTGTACAAGCTTGGAGGAGGAATTTTGGAGGAGAAAACACTTTGGGAAGCAAGGAAATCAAGGCTAGGAACTCGTGGGGAGCTAAGAGATTTATCAATTGTCACTCTCTGGAAGGTATTAAGTTGTTTCTTTGGTTCATCTCTCTTTTAACCTCTTTTGCATGAGTTTAAGAAAGGGTTCTTGTGCTTAAGCCAAGATCTGAAGTTGTAACTTCAGATCTGGACTCCCCTTGACCTCTAGATTCATAAAGTCATCAGCTTTGCCTGGTATGAGCCTTCCCTCAAGGGTGTAACTTCATTGCAAGCTTAGTTTTGTTATTTTAGGGTCTTAAAAGCCTTGCATGCACGTAAAGTTTGCAACTTTACGTGATAAGCATGCCTAAGGAAGTTGGATCTGCAATTTGGAGCCTTGGCATGGCTTAAAAAATGTCTGTATGGTTGAAGGACTGAAGGGACTCGGCGAGTCGCATGGTCGACTCGGCAAGTCATATGAAGATGGGCATGGACCCGACGAGTTGGATGAACAACTCGGCGAGCCCGATGAAGATTACCGTAGACTCGACGAGTTGGATGAACAACTCGGCGAGTCAGTTAGGGTTTCCCAATTAAGGGATGTGTGTGGACTTGTCGAGTGCAAGAAGGAAACCCGATGAGTAGCCGTGGAGCTTTGACCACGAGCCTTAGGAACTCGACGAGTCACTTTGGCGACTCGGCGAGCGGACAAGTATTGCAAGAAACTCGGCAAGTAGTTGAGGGTATTCGACGATTTGAGGTCAACATGGACTGTTGACCTTGAGAGTTGACTTTGACGTTGACCAAGGGTTGACCAGTTGACTTCTGGGGTATTCAGGAATTTATAAACCTCATGATGTGTTGGATATAGGTGGTGGGGTGCGTGGCGGTGATTCAAGAGTTGAGCTTTCTATTTCCAGTCGGCAGTCGCAAGGTGAGTTATCCTCACTATATAAACTGGGTCTAAGGCACCAAGGCCGGCCCTTTATATATTGTATCGGGATTATGGCATGATATGTTTATTGATTACATCCTGGTAGTTAGGATAATCGTATGCTTATGCGTAGTGACCTGGTTAGGTCAACGTCTTGGTTATAGGATAATGCTATGTTAGTGACCGGTTAGGTCTGTGTCCCGGTTATTGGGATGTTCCTATGATTAGGGATATGTTAGATCGGTTGACTGTTATAAGATATGAGCTAGCGTATGGTATTTATGTGACATGTTCGTTGATTGGAGGTTGGGTTGAGGCGGTCCTACTTTGTGCTGGAGGCCGAATACCCGGGGAGCGGTCCGGATAGGTCGTAGGCCCTGCGAGGCGGTCCAGTCATGCCGAAGGCTCGGGAGCGGTCCAGATAGGCTGTAGCCCCTGTGAGGCGGTCCAGTCAGGCTGAAGGCTCATTATGCATGCTGATCTAAAAATGTTATTTGTTGTGGTTATTTTGGTATGGAATTGGTATTTTGGGGGAGCTCACTAAGCTTTCGGGTTTACAGTTTCAGTTTATTGTTTCAGGTACATTCGGGGATCGCGACAAGGCGAAGGCATGATCGTACAGCTCCTCATGATTTGTTTAGGTTTCTAGGAAAATTCTGATGTTAGATATTTTGAAAACAACTTTGTAATGATGACTGGTTTTTAAATGTTTTGAAAAAGTTTTAAATTGGCATGAAATTTTTGGGTGTTACAAGTTGGTATCAGAGCCTTGGTTTGAGTGAATTGGAAGAACACTCGTATGACTCCAGTCTCAAATCAAGGAAAAGATTTTCAAAATGATTGTCAAATGGTTTTCAAAATAAGTAAAGGAGGATGCAGGGTGTACGATCAGCCGGAGCCAGTAAGTGACCCCAAAATACCATATAGTTATTTGATTATGTGATATGTTAGAATAGCATGCGAGTACTAGGCTAGGGATCTTCAGGAATTGCGCGATAGAATTTCCTGATTACATGATGCTTGGTAGCCTAGGGTTTTCCTTATATGAAATTGACATCATTACGGTAGTTGCTTAGTGTATGCACAACAGTCGTACATAACTAAGATCTTATAGCCTGAGAATGTTTGGTTTGGCCTTATTTCCTGTTCTTGTTTGATGAAGGGCTTAGGGTAGGATCAGGTATTCGAAAGTCTATAGGGTCCATCGTTATGTATGATTGGCATACACTAGTGCTGCAGGGTTGGTGGAAGTTTCATGGATGGGTGGGTTGTGCGAGACCGGTAGGTCAGTTATGAGACAGTTAGCCTTCCTCTAGGAGTGAGGTTGAGTGACCACCAGATGTATATATATTGTTAGGGTTTTGCGGTGATACTTGAGACAAAAATGGGTAGGTGTGGAAGGTAGTAGGGGCCCATACTACTAAAAGCACAGGACCCATACGCGTAGCAAGGAAGTCACAACCCCTAGGGTTTAGTCAGGAGTTGGTTTCCAGTTATTTATGTGGATTATCTGATATCTTGTGGTATGTTTCGGAATGATGATGACGAGACGCTTTGTGGCTGGATCCGGTTCAGGATCAGGATCAGGAGACGGAGACCAGGAGGGGCCGACAGCACCTGAGCCCGTGGTGCAGATGGGTACTAAGGAGTTGGATGCCAGGATTCGGGAGATCCTGCATGATCAGGTTGCTGCAGCGTTCCGGGCACAGCTGTCGGAGATGTTCGGGTATATTAAGACCGCCATAGTCGAGTACTTCGACGAGCGATACGCAGCCCTTGCGGAGACGGCTGCCCCTGCAGCTGCATCAGCTATAAGAGCGGCAGGGGGAGGAGGAGGAGCCACTCGGGGCTTCCAATACAGGGACTTCGATAACACGAAGCCCCCTACTTTTGATGGGACATAGGACCCCATCAGGGCGATGAGGTGGATTTCAGATGTGGAGGGGTGTTTCTTTACCTGCTCGTGTCCTACTGACCAAAAGGTCAGGTGTGCTCTGAACCTGCTAAGGTCCGGGGCCAAGGACTGGTGGAGATTGGCGACTGGGTCGTACACTGATGATCAGAGAGCTGCTGTTACTTGGGAGCAGTTCAGGGATATGTTCCGCGCCCGATACATTCCACGGGTCGAGCGGGAACGGCTGTCGCAGGAGTTTTTGAGTTTGAGACAGGATGGGGAGTCGGTGACGGAGATCACCCGTATGTTCACAGAGAGGGCAATGTTCTGCCCGGAGTTTGCTTCTGAGCAGGCTCAGATGACCCGATATTTGAGCATGCTCAAGACTTACATCCTTCAGTTTGTATCTACCCAACAATGTGATACTCTTTTGGAGTTGCAGGAGGCCGCTAGGCGGTGTGAGTTGGAGATTAAGCTGCAGATGAGGGAGCAGCGACAGGCCCCGGTACAGTCACAGCCGGCGCCTAAGCGGTCTAAGACCGCTAATGCTAGGATCGGGGGCCAGCGGAGCCGCACTTGTGGAAAGTGCGGCAAGAGTCATCCCGGAGTTTGTCGGACGAGTAGTGGGTGCCACAAGTGTGGTAAGGAGGGACACTATGCTAGGGATTGTCTCCAGACAGCCTGTGCATCGGATATGAGGTTATGTTATCACTGTCACCAGGTTGGTCACGTGAAGACCAACTGTCCACAGCTCGCAGCCAGGCCGGCGCAGACTCCAGCGCCGGCTACATTGAGGATACCGAAAGGGAGGCCATCCAAAGCAGAGCCTCCGAAGGCTCAGGGGCGTGCTTTCCAGTTGACCGCAGAGGAGGCCAGGGCAGCACCATATATGGTTGCTGGTATGTTTCTCTCCTTTATTTCATTTATTATAATTGTATTATGCTTATCTGTTGTACCTGTGATTAGGTACATTTTTAGTGAACTCCTTGCCTGCCTTGGTTTTATTTGACTCGGGGGCGAGTTGGCCCTTTGTATCCCAGTCATTTAGTAGGGAGTTTATTGTGCCTGTGGGCGAGTTAGAGTGTCCGTTGCGAGTCTCTATCGCCAACGAACACGGGGTTTCTGCTTCTTCGGTTTATCGAGGGTGTGAGTTGGATATCTTCGGGGTGTCCTTTCCGATAGTTTGATTCATATCCCCATGGGGGAGGTGTGTGTGATTATAGGCATGGATTGGATTAGTCAGTTCGGTGCTATGATTGACTGTGAGGGCCAGCGAGTGGTAGTTCGAACCCCAAGTGGGGGAGAACTGGTTCTATATGGTGAGGGCACCAGAGTGGGATCAACGTTTTGTTCAGCCGCCAGGGCTCGGCAGTGTATTCAGCACGGGTGTGCGGGTTATCTAGCGTATGTGGTGGATACGCGGGTCAGGGATCAGATTTCAGTTTCAGAGGTTCCAGTGGTTAGGGAGTTTGCCAACGTGTTCCCGGAGGAGTTGCCAGGGATACCTCCGGAGAGGCAGGTTGAGTTCCGGATCGACCTGGTACTAGGTGCGGCTCCTATCGCCAAGGCGCCGTACCGATTGGCGCCACCCGAGATGCAGGAGCTGTCTTCACAGCTGCAGGAACTGTTGGGAAAGCAGTTCATTCGACCTAGTAGTTCTCCATGGGGCGCACCGATCCTCTTCGTCAGGAAGAAGGAGCACCGGATGTGCATTGACTATAGGGAGTTGAACAAGTTGACGGTGAAGAACCGTTACCCACTCCCGAGGATAGATGATCTCTTTGATCAGTTGCAGGGGGTATCTTGGTTCTCTAAGATAGATTTGACGTTGGGGTATCATCAGGTCTGGGTCAGAGAGGAGGACGTGGAGAAGACCGCGTTTCGGACTCGTTATGGTCATTACGAGTTCGTGGTGATACCGTTTGGGCTCACCAACGTGCCGACAGTATTTATGGACCTGATGAATCGGGTCTGCAGACCGATGCTAGATCGCTCGGTCATCGTGTTTATGGATGATATCTTGGTGTATTCCAAGACACGAGAGCAGCACGAGGAGCATCTCAGGGGGTTGTTGGGAGTTCTGAGACGAGAGCGGCTATACGCCAAGTTCTCGAAGTGCGAGTTTTGGTTACGAGAGGTCCAGTTCCTCGGACACCTCGTTAACAAGGATGGGATTTTGGTTGACCCGGCCAAAATCGTGGCAGTTATGCAGTGGGAGGTTCCGAAATCTCCCTCAGATATCAGCAGTTTTCTGGGATTGGCAGGGTACTACCGGAGATTCATACAGTATTTCTCCAAGATTGCAGTACCCCCCACTCATCCGACGAGGAAGGGGGTGGATTTTCGGTGGGGTTCTTAGCAGCAGAGGGCGTTTGAGACCCTCCATCAGGGGTTGTGTGAGGCTCCAGTTTTGACACTCCCAGAGGGAGTTGAGGATTTTGTGATGTTCTGTGATGCGTCCATCACAGGTTTAGGGGCAGTCCTTATGCAGAGGGGACGGGTGATAGCTTATGCATTGCGGCAGTTGAAGCCGCATGAGACGAGATATCCTACTCATGATCTGGAGCTGGGAGCGGTGGTGTTCGCTCTAAAGATATAGAGACATTACTTATATGGGGTTCGTTGTACCATATATATGAATCACAAGAGTTTGAGACACATCATGGATCAGCGAAACCTGAACATGAGGCAGCGCAGGTGGCTGGATGTAGTCAAACACTACGACTGCGAGATCCTTTACCACCCCAGTAAAGCGAATGTGGTCGCGGACGCTTTGAGCCGCAAGTCAGCTGGGTCTTCCATTCCAGCGGTGTGTATGAGGATAGCGGTGGAGTCTCTGCTTGTGAGTTTGATCAGAGATGCCCAGGTTGAGGGCATGCGACCGGAGAACCGTAGGTTGGAAAGGATCAAGGGTGAGAACACCCAGTTTGTGCAGGATAGCCGAGGATTATTGACCCGGTGCGGTCGGGTATGGGTTCCGATGTCCGGTGGAATCAGATAGACAGTCATGGAGGAGGCTCGTAAGTCTCACTTCTCTATTCACCCGGGGGCCACCAAGATGTACAGGGATTTGATTTTGAGCTACTGGTGGCCGTGCATGAAGCGAGAAATTGCTTGGTACGTCGAGAGGTGCTTGACCTGCAGGATGGTCAAGGCCGAGCATCAGAGGCCGCATGGCAAGCTGCAGCCCCTGGAGATTCCCATGTGGAAATGGGAATAGATCACGATGGATTTTAGTACCAAGCTGCTGAGAACGGCGAAGGTGTTTGATGCTATATGGGTCATCGTGGATCGATTAACCAAGAGTGCCCATTTATTGCTTATACGGGAGAGTTCGTCGGCCGAGAAATTGGCCGACATATATGTCCGCGAGATCGTTGCTCGCCATGGGGTTCCGGTCTCCATTGTCTCTGACCGGGATGTTAGATTTACCTCCTGCTTCTGGCAGAAGTTCCACGAGGAACTGGGCACGCGATTGCACTTCAGCACAACATTTCACCCCCAGACAGACGGCCAGAGCGAGCGGACTATTCAGACCCTCAAGGATATGTTGAGGGCATGTGTCATTGACTTCGGTGGGAGCTGGGATTCCCACCTACCGGTTGCAGAGTTCGCCTACAAGAACAGCTATTATTCCAGCATTGGCGCCCTGCCTTTCGAGCTGTTGTACGGGCGGAGATGTCGCACCCCGGTTTTTTGGGGTGAGGTCGGACACAGAGTGATGGGTCGGACGGAGGTGGTCTTGCAGACTACCGAGAAGATTCAGCAGGTTAGGCAGCAGCTGCAGACCGCTCAGAGTCGGCAGAAGAGTGATGCCGACCGGCGCCCATCCGAGTTAGAGTTTCAGGTCGATGATATGGTACTCCTGAAGGTCTCGCCCTGGAAGGGTGTGATCCGCTTCAGGAAGATGGGATAAATTGGGTCCCCGTTATATTGGGCCGTTCAGGATCATTTCCAGGATTGGCAAGGTGGCATACAGATTAGAGCTTCCGGAGGAGCTTAGTCGGATTCATAGCACCTTCCACATTTTGTAATTGCGAAAGTGCGTTATGGACCAGGAGGCGGTGGTATCACTGGATGACATTCAGGTCGATGAGCGCCTGAACTATATTGAGAGGCTCGTGGCCATATTAGAAAGGAAGGTGAAGATTCTACGGAACAAGGAGATACCGTTGGTGAAGGTACAATGGGAGCATCGGAGGGGGTCCGAGTGGACGTGGGAGCTAGAGGCAGAGATGCGGGACCACTATCCGGAGTTGTTCGCCACGGCAGACTTCAAGGACGAAGTCTGGTTCAAGTGGGGGAGAATTTTAACGCCCCTATTCTCAGGTATCAATTTTATATAATAATTTTCTTGATTTCAAGGTCTACTCGACGAGTTGGTTGCCCTACTCGTTGAGTAGCAGTGGGTTTGTCCGCGTGTTTTAGTGACCTACTCGCGGAGTCGAAGAAGGGACTCGACGAGTAGGAGCTGGAGGATGAAACCCTAATTTCCGGGGTTTTGCACCCTATTTAAAGGATCATTGGCCTCCCCCAGCCTCCCATTTTACTGCTTCTTGTCCCTCTCAGACCCTAAATCGAGTGTGTGTGTTCTTTTGGTGTGTACAAGCTTGGAGGAGGAATTTTGGAGGAGAAAACACTTTGGGAAGCAAGGAAATCAAGGCTAGGAACTCGTGGGGAGCTAAGAGATTCATCAGTTGTCACTCTCTGGAAGGTATTAAGTTGTTTCTTTGGTTCATCTCTCTTTTAACCTCTTTTGCATGAGTTTAAGAAAGGGTTCTTGTGCTTAAGCCAAGATCTAAAGTTGTAACTTCAGATATGGACTCCCCTTGACCTCTAGATTCATAAAGTCATCAGCTTTGCCTAGTATGAGCCTTCCCTCAAGGGTGTAACTTCATTGCAAGCTTAGTTTTGTTATTTGAGGGTCTTAAAAGCCTTGTATGCACGTAAAGTTTGCAACTTTATGTGATAAGCATGCCTAAGGAAGTTGGATCTGCAATTTGGAGCCCTGGCATGGCTTAAAAAGTGTCTGTATGGTTGAAGGACTGAAAGGACTCGGCGAGTCGCATGGTCGACTCGGTGAGTCATATGAAGATGGGCATGGACCCGATGAGTTGGATGAACAACTCGGCGAGCCCGATGAAGATTGCCATAGACTCGATGAGTTGGATGAACAAATCGATGAGTCAGTTAGGGTTTCCCAATTAAAGGATGTGTGTGGACTTGTCGAGTGCAAGAAGGAAACCTGACGAGTAGACATGGAGCTTTGACCACGAGCCTAAGGAACTCGACGAGTCACTCTAGCGATTCAGCGAGCTGACAAGTATTGCAAGAAACTCGGCGAGTAGCTGAGGGTACTCGAAGAGTTGAGGTCAACATGGACTGTTGACCTTGACAGTTGACTTTGACTTTGACCAAGGGTTGACCAGTTGACTTCTGGGGTATTCAGGAATTTATAAACCTTATGATGTGTTGGGTATAGGTGCTGGGGTGCGTGGCGGTGATTCAAGAGTTGAGCTTTCTATTTCCAGTCGGCAGTCGCAAGGGTAGTTATCCTCACTATATCAACAGGGTCTAAGGCACCAAGGTCGGCCCATTATATATTGTATCGGGATTATGGCATGATATGTTTATTGAGTACATCCTGGTAGTTAAGATAATGGTATGCTTATGCGTAGCGACCTGGTTAGGTCAACATCTTGGTTATAGGATAATGCTATGTTAGTGACCGGTTAGGTCTGTGTCCCGGTTATTGGGATGTTGCTATGATTAGGGATATGTTAGATCGGTTGACTGTTATATGATATGAGCTAGCGTATGGTATTTATGTGACATATTCGTTGATTGGGGTTGGGTTGAGGCTGTCCTGCTTTGTGTTGTAGGCCAACATACCCGAGGAGCGGTCCGGATAGGCTGTAGGCCCTGCGAGGCGGTCCAGTCATGCCGAAGGCTCGGAAGCGGTCCAGATAGGTTGTAGGCCCTATGAGGTGGTCCAGTCAGGCTAAAGGCTCATTATGCATGCTGATCTGAAAATGTTATTTGTTGTGGTTATTTTTGTATGGAGTTGATATTTTGGGGGAGCTCACTAAGCTTTCGGGCTTACAGTTTCAGTTTATTGTTTCAGGTACATCCGGGGATCGCGGCAAGGCGAATGGATGATCGTACAACTCCTCATGATTTGTTTAGGTTTCTGGGAAAACATTGATGTTAGATATTTTGAAAACAACTTTGTAATGATGATTGGTTTTTAAATGTTTTGAAAAAAGTTTTAAATTGGTATGAAATTTTTGGGTGTTACACTACAACATCAAAAACCTCTCGTTATCCTCCCGTTAACATAACTGTATCAATTTTTGGGTGTTACACTACAACATCAAAAACCTCTCGTTATCCTCCCGTTAACATAACTGTATCAGACCAAGAAATAAGAGATTGCACAGAAAGTTGAACATCCCACCAAATAACAATATGCCAATCTGCTCGCTACAACCCACGAAAAGGTCATATATAGACTCAACAACAAACGAATAGACAGGACACATATCGACTCCACCAAAATACATATATACAATAATCTCTCTCTAGTGGGGATACTATGTAACTGTAACCTACAAAAGAGAATGTTAATCTTGATGGGAGCCTAATCATTCCATCTAGTCTCCATACCACCCCAAAAATTCAACACACTATTAAGAAAAGACCGAGCCGAGGAAACAGAAAACTTTTCAGAGACGTCAAGGAGAGAACCCACTATATGTTTTCTAGACTCCAACTGTGTGAGAACAAGGATCTGATTGCGCAGGAACAAGGTTTAAAAACTCAAAACTTGAGTTGATGCTTAAGATCAATGTCTGCTTCTGATTAAGTGTTCCAGTCAAGTCTGGCAAGACTAGTCGAGACTAAAGATGAGAATCAACAAAGTACTTCAAGTATTAAATATGAAACAATGAGTACAATCAAGGTAAAGACAATAAATGAACAAGTAGAATGTTTGAAAGAGTTTGATTTTAGAGAAAAGTGAAAGTGAAGTAAATTCAAATATAACTATCTTTGGAGCAACAATCTGTCTACTATTCTTGTCATTAATCACTCCGTATATAGGAAAAGGAGGTACATCGTACAAACCAAAATACATACAAAGGACTGGATAAACAAGTTACTTCTGACACTCTGATTATCCCAATTGTCAAAAAGACTAAGTCGTATGTAAGGTTACATCAAGTAAAAGACAAGAATAGTTAATGCACAGAGTCACGGACAGATACACAATCTCGGATCATCTCTTCATCTGGTACCATGAACTCTACTCCGCACTTCAACTTCCATCTCTAACCACAAGATTATCTCGTACCTCAACATACTTCGGACACAATACTGACTTCGGAACTTCAAGGGTTAGAGATTGCTAGAGGTTCACTTTCAGGTTCCAACAAACAGAAGATCCTACATCAAGTAAAAGAAATTTTCCTACTATGTCTGCTCAATACCACCACTAGGAATACGTCTAAATGTATCCATGTCTTAACTAATCAACCCCTGATCTCAGATTGAAACGTAGTTATGAGTGTCTAATGAAAAGATCATATGAAAAGACATTGCAATCGGCAAATCCCCCTCCACACATCATGTGATAGAAAATCGGGGTTTTTAATGCTTGGAAAATTACGATTCATGATAAACACTTTTAGATTAATGTATTTTTATGGTACTGTTGAAATCTCCAATCAGATAAAACTCAATATGAGAGCAAGAACATAGAATGATAAATGTTATTTCATATGTGTACCAGATAAATGACCAAAACTGGGTATATCACCCTAGTCTAAAAATTAATAGAAAAACTATCACAAAACAGTTTTATAATCCTAGCCAGTGGCTCTACCCATTGGAACCTGTCAGGGGTTGCCGCCCTTAGACCCTACTACCAGGGGTGCTACCCCCGGACCCTTGTGATTCAAGGGCTTTTCTTGTAACACCCGTTTTCTCGATTTGATCAGTTGAAGGCTCAAGTATTTTGTAGATAAGGTTTGGAAAAAATCTTGTTCCATGGCATGGTAGAGTGTTTACCACGGCGTAGCCATGTCATCTAAATGCAAAGCCTATTTTAGATTTGACCACGGGGTAGTCGAGTATTTACCACGGCGTGTCGACGGCTTATTCTTAAACCCTAGATTTTGGGCTTTAGGCCCTATTTAAGCAACACGTTAGCTAGGGTTTCACCTCATTTTCAGCCTCCCTCTCCCAAGAAGCAAACCCAAGCACCTCTTTGGGAGTTTTTTGAGACTCTTGGCATTTTGGTGTATTCTGGTGGAAGGATCAAGGTGTTGAGGTACAAGTAGGTTAGATCCAATATGTATGCAACTTCCTCTTCAGTTATGGAGCTTAGTAAGCATTCAAGCCTCTACCTTTATGTTTCATTTCCTTTGGATCTAGAAAATAAGCAAGTTTACTAATGTTACGTAACTCTTGAAAGATTGGATTTGCTAAATTTGGCAACTTTATCACCCTATGAGATCCATAGTGCATCATATGGTTCAGATCTGAAGGAAATCACTTGTTTGATTCCATGCGTAGGTTTGTGACTCCATTTTCTCTTTTTTTATCGAAGTTCGGGGGAGGACATGCATTGGACATGCATATCCATAAAGTTAGGATTTTTATGAATCATTTGTATGAAAAGATGCCTTCTAGAAAGTTAGAATGGTTTGCTTAAAACATTAAAGGATTAATGGAGTTTTGGACTTGGCATCGTTGGCACAACGTGGTCAAGTGCTGACCAAGGTGTGGTGGCCCAATCCGTAACGATCTGCTTGAGCCAAACCATGGCGTGCTTTAGGTTCTAGCCACAACGTGGTGGTATGGGTAGTTGACTTTGACCTTTGACCGTTGACATTTGGAACAGTTTGAGTTTTTGGTTAAACTTTGATAAAATTGAGTGTTTAGCTAAGGACTAGTTCCGGTTTGGCTTTAGGTAGCTTGATTTAGTTATTTTTTTTGTTGAGCATCTGCTGTTTAGTTCAAGTGATTTTCTCACTGGGTTACCTATATTGTATGTTGTATGTGAGTCGTTGATAACTCGAGGTTGTTGATAACTCAATATGCTTTATGTGTGTTTTGGTTAAAAATTGATCAAATGTTATTCAACCAAAATTTATGAGAGGCTGTGGTGTTTTAAGGTAATGCAAATATCGAATAGTAATCAAAATGAGACAAGTGAGTTACAAGGAAATCCCTTGATCCTTTATAGGATCTCCGACATAAAACATTGGGAGGCGATAATGATCACATGCCTTGCTGTTTTTTTGTTCGAATATGAGATTACAAAAAATGATGAAGATAAAACGAGTACCAATGCAATAATATAACTAATCGTATTTATAGTGTGTGTAATACAGGTGTATTTATAGTATAAACCAAGTAACAATAAATCTAAAAATGTGTGCATCATCTTGAATGAGCATATGAACGTTGTTTGACTTGGTATTCTTGGGTATTAAGCTTGGTTGAAACGATTCTTCGTTGAGAACGAGTCTCATATTGACCATTTCTACACATGTGAGAAAAAATAGAAATATGACCGTTAAGAGTGTTAGGAAATAATAATAACAATGGTCAGGATCTTGAGAAAAGTTTAGGATCATGAAATATCTTGAAGATCCGGGATCCTAAATAGGGTTGAGGATCTTGGACCTAACAATTGCCCTCAAATTATGCATGTGAAATATCATGGTTAATTTCAAATATTTAAAGGTATAATTTTAAAATGAAAATAGAGAAATAAAGATTCTTAAATTCTAACGGATAGGGTAACTTGAATCCCAACGGATACATTTCTAGCCATTGAAGTCATCTGTCAAATCACCCTTCTACCTTTCCATGATTCTTGTATAAGTAGAATGCTCAGTCATTTGTTTTCGCCTTACTCCTTTAGCTCTCTCCATACGTTCATTGAATACCACCGAAGGTACAAGCTTCGTTGCTTTTATTCTAGTGTTTCTTCATCTTTACTCATGGGTAAAAAAGTAACTCGCTCTCATACAAATGTCATCGCCGTTTTTTATGATGATTTCATCGATCAGAAGGCCTTGTCTGATGAGGAAACCTATACTTTCGATGACAACAATACAAAAGCCCTGAAATCGGCTGAGGCTTTTCTTGTCGGTGCCGTTTTTAGAGCTTTTGATTCAAGGATCCAACCGGACTTCATTTCTTCCTCTTGGATCTGTTTCCCCGAATACCTTTTCACCCTAGGTCTTTCTTATCCCTTTCCCAGGATTATTTTTGAATTCTTCCAGATTGCCAAATCTCGTATATTCAAGCCATGCCAGCGGTTTGGAGGATCCTATACAGGATCGATCGCTTGAACCGATCTGCGGATCTTAGTATTGGTTTGGATGAACTAGCTTACGTCTATGACCTTTCAACCTTTGGGAACTCTCATTTCTTGCTGAAAGTCAAAACTGCCAAAACACCCCTCGTTCTGAATTCCAAGTGTAACGATGGGTCTTGGAAAGGAAAATACTTCATGGTGAAACGCGACTCCATTCCTATTGGAAATTTCTTGCCACAGTCTTGGGTTAAAAAGGGTAGGCTTTCATACTTTTACGCCAAGGATCCTTGCATTCACACTTCTTATTTTGTTTGATATTTTGCATCTTTCAAGTTTGAACAGCTTGTTCCTCCTTCCGAAGATACCAAAAATAGGATTGAGGATTTTCTCGCCCTTCCTGAGATTGAGAGAACATTCAAGCTTGATCATCCTAGCCACCAAGAAACTTCAACTGCTATTATCCCCATGGCTACTGGTAAGGATCCTTAATTCATTTCATCAGAAGGATCCTAAACTTACAAAATATTTTTTGCTATGCTTTAGGATTCAAATCTAATCATTATGATGCATGTTCTACCCTTGCCGGCCTTGAATTTTCCATGTCCAGTGACAAATTGGTGGTCAAAAAAGAAAATTCCTCTGTCCTTTCCGAGAAGGCTCCCATAGATTTGTTTGTCAGGACTCCAGGATCCCGAAAAAGGAAATCAGCTGAAGTCTTCAACCTGGAGAATCTCGAGGTGGATGAAGTGTTGAAAAATATGCTCTCCTTCTTGCAATCTATAAGTACCCTTGTAGTTTTTTTCTACCCGCCCTCAGTGTTCTCACCGTTTCCTCTTACAGGTCGTTGATCATATCTCCCATTCTTCCGAGGATCTCAAGGCTAAGCTCAAACAGACAAAGGAAGCTTTGAGGGAACAAGAGGCGGTCAACAAGGATCATTTATAGATGGTGGAGAAACTGGTCAATAAGAAGGCAGAAAGAGAAGAGGAACATACATCGGAGATCAAAGAGGTGATAGTTGAGGCCAGGAGTAGTGCCACTGAGGTGGTTTAGGACGCAAAAATCAAATTTGCTGAGGATATCAAGAAAGCGGGATCCTGGGATGTAACAGATTGTCGTGAGGCTCTAACCAAGCTGACTGGTAGGCCCCGGGTAATCAAGCCTGATGTTAGGTTTGATTAGTAAAAAGAATTTAACATCTTTGTTTGTAAACAATGTATTTTTGTGGGGTCGATGGGCAACATATTTTTAACTTCATGGTATGGCTACTTCACATTTCTCTTTACTTTCATGTTTTATATGATTTTAGCATTATGATTTTTGAGGATCTTCATGTGGTTAGGATCCTTAACAATCTGCAACAGTTAAATATATGTCAAAGATTTTAGAGGAGTTGGGATCCTTATGCAGTCAGGATACCAAAGAGTTCAGGTTTTACAAGAACTCTTATGATCTGAATAACCTAAAATAATTAGTTATCGATTTGGGATCTTAAAATAGTTAAGATTTTTAGGAGAACAAACCCTTCACCATTACCTAGGAAAAATAGCTCTAAAGATAGACAGAACCTGGTGATCTTTAGGTTTTGCAATCTTCTGATTTAGGAAAAGTCTTGACTTATTATCCCATATGATCTTTAGAGTTTTGCGTAGAGAAGGATCCCTATTAAGACATCTTTGAAGATCCGTACTTTTCTTTTCAACTGACAGAAATATTGCTTAGCATACAACCCGGGAAGATCCCTACTGGGAAGATCCCACCTTAAATAACAGCTGGGGAAAATCCCACTATAACTAAGGAAAATCCCACTTCAAATAATAAATGGGGAAAATCTCATATTAACTGGGGAAAATCCCACTTTAAATACCAACTGGGGAAATTCCCACTTTGAATAATAATTAGTGAAAATCCCATAATAAATCGGGAAAATCCCAACTCGTAAGATAACATGAGAATGTTATAAACCTTAGAATTTTACTGGGAAGGATCCCAACTTAGGATAACATGATAATGTTATAAACCTTAGAGCGTGAACTGATCCCCTTATTCACATCCTATAGTTAGATATCATGTATTCAAGCGATGTATAGAAACCTTATCTTGGGGCAAAGAGGTCATTAACTCTTTAAACCTTAGAGGGGATTAAGTACCCTTGATCGTAGGAGAGATGGTCAGTCTCTATTCATAGTTATTAGGATCCTTAGATTCATGCACGTTGCAAACATTAGCTTGGGGTGGGTGTTAGCTTGGGTAACGCCCCTCCGATGCTTAAGTCAGCAATGGTTTTTGAGAAATTAAAAAATCAGATAAAAGTAACGGTTAGAGAGTGTCTGCCTTGAGTTTGTTTGAAAATAATTAATACAACTTACATGAAGTATGCTTTTAGATGTATAGCATTCCAGGATCTCGGCAAGACATTCCCTTCAAGGGTAGCTAGCCAATATGCCCCCTTTTCTGCATTTGAATCAATGAGATACAGTCCTTCCCATTTAGGTGCCAATTTGCATGTAGTGGGATCCTTGGTATTTTGGAATGTCTTCCTAAGGACCAAGTCGCCTGTTTAGAGTCTTCTTACTTTGATGTTCTCATTGTATGCTTTAGTGATCCTTTTGTGATGAACAACAATACGGATCCTAGCAAGATCCCTAAGTTCATCGATAGTGTCAAGATCTTGGGTTAGGATCCTATCGTTGTTCTCTTGATCCTGTAATTGGTATCTCACCATTAGGATACTACTTTAGTTGGGATCACGACTTCTGTTCCAAACACCGAGGAGTATGGAGTTTGGCTAGTGGCTGTTTTTGAAGTGGTGTTATTCCCTAATAGGACAAAAGGGAGTTCTTCTGCCCATCTCCCTTTCTACTGATCTAATATTTTCTTCAAATTGTTGAGTATGATCTTGTTGTTGGATTCAACTTTACCATTAGCTTTAGGATGGATAGGGGTGGACATTATCATTTTAATTCCCCAACTCGTTCAAAAGTCTCTAGTCCTTTTGCTTAGGAATTGGTATCTATTGTCGCATATGATCTCAGCAGGGATCCCGAACCTGGTCATGATATTGTGTTTGATAAATGAGACTACCTCCTTGTCTCGTATTTGAACAAAGGCTTTGGACTCTATCCTTTTTAGAAATTTTGTCATTACTAGCACGAAGATCGTTCCACCAGGAGCTTTTCTTAATTTACCAACTATTTTGTTCAAACATCGATCAAATGGATATCAACCAAATTGCATGAGAGGTTGTGGTGTTGATGTTGAATTGATTAACAAAATTAGAATAGAATTGCATAAGTGGTTTACAAGGAAATCCTTTAATCCTTGATAGGATCTCCGACATAAAACTATGAGAGGTGATAATTATCACCTGCCTTGTTTGATATTATTAATTTAGATGTAAATTATAAAGATGATGATGAAAATACGAGTACAAGTGTTTTCCTAGCTCTAGGTCTGTAAGCTGTCAAAAAAATTTGGCCCATTGTGTGTGTTTTACAGATGTATATATAGTCTAGGTTAAGTAACTACAAACATGCTTTGACTTGGTATTCCTGAAGTTTAAGCCTGGTTGAAGTGATTCTTCTTTGTGAATGAGACTTATGTTGACCATTTATGCACATGTGAGAAATAAACAAGAAATATAGTTGTTAAACTTGTTAGGAAATTATAATGGCAATGTTCAGGATCCTAATGTATTTTTGGGATCCTGATACTCCTTCAAGAGTCGAGATCCTAGATAGGTTTAACGATCCTTAGATATTTTTGAGAGCCAGGATCCTAGATAGGATTGAGGATCTTGGCCCAAAAAATTTCCCCCAAATTATTCCTGTAAAATATTTGAATTAATTTCAAGTATTTAAAGTGTATAATTTAATTATGTTGCTAAATCTCTTCTCTATCCTCTACGATCCACATAGATAGGGGTTAATGGTTATCGATCTTCCATTACTTCTTTTAGCTCTCTTTCAAGCGTTATCCGTTATCGTGAAGGTAAATTTCTTGTTCCTTTCTTCTCATTTTTCTTGTTTGATGATCATGGGTAAAAAGGCACTCCGTTCTCGCTCGATCATCCTTACTCTTCCTAACGAGGGCTTCCTCGATTAAAAGATCCTGTCTTACGAGGGAATTTGCTCTTTTGATGATAACGACACTCAGTCCTTGAAACCGATCATAAATTTCCTACCGATGCATTTTCATGCATTTCGATGTTATGGCCAAACCAGGTTTCGTCTTTCCTACTCGGGTTTCTTTTCCTAAATCTACTTTCTCCTTGGGCTCGACATACCCTTTTTCTGGCATCATCTCTGACTTCTTCGATGTTACAAAAAATTCTTATTCTCAAATTATGCCTGTGATCTGGAGGATCCTTTTTTGGATCGGTTAGATGAATCAATCTAAAACATTGACATGGTGTTAGTTCAATTGGCCAATGTTTATGATCTTCAAATTTTTGGATCTTCTCATTTCCTGCTCAAAGTCAAAACCAACAAATCACATTTAATTTTGAAAACAAGAATATGGCGCCTGGAAAGAAAGGTTTTTCTTTTTGAAACACAACTCCATCCAACGATGATCTCCTGCCAATGAAATGGGTTAGAAAGGGAAGGTTTTATTTAATTATGATAAGGATCCTGAAATTCACACTTCCTTAATTTGTTTGTTTTGACGCAACTTTCAAACTCGAGGAAATTGTTCCAGATGCTGAAGATACTAAGGAGAATATTGAAAGCTTTCTCGCTTTGCATGAGGCTAAAAGATCATGCAAGTTTGACCGTTCCAGCTTCCAAGAAGGTTCTTCCACAACTGCTCTTATGTCTACTGTTAAGGATCCTTCTTTTTACTTTTTTCATTTCAGGGATCTCGAACCGATGAGGGTTCTTTTCAATTTTCAGGATCCAAGGCTACATATTCTAGTGATCACTTCTCCCTCTTGGAACTTGACGAGGCCATGTCTAGCAGTCAGCTCATGGCCAAGAAGGACAAGACATCCTCCTAGAGCACACCTTGGAGATCAAGGAGGTGATTTCTGAGGTTAAGAGCAGTGTCACTGAAGTCATCTGGGAGACGAAGATTAAGTTGGCAAAGGATGTGATGAACGCAGGATCTTGGAATGTAGTTGGTTGGCATGAAGTTTTGGACAAGTTGACTGGTAGGAACGTTAATGCCATTCATGATCCTATATAGAAGAAAAAGAGAATGGAGGAACAGAAGAAGGAGACAGAGGATACCCCGATTGGGGGTGATCAAACCTTGAATTAGGTTTGATTAATTTTTAAAATAATTTTAATTTTTTGGTATGTAAAACAATATTTTCTTTTGTTACGTTGGAGGGAAACCCCTTTTTACTTCGAGGATTTGGTTTTTCTCTCTTCTTGCGTGGTTGCTTTGGTTGTAGAAATATGATAATGAATTTTTTAAAAGCTTTTCGGATAATTCAGATCCTAAGAAGTTTAGAGTTTATACAAACTATTAGGATCTTAATAATTTGAAATAAATAACCATCTGATTGGATTCCTGTATTATCCGAGATCCTTAAATTTTATTTAAAAAATCTTGAAAGTTGATGGAACGTTTTCAAAGAAAAAGAACTATAAATGACAATCTTAGGTGTAAGGTAGATAGAACCTAATGTTAGCTTAAACTCCAATTGATATTTTGGTCATCTCTCTGAACATTACTTTGGATAGGTTTTATCATCTCGAAGAGAGTTTGTCTGAATCTTTTTTTAGGAGATGATCCCAAGTTTAGAATTTAGTGGGAAATATCCCTACTCAGGTAATATTGGGAAAGATCCCATATCTACTCCAATAAATGAAGATTTTTTTGCCAATGTCACATTCTCATTCATTTTGCGAAATGTCATTTTGTATTTGTTTTGAATTAATTTTTTTCCACATGTCATTTTATAGGTTTTTCTACTTTATTAAATTCCACATGATATTTTAATGTAATAATTGCATTAAATGTATTAATAAATGGATATCAATTTCATTAATGGACTTACCTTCTAATTTTAAAATTCTCAAATTAAAACTCATTATTTTTTTTTATTTATTTAAATTATTTGTTTAAATTTGGAAGATAAAAAATATTTTAATTTTAATAATTCATTATTTTTCTAATTTTCTTATAAATTCAAAGTTCTCAAATATTTAATCCTTTATATTTAATTTTCTTTAAAAAAAATTAACCCATGTAATACATGGGTCTCACAACTAGTAGTAATTTATTGGGGAAGATCCCAACTTAGAGTTTTATTGGGGAAAATCCCAACTTAAGTAAAACTGGGGTAGATTCCAAATTAAGAAATACTGGGGAAGATCCCAACTTTAGATAATAACTGGGGAAAATCCCAACATCAGATAATAACTGGGGAAAATACCAACTTCAAATAATAAATGGGGAAAATCCCAACTTCAGATAGTAACTAGGGAAAATCCCAACTTTAGATAATAACTGGCGAAAATCTCATTTCTTAAGATAACATGATAATGTTATAAACCTTAGAAATTTACTTTAGGATCTTAACATATGATCATAAATAGGAGGTTTTCCAAGTCACTAAAGCATGAAATGATCCCCTTATTCACATCCCATAGTTAGATATCATGCGTCCAAGCGAGGTGTAGAAACATAAACTCAAGAGAAATAGGTCATTAACTTTTTAAACCTTAGGATCTTAACATATGTTCAGAAATAAGAGGGTTTCCAAGTGACTAAAGCATGAAATTATCCCCTTACTCACATCCCATAGTAAGATACCGTGCGTCCAAGCGGGATGTGGAAACCCAAACACGAATGAGAGAGGTTATTATTAAGTACCCTTAATCGGATGAGAGATGATCGGTATCTATTTTTAGTGGCTACGATCCTTGAGTTTCTGCATGTTGCAAATGTTAATTTGGGGTGGGCGTTAGCTTGGCGAACATCCCTCTGATGCTTAAGTCAGTAGTGTTCTTAGAATAAAAATAAACAAAGAACATAAATGAGGGTAAGGAGTAGGTATGTACCTTGACTCGGTTGTGATGAATTGTGACTAAATTGACTTACATAATGTACGCTTCAAGGTGTATAGCATTTCATGATCCTGGAAAAATGCTTCCTTCTAGGGTAGCTAGCCAATATGCCCCCATTCTTGCTTCTGAATCAATGAGATAGGCATCACACTTCTGAGCATATAGGAAGGCATCTTTCTTCATGGTTGGCCAATAGTATCCTGTTCTTAACACTTTAGAACACAAGGATCTACCCCCAGTGTGGTTGCCATAATCCCCTTCATGTATGTCTTTTAGAACTTCCATGGCTTTTTGATCTTAGATATGGACCTACTATGGATTTATTGTATAATACTCCATCATTACAAAACATGAGATCCTCATCTTGAACGCTTAATAACATTTTTATTCTTTTAGGATTGTACCATTATGGAGATACTCTATGATGGGTTGTGTCCAGGATCTCAAATGTCTCTAAGGATCCTGACGGTTTGGATTGGGATGCTGAACATCGGGATCCTGGTAAGAGGTTCGAGGAATTGGGCCTCCAATTGCTATTATGTTGGCCATCTGATCATGCTCGTCGGGGTCGGCTAGTCTCCTAGAGGGATCTTCTATCGCCAGGATCATTATGTGGGTTATTGGGATCATGGTATCTGGTGGGATCCTGAAGGAAGACTCTAAGTTGGCTAATGTGTCTACCTCGGTGTTATTTTCTATAGGAACTTGATTCAAACTAAAAAGCTTCAAATCCAGAGGCTAATGTTTTCAGAATTTGTAGGTATAATGCTAGTCTTTCGCCTTTAACTACATAAATCCATTAAAGTGGTTAGTTATTAATAACGAATCGACATATGCCTGAAGATCCTTTATGTGAATATCATTGGCCAGTTATAGCCCCATGATCAATTCTTCATACTCTGCTTCATTGTCGGTTACATTGAATTCACAACTAACTGTCTGGGGTAGGATGTCCCACTGTGGCGATTTTAGTATGAACCCAAGGACTGCTCCTCTAAAGTTGGATGATCCATATGTAAAGAGTACCCACTCCCCCATGTTTTCTTCTTTTTGAATTCATTGGATTTCTAATTCTAGCTCAGGTTATAGATCATAAATAAAATCAGCCACAAAATCTGCTAATGCGTATGACTTTATTGAGGATCTTGGCTCATATCTGATGTCATATATGATGAGCTTCACTGATTACATAGTCATTCTGACTGACATTTCTGGTTTTCTCATGACCTTCTTAACAGGATAGTTAGTTTTGACATGTATGAGTCTCAAAATAATGTCTTAGTTTGGTGGAAGATGTACCTAGTGCAAGTATTACTTTTTCAAGGTGAGAGTACCTGGATTTAGGAGCCAAGAGACTTTTACTTACATAGTAAATATGATGTTGTTAACCGTTAAGATCTTTGGCTAGAATAGCACTTACAACATTCTAAGATACTGAAAGATATAGGAGGAGTGGTTCCCCATTTGAAGATCCTTGGCTAGGACTAGCTTATAATCCTCTCTTAGTGAACATGTAACCAAGGAACTTGCTTGCCTTCATTCCCAAGTGATATTTGGACGGGCCATGTTGAATTCATCTAATATATCAAATACTTCTTCAAGATCCCTGAGATGATCTTCATCTCTTTTGGATTCGACCACCATGTCATCATTGTAGACTTCCATGGTGTCCCCCAGTTTGTCCTTGAACATTCGATTAACCAGTCTTTGGTACATTGTCCCTACATTTTTAAGACCAAAACCCATAGCAATATATAAATTTATTCATGTAGGGGTTATTAAGGTAGTATCCTCTTGATCAGATGGTTCCATTTATATTTTTTGGAATCCAGCCGAGGCATCCACGAATGTTAGTAATCCATGGCATGTCGTGGCATCTATCATGGAGTCAATATGTAGCAAAGGGAAAGGATCCTTTGAGCAAGCCTTATTAAGATTCGTGTAGTCCATACATACTCGCTATTTTATGTTCTTCTTTTGTACTGCCACCACGTTGGTTAGCCATCTTGGGAACTTTAATTCTTTAACCATTCCTATCTTAAGATGTTTTTCAACATCGTCTTGGATGATTTGGTCCCTTTCGGGTGCAAACTTTCTTCTCTTTTGATATATAGAACTGAACGAAGGATCTATATTAAGTTTGTGAGTTATATTTTTTTGTTTATACATGTCATGTCTTCGTGTTTCCATGTGAAGGTTTTCCTTCTTTCTTTCAAGAATGTAACTAGTTCATTTTCGATGTCTTCTAGTATTGACGATCCCATGAGTACTTTGGCGTCAGGATCCTCAAGGTCTAGGGGAACTTCTTTTAAGATCTTGTTCTTCAGCTTCTAGTACATCTTTTTTCCCTTTGCTTTAACTGCTATGTTTTTCTTGTTAGTGTGGAAGGCTTCATCGAGGTCTTGTATCATTCTTTGGATTCTTGTTGATCGCCGATGATCTTCACTGTCCCCCACGGGGTAGGCATCTTGACGCATTGATGGTACGTCGCTGGAACCGCTTTCATGTCATGGATCTAGGGCCTCGTAATTTAACATTTTAGGAAGACAAGGCATCAATAACAGAAAAGCGTTGCATAGAATTTACCCCTTCGATGTGGATGGGTAGCTTGATCTCTCCAATAGTATGTTTCGTTTACCGTTGAATCCTATTAGTATTGAGAATCTATTGATTATCTCAGCTTTTGGGATGTTCAACTTGGTTAGAGCATCTAAAAGTATGATGTTCACTGAAGATCCTCCTTCTACCAGGATCCTTCTAATAAAGTAATTGGTGATGAAGATAGCTATCACCAAGGATCCTGGATATTTTATCTATCTTGTTCATCGAAGGTGATCTCTTTCTCGCATGTTATCGATGTGTTCTTTCGGGGTCTTTCTTCTTTCTCTGCCTTAGGCACCTTAGCATGTGTTTTTTCTGCTGAGTAAGAAGTTCCACAAATGTCAAAACCCCCATAAATAATTTTAATTACCCTTGCCTTTGAAAGAGGGGATCCTGGTTTTTCCAGGATCTTTGTAGGATCTGGTTCTTTTTCTTTGGATCTTTCTTTCCGTATTCCTGAGATCTCTTCAAGGTATGCTCTGCTCAGGATATATCTAATTTCCTTCTTGAGTGCTATACAATCTTTAGTGATGTGTCTTAAGTATTCATGGTATGCACACCACTTATACTTATCATTCTAGTCGGTGGACTTTTCTCCTCTCTTTAGCCACCTTGCTTTGTCGTCGAGATCCTGCATAACATAGATTATACCATAAACATCCATAAGAAAACAATAATCAATGATCTTGGGAGATTCATATTCCTCTCCTTCATCCTCAAGCGAATTAACCCTATGATGATCAGGTTTGGAGTACTATTTTGATTTGTAGGATCTCTGGGTCGAGGACTCGGCCTTCCTACTAGGATTGTCGTATGAATTTGGGGTGTTGGTCCTTTTCTAAATTTTCTTTTATCTTCTTCTAGTTTAATGAATCTCAACATTATACATATGACTTCATCCATTCTCTTGCACATGGTCATTAAAAGATCCTCATAGACTGGAGAATCCTTCTTTAACCTCAATTTACGAGCTTCCACGGCAGCGGCCATGTCAATATTTGTAACACCCAGAATCCAAAAGGCAATCAAGGAAAGAGAAACCCTAAGTCAAGAAGGTCTACTCGTCGAGTCCTAGGCTCGACGAGTAGAAGCAAGATTAGGACGCGGGTGGAAGGACCTACTCGACGAGACGGGAGGACCTACTCGACGAGTTGGTATGGGTTTGAGAAACCCTAAATCCGGGTTTTGTACCCTATTTAAGCATCCTTAACCCACCACCCCCCCGGCCTCACTTACAGCCTCCATTGTCCAAACCTTAATCCACGAAACCCTAGAGCCTTGTGTGAGTTTATGAGCCATTTTGAGTAAACTTTGTGTGATTTGAAGCTTGTAGAAGAAGAAGAAGAAGTTAGAGGACTCCAAGAGAAGATTGTAGATCCAGAAACAACATTCCATCCTCTTCATTTTCTGGTAATCAAGTCTCTAACTTGACCACTGGTTTCTTAGATCTGTTTATTTCATCTTTATGAGGGTTTTTGTCCAAGAAGCTTGATCTATGGGACATGGACGTCCCAAGCAAGGATCTCTTAAGATCTGGAACCATTAAAGATTGTTATGGCATAAAGGTACAAGCTTTATGCCATTAGAGCCCCATGCAAGCTATGGAGATGTCATTTTGGCCCTATTGAGCCCAAAGGGCCATGCATGGAGGAAAACGCAGAAGCTTTATGTGTTCAAAAGATGTCTAAGGCCTAGATCTATGTGAGTATGCTTTAGTGTGGAATTCTATGGCTTTTGGACAAGAATCTATGTCTTAAGGTGTTAGAGTTTGAGCTTAATCATTTTAGGAAAGGTATTAATGGGTAAAGTTGGAAACTTTACCCCTATAGTAGTATTTCCAGAGTCTATACGAAGTTTGGGGTTTAGGTCTGAAGTGTAGGGGCTTAATCTATTAAGTAGGCCCAAACCGACTAGGAACTCGGCGAGTCCATGGACGGACTCGACGAGTTGAGTTGATACTGTCCCGATTCTGTACAGGATGAACTCGACAAGTCTGTGAAGGAACTCGACGACTTGGTTCGTGTTTTCGCCAATATGAGTAGCAAGGAAACTCGGCGAGTCAGTGGGGTGACTCAAAGAGTTGAGTCAGCTCGGAGCGTTGACTTGGACCGTTGACTTTAACTTTGACCATGGTTGACCTAGTTTACTTTTGAAGGCTTTTGGACAAGAATATGTGAGGGGTGAAATGGTCTTCTACCCCCGTGAGGACTTATGGTTGAGTTATAAGAATCCCAGACTTATCTAAGTTGTATGATGGTCGGTAGCTCGGAGAGTCGAGAGGTCAGCAGTTCGGGGATCTGCTAGCTAGCAATGGGAGGTTTATTCGCGGGATTCGACAGTCAGCTAGTGAGGTTAGTCACCTCACTGTTTGCATGGGTCTACGGCCATAATTCCGGCCCATTTAGTTTATGTATGGTAGGAAGATGGGCGATGATGGACATCTTCTACCCCGGGGGTTAGCTCTAGGTATTGTATGATAGTATGTTATTCCAAACCAAGTTCCGATGACGGGCGGTGCCCGAGGAATGTTTGCATGTTAGATTATACTTCTTGTCTGTGTGATACTTGTATGTGCCTGGTAGGGAGGTGAGTGTGGGCGAGGTCCAACATCTCATCACTAGCTGAGTATGGACGGGGTTCCATATCTCATTCATAGCATAGTAGGGGCGGGGCCCATGATAGGAGAGAAGTGAGTGTGGGCGGGGAGCGTATCCCACTATCAGCAGGAGTGTGGACGGGGTTCCTGTTGGATTAGGTGTCTAAGTCCATAACTATTTCTGGTATGTACTTGACCTGGTTGGCATGGTCCATTTGGGTTGCATGGCATTGCAATACTTGGATAGACCAAATAAGAGAAAAAGGACACTTAAGGTTTATTAATATATTATAACTTCTAATATATTAATAATATTATTTACTTAGTATTGATCAAGAATTAATTTGGAATTAATTAAGTGATCAAAAAGAGACTAATTAAATATATGGGGTTGATTGTGTAAATCATCTATTCTTTTATAGTGGGCTAATGATCCATGGTTTATTGAATTGGGCTAAAACCCATAAGGTGCTGCATGGATAGTCCATGGAGGTTATAAACCCATGGATCATGGAATATGAAAAGCCATGCACATTAGGGTTTACATGGAGTAACCCTACATGTGGCACACTATATAAGAAGCCCTATGGTAAGTAAAATCGGCCACTAAGTGAAGAACTAGAGGGCTAGCCAATTTTTGAGTGATAAGTGTCTTCTCTCAAGGTTATTACAAGTGTTGTGGTGTTGTGTGAGACATTTGAGGCATCACACTTGAGGTGCTAGGCTCACAAGGTTCTCAAGGAATCCAAGAAACAAGAAAGGTATGTTTTCTTACTTGCTTTTATGATTCAAGTCCCCCATGCCATGCTAGATAGGTTATGAACCTTGGAAATCAAATTTGCATTTATCTTAGTAAAACATAGATCCAAGGTTTCTAGGGTTACATGTACACCTTAGGAGTGTTAGAATGCTCAAAAACCCTTTAGTGGTATCAGAGAGTGGTTTGTTTTCTTGATACTTGATGCAAATTGTTGAAGAAAGTCGAAAAATATGCATTCTGCTGAGTGAACTCGCCGAGTCCATGGGGAGACTCGACGAGTCCATGCCTAAAATCATCCTACTCGTCGAGTAGGTTCATGCACTCGACGAGTAGAATGCCCAGAGCGCAGTTTTTCGAGTTTTGTTGCTGGAAATGGACTAGAAACATTACCCTAAACTGTTTTGGTCTTATAAAACTTGTTTTAGATGGTGTAATGGTTATGCTAATCCATTTATAATGGCTATTATCAAAATTTCAAGTTATGTATAATTTATTTATGATTCTTGAAATTGTTGATATGGATATTCATACACTTATGAGTTTAGAAGATCATAGGAATTATTTGCAAATAGTTTGTTAGTTTAATTCTTGATCTAGATGTGTTTTAATGGAATCCATAATTTGTCCTCAAGTTATGGATTACCAAAAGTCACTCTTTTAAAGTCCATTAAAGAAACACATAGGTTACATAAAATGAAAAGTCTCTCATTTTAATAAACCATTAACTCATAAGTTATGAAAGATGAAAAGTTTTGAAAGTTACAAAACTTGCCCTCAAGTTTTGGAACATGTAAAGTCACTTTAACAACTTTAGTTCCAACCCCTAGAATTTTAAAAGTTAAAATTCAACCCTTATACTTTATAATATTATAAGTTAATAATATATATATATATATATATATATATATATATATATATATATATATATATATATATATATATAAGAACAAGTCGTTTTACCGTTAGTAGGCCTCATTCATGAAGCCGGTCTATAAGGGGGTATAAGGTTGTTGCCTATAAAATGGCAGCTTAATGGGTGTCCACTCTCACCCACCGCTTCCTTGACTGGTGGAGGGTCGTTAGCCGAACGGGTAGGACAATGACTTTAATCCTCATTAAATGTATGATGAATGTAAAGTAACTAAATGTTTTTATAAATTCCCAATCTTAGTTACTTTAGGAAAATGTGAATAAGGTGCTAACCCATAAAATTACACTTTGCACTTTGCTTAAGTCGTTAGTAGAGCGTGTGTGGTTAACCGGCACACTAACCTGGACCTAACAAGGTAGGCAAAGGGTCGCTTAAGGTTTATCATAGATCAGTGGAGCGCGTGTGGTTAACCGTCACATCGGTTGAGTGATAAACATTAAGAGTACCAAGTAATTTGCATGGTTTCTTCACACCTTGTTTTGTAATCCTCGGCATCCCAGTCACAAAACTTGAAGGGCACACTCGAGATTGAAACATGCCATTGAAAAGTTCAATGAATCTCAAAGAATCTAGAAATTTCAAAACAAATTAAAACCTAATAATTTATTTCGTTTTTCATGGTGGAAATTGGTGAATTGTCATTCATCTACCTTCAAATATTTTATAGCTTGGATTACGGCATCCCTCTTCTAAGTTACAAAATATTGTGTTGGGTCCTAGCCTTAATATTACATTTGGGTGTCTTACTAAGGACTATCCTTATATCTAATCTAGGCTTGTCTTTCTTCTTTTTCAGATGTCTTCCAACAATGCTGCTTCTGGCTCAAACCCTACCGGCTCCTCTCTCATGAACCTTTGTAGGAGAGTCATCTTCGATGGTTCCAACTTTATGGATTGGATCCGGAACATCAGGATAGTCACTCGTTACGAGGACAAGGAATATGTCCTCGACAAGGAGCTTAAGGAACTTGATGAGTCGTCTGCTACTCCAGAGGAGATCACTGAATTCCGAGCACATGAGAGAGATGCTACTAAGGTGGCATGTATCATGTTGGCCACGATGACAGCCGAGCTCCAAAAGTCCTATGAGGACTTTTACCCTTTTGAAATGCACCAGGACTTGATGGATAGGTACCATCAGAGTGCTCGTCAAGAGCGGTATGAAATCATCTCCTCCATGATAACAACCCAGATGAAGGATGGTGAACCCATCACGGGCCACATGCAGAAAATGCAAAGATTCGTGGACCATTTGATGAAATTGAATGTGAACTTCCCTGAGGATTTGGCAATTGACATTATTTTGCACTCCTTACCTTCGTGTTATGATCAACTCTGAATGACATACCACATGAACAAGGAGGAAGTTACACTCAGCAAACTTCAAGGACTTCTGAAGACCGCCGAAAGTGGTCTTAAAAGTAAATCGGTTGTTACTACTTCTACTCCTATCAACGCCCCTGTTCTGGCTATCGGGAAAGGTAAGTGGAAGAAGAGGAAGAGCCCTTCGAAGGGTACCAAGGTAAAGTCCCTTGACGGCTCCTCTTCAAGTGAAACCAAGAAAGGTTATGTCGCTCATTCTACCAACCCTAATTAGGCTGAATGCTTCTATTGCCATGAAAAGGCGCACTGGAAGCGAAACTGCCCAAAGTACTTGCAAGATGTTAAGGATGGAAAAGTGAAACCCAACCATGCAGGTATTTACACTATATTTTCTAATAACTCACCCTATTCTAATTATTGGGTCCTTGATACAGGTTGTGGTATTCACATATGTTCTGATTTGCAGGGACTAAGAAGAAGTGAGAATGTGGAGCATGGGAAGATAAACTTGATCATGGGGAATAGGAAAGTTACACCTCTCACCAAGATTGGAGTTTATTCTTTGTTGCTAAGTAGTGGGTTAACATTAGATTTGAATAAATGTTGTTACTCGTCTGAAATGGTGAGAAATATTATTTCCTTTCATGGTTTGTACAAACAAGGTTTTACCTTTTCGTTTGATAATGAATGTGGTGGTATTAATGATTTCTTTAGTAATATTCTTTATTTTAAAGCATTACCTTGTGATGGTGTGTATGAAATTGTGTCGGTTGTTGATAACCTAGGAAATAATGTGTTGTGTATCGATTCTTCCACTAGCTTGGATAAAGCATCATTATGGCATTGTCGTCTTGGACATGTAAGCAAGAAACGCATAGGCCAACTCCAAATGGATGGAGTCTTGGAGTCATTTGACCTAAAGTCAGATGATAGTTGTGAATCTTGTTTGCTTGGGAAAATAGTCACCCTTCACTGGTACTTGTGCTAGGGGTGAGGGTTTGTTGGAACTCATACATACTGATGTGTGTGGACCCTTCAGAACCGCCACAAGGGATGCTAACCGCTTCTATGTGACTTTTACTGATGATTATAGTAGATATGGATATGTCTACTTAATCAAGCATAAGTCAGAAACCTTTGAAAAGTTCAAGGAGTTTAAACAGGAAGTGGAGAATCAGTTGGGCAGGAACATTAAGATGCTTCGATCCGATCGAGGTAGTGAGTATCTTAGTACAGAGTTCCTTGACTCTCTTAAGGAATGTGGGATTGTCTCACAATTGACACTTCCCAGGACACCACAGCTTAATGGTGTGGCTGAGAGGCAAAATCGAACCTTGTTGGATATGGTTTGTTCCATGATGAGTCGAGCTTCGCTACAATTCTCATTTTGGGGGTATGCCTTAGAGACTGTCGCCCATATCCTTAATGTAGTCCCTACAAAGAAGGTTGCCAAAACACCTCACGAGATGTGGACTGGAAAAGTTCCCAATCTAGATCACATCAAGATTTGGAGTGGGTGAGGCTTTTGTGAGGTGCGAGACTCATGATAAGATCGAACCTCGAAGTGAGAGGTGTATTTTCATCGGCTACCCACAGAAATCCTTTGGTTACCTCTTCTACAGACCCAGTCACAATGTGGTCTTTGTAGCAAGGAGAGGAGTCTTTCGCGAGAGAGAGTTCATAAGCCAAGGAACACAGTAGGAGGCAAATTGACCTTGAAGAAATTCAAGAGTCAAGTGGCGAAGGAACCTCAAACCCTAGAAATCAACCAGATGAGGAAACTCCTGTTGATCCGACAGACGAGTTTGTACCTCTGAGGCGTTCCACGAGAGTTAGGAATGCACCTGAGCATTACTATGGTTTCCATATTACTGCGGAAGGTGATACCCTTATCAGTGATAGCACACTGGTAAGTCTGGATAACCTAACAGCTATACGGAAGCCATGGTAGGCCCTGAGGCGGCTAAATGGAAAGAGGCTATGGACAGCGAGATACAGTCCATGTATGACAATACAGTCCAGGTCGTAAGACCGTCGGGTGCAAATGGATCTTCAAGAAGAAGACCGACACGGATGCTAATGTACACACTTATAAGGCGCGACTGGTTGCAAAGGGCTTTTCTCAAACTCCGGGAGTTGATTATGATGAGAGCTTTTCACCAGTAGCAAAGATTAAGTCTATTAGGGTTATGTTAGCCATTGTTGCATTTCATGACTATGAAATATGGCAAATGGATGTCAAAACCGCTTTCCTTAATGGAAAGTTGGCTAAGGATGTTTACATGAATCAGCCAGAGGGTTATATCAGTACAGAGTACCCTAATAGAGTGTGTAAGCTTGAGAAATCCATCTATGGATTGAAACAATCACCTCGCAGATGGAATCTTTGTTTCGATGAGAAAGTCAAAGAGTTTGGATTTTCGAGGAACGAAGATGATTCCTGTGTATATGTCAAGGCTAGTGGGAGTATAGTGAGCTTTTTGGTACTGTATGTGGATGACATATTACTTATAGGAAATGACATCCCAACTCTGCAGGAAGTGAAATCCTGGCTTGGGAAGTGTTTCGCTATGAAGGACCTTGGAGAAGTTGCCTATATCCTAGGGATAAGGATTTTGAGAGACAGGAGTAAAAGACTAATTGGACTTAGTCAGAGTACCTACTTGGATAGGTTGTTGAATAGGTTCAGCATGCAGAATTCCAAGAAAGGAGAGTTCCCAATCCAGAGTAACGCCAGATTAAGTAAGACTCAGAGCCCGAGTACAAGACTCAGAGCCCGAGTACAGAGGCTGAGATAGCAGAGATGAGTCGAGTACCGTATGCTTACGCTGTGGGCTCGATCATGTATGTTATGAATTGTACTCGTCCTGATGTGGCCTTTGCGTTGAGCATGGTCAGAAGATATCAAGGGAACCCTGGCAAGTCTCATTGGATTGTGGTAAAGAACATTCTCAAGTATCTGTGGAGGACTAAGGACTGGGTCCTTACCCTCGATGGGAGTGTTGACTTGAGAGTAGTAGGGTATAGTGATGCTAGCTTTCAGACTGATAGGGATAATTTCCACTCTCAGTCAGGCTGGGTCTTTACCTTAAACGGAGGAGCAATTACTTGGAAAAGTTCCAAGCAGGAGATAGTGGCTGATTCAACTTGCGAATCAGAGTATATAGCGGCAAGCGAGGCAGCAAAGGAGGCTATATGACTAAAGAACTTCATTGGAGACCTTGGGGTTGTACCAGCTATAAAGGGGCCTGTGGAGATTTTCTGTGATAGTGAAAGTGCAGTTTCCTTAGCCAAGGAACCAAGGGATCACGGGAGATCCAGACACATCGACAGAAAATACCATTTCATCAGACATCGAATTGAAGAAGGACTCCCCATGGAAAAGAGGGTATCATCGAATGAGAACCCATCAGATCCCCTCACGAAGGGACTGGGTAGGGTTAAGCATCTCCAGCATGCGAGGCGCATAGGGCTGAACGATGATATTGGTTTTAGTAATTAGATAGCTTTGAAATTTGTAAAGTGAAATTGACATTTGATGATAAATAAAAGTTGTTGTTTATTTATAAGTAAAGTGTTGCTATCTTCTGTCAATCGTTTACTATCATTTCATTTTGCATGTTTTGACTTCCAGAATAATTATGTTTGTGTATATCATATTATTCAAATTCCCCACAGTCGGTCGTATGTTGGAAGTAGATATGAATCAAGACTGTCATGAGTTGGCTTGTAGATTTCTAAGATGTTGGACATAGAAAGAGTTGCTACAACACTCATGAGTGCTCATAAGTTCTGAGTATTGGATTCAACCCACGCTCACTTGTATCACTTCATGGAATTTATCTCGAGTGATCGTGAGACGGTAATATCATATGAGTCTTCAAACCTAGAGATATGAGTTGTTGACTATGAGTTGGTTATACATTGATTGTACAAAAACGCATTGGTAACTCGATGTTATAAAACGTGCCTTTGCGTATAATTCAACAATTAGTAGAACAAGCATATGAGTCGAAGTTTATCTGTTCCTTCTTGGATTAGAAGCGATATCTGGGCCCCTCTATGATTTTGTTGTGACCTATGTATCGGGCCCGGTCAGAACTAAATTGATGTGTTCGATTAAGTTCTATGTCAAACAAATCGGAAATCGGGAAACAAACTGCTGGACAATAAGTAAGACATTGTTACATGTATTTGTCCGGCTGATATCTAGAACAGGGGATTATATGATCACTTATCTTAAATGGCATATCATCATCATCTCAGTTTTGCGAGACCTTGAAAGAGCTACGATTGTTGATCGGTTCCTGAAGTCATACTTGCAGTTATAGTTATTAGACTTATCCAAGAGGGAGACTGTTGGATAAGGTGTCTAAGTCCATAACTATTTCTGGTATGTACTTGACCCGGTTAGCATGGTCCATTTGGGTTGCACGGCATTGCAATACTTGGATAGACCAAATGAGAGAAAAATGACACTTAAGGTTTATTAATATATTATAAGTTCTAATATATTAATAATATTATTTAATTAGTATTGATCAAGAATTAATTTGGAATTAATTAAGCAATCAAAAAGAGACTAATTAAATATATGGGGTTGATTGTGTAAATCATCTATTCTTTTATAGTGGGCTAATGATCCATGGCTTATTGAATTGGGCTAAAACCCATAAGGTGCTTCATGGATAGTCCATGGAGGTTATAAACTCATGGATCATCGAATATGAAAAGCCATGCACATTAGGGTTTACATGGAGTAACCCTACATGTGGCACACTATATAAGAAGCCCTATGGTAAGTAAAATCGGCCACTAAGTGAAGAACTAGACGGCTAGCCGATTTTTGAGTGATAAGTGTCTTCTCTCAAGGTTATTCCAAGTGTTGTGGTGTTGTGTGAGAGATTTGAGGCATCACACTTGAGGTGCTAGGCTCACAAGGTTTTTAAGGAATCCAAGAAACAAGAAATGTATGTTTTCTTACTTGCTTTTATGATTCAAGTCCCCCATGCCATGCTAGATAGGTTATGAACATTGGAAATCAAATTTGCATGTATCTTAGTAAAACATAGATCTAAGGTTTCTAGCGTTGCATGTACACCTTAGGAGTGTTAGAATGCTCAAAAACCTTTCAGTTCCATGACTCATCAGTAGCAGGGCAGGGGCGGGGCCCAAGATAGGCGAGGCCTTAGGACAGAAATACATTTAGAGTATGTTTTCTTTATGTGCAAGTTCTTATTTATGATATTGTTATATGAGTATAGCGGGCGGGGCCCAGAGACAGGCGGGGCCTAAGGGAAACAGATTTGTATACCGAGCGGGGCTCAACGCCAGGCGGGGCCTGATGCCGAGCAGGGCACGATGCCGGATAAAGTTCGTTGCCAGGCGAGGCCCAATGTAGGGGCAGGTGCCCAGTATATGTGGTTATGTGTATGATATGTGGTAGTATGGGGAACTCACTAAGCTTCGTGCTTACGGTTTTCAGTTTTGGTTTCAGGTACTTCCTGTAGCGGAGGGAAGAGCTCGGGATGACTGCATCGCACACACCATAATGTTTTAGCCTTGGATGTTTTACTTTGATGTTTTGTTACTCTGATTGTAATGTTTGAGATATTGAAAATGTTTTGATGAAAATATTTGATAACTATGGTTTCACTTAATGATTTAAAATGAAATTTTTGACCGTATTTTTGGGATGTTTCAAGTTGGTATCAGAGATTTGGGTTGAGGGATTTGCGCACACTCTCGGGGGTGTCTGAACTCAAACTGAGGACTTGGTATGAAAATTTTCAAAAATAAAACCATTTTTATTAAAAGGATTTGGAAAGGGAAAAAAGGGTGTAGTGCATGCAATCAGCCGAGTTCAAGTAAGTTCTCCCAAATTACCCGTTCATGTTTGCTTAGTTATGATATGCTTATGAGAATTGCATGCTAGATTAGGACTAAGGATCTAGGAAGGATGCCTTATGTGCCTATTAGAAGAGTATCAGCTTTATGAGAATTGCATGCCAGTTTAGGACTAAGGATCTAGGAAGGATGCCTTATGTGTCTGTTATATGTATCTCAGCTTTATGAAGCGCATGCTAGTACAGATTAGTCAGTGATGACCTGAATGAGATATGCTAGATTGCATGTACTCAATGCTCAAATGCTGCTTGCTTTGTGCTTTTAGGAGTTCTAGTTATCTTTTACTAACTAGTAAAAGAATATGTTAAGTTACATATTGCAAGAACTAAATAATTTCAGAAGGTTAGGATTAGCCTTATTTCGCAGCTCTCGTTTGAGTCAACCCGTTGTAGGGTAGAACCTCTCATTCGAAGAATTATCTAGTCTTAGTGATATGTAATGGTATTTGCGAGGTAGTTAGGGGGAGATAGCAGGGACTTCTTATGCGGCTGATGGCGGAGAGTGGGATGGTGATTAACTTAGGGCAAGCCTAGGATGAGAGTAGTGCTAGGAGAAGTAGTAGTAGGAAGGGACTTGGTGGAGTAAAATAAATTCTTGAGGAAAGTACGGATAGATGTGGAAGGTAGTACGGGCCCGTACTACTGAAAGCAGAGGATCCGTAATCGAATCAAGGAAGGCTGAGATGAACCCAGGAAACTTGTAGTGTGTGTGTGTGATCCCTCTAGTTATGATGAGTATTTTGATGGTTATTATGATATGTTGCAGCATGGTGACGCTACGTACTAGACCAGTTCGCACTTCAGGAGCCGGTGAGGGATCTGGTTCGAGCTCAGGAGCCGGGCAGCTCGACGAGTAGATGAGAGGGTTTATATCAGCTTAGGTTACGTGCAGTATATTGGACCAGACTCCTTTGATCTTCGGTACGGTCAAGGAGGGCATACTGGAGATTTTGGATGAGAGGCTGGGACCCTTCCGTATTGAGATGGCGGCCATGCTAGGGCGCGTACATTGACATTCCGAGAGTTCAGAGCTTGTGGAGCTCCAGAATACCATGGGGCTAAGGACCCCAATGCTAGTAGCAGCATATGGTTGGCTGACGTCGCCAACGCCTTTCGCTCCAGCCGATGTCCCGAGAGGGACAAGGTCCGACTCGCCTCCTGTCTTTTGAAGAACAGAGCACGTGATTGGTGGGAGGAGGTTTGACATGCTATTGAGGATGATGCCACGTTGGACGCGATGACATGGCGTGACTTCTCGTCCAGGTTCAAGGCCGAGTTTGCACCAGTTATTGAGGTGCAGCAGTTAGCATAGGAGTTCCAGGACCTCTAGTAGACTACAGAGACAGTGGCGGAGATCACCTCCAAAATCAAAGAGAGAGTCCTTCTTGTTCTGTAGTATGTGGCGGATGAGGAGATGAAGAAGGCTCGGTACCACGAGATGCTGAGGAGCGACACCAGACAGTTTGTGAGCCGGTCCAGCTGCAAGACGCTGGAGGATATGATCGCTCAAGCCAGAGAGAGGGAGATTGACTTAGAGGCAGAAAGGAAGAGGAAACCAAACGAGATTCAGACACCAACGGGTCGGGCAAGAGGCCCAAGGGGTAAGATTCGAGATCGAGGGGTTGTCAGTACCGTAGCCGTTGTGGCAAGTGCGGTAGGACGCACGAGGGTGCGTGTAGGAGCGGTGGTGGTGGTGGTGATTCTTGCTACTTCAAGAGCGATCAGATCGGTCATTATAGCAGGGATTGTACTGCTACTACTACCCAGGGATCAGACCTGATCTGCTTCCATTACAGTCAGCGGCGCCACAAGAAGGACCAATGTCCGAGTCTTGTTATAGCAGGATAGGTGATGGGACTTGCCCCTGCGACGTTGAGGATCACCGACGGCCGACAGGGTCGGGCAGAGGCATCTGCAGCTAGGAGAAGGGCTTTCCAGATGACCATAGGGGAGGCACGGGCAGCTTCCGATGTTGCAGGTGTGTATCTCTTACTTTCCTATCTATTCTTATTTATGATTTTATTACTATTTTCTCGTATCCATATGATTAGTTGTATCTTGGAATTATACTTCCTGTCTATGTTCGGATTATATGACATCTGCATACCATGGGTCTTAAGGTAGTAGTGTGGAGACGTCTCCGTGAAAAGTGGATTCTCAGGATGCGATAGCGGTAGCAAGAACGATTGGAACTTGGGAAGTGTTCTGATAGTTTTCAGGGGCCTTACTGCTTTAGTGTCGGTTAGTTTTGACAACACTAACAGTGGTAAGCGTGGTTGCCAGAAAAATTGATCATTGGATGATGCGAAGAATTGAGGATCTTCTCAGCAGGGTGTGTCGTAAGATGTTAATTGAACCAAACTGGGGGAGAGTTCTCCAGGGGTTCAGGAGCAGAAGGAAGGATGAAATTAGGATGAGTTCGCATTTCCGTCAGGAAGGAAGGCGGCCCAAGGGACTGATTGGATTGAGGAGTAGGTGAGTTGGGAGTTTGGGAAACTTCCCAACGTGGGGTTCGCGTCATGTTTGTGTTCGACAGTTGGCTTTGGGGACCAGGTTGAGGAAATTCCCGTCAGGACGCAAATTCAGCCAGGATGTTAGGTCGTATGCATCATTGAAGTGGAAAGTGTTGTAAGACTGCGGTATAGCCGTAGCATTCACTAGCATCCAGACAGCGTGGAAAGTGATGTAAGAATGTGGGTTAGCCGCAACATCCATTAGCAGCGAGTTAGCGGAGTGTGGGCGGGGGCCCGTATCTCCTAGACAGCAGAGTGTAGGCGAGGCCCGTATCTCCTAGTTAGCGTGATCGGAATCAAGAAAGGATAGTTCACTGATATTTGAGGTGGATTTGGACCTGTGTAGCCCTAGATAGGTGAGATATGTGGGAAAGACCGCTCCATAGTATGGTTTGGGTGAGATCCGTGGGCGAGGACCTTACGATTATAGCAATGCAGGTGGGACCTGGCAGAGACCATAGGGTCAAAGTAGGGGATCGGGGATCCCAAGATCAGGTAGCCAGGCGGCAATGTAGATAGAGCAGTTTTAGATAGCTGAAGTTTTCTTCGGAGGTCGCTGGGAGCGACTGAGAGATTGTGCTTGGATTCAGTAACCGGTGAGAGTCCGGTATTCTAGGTAATGGCAGCTCAGTTGGGACCAGGGTCGTCTCGGTTCATACGGAAAGCGGATAAGAAACAGCAGGATCTCCAGACAGGTAGTGATAAGGGAATTTTTGTGTGGAGCAGCTAGTTGACCGGGAGGTTCTAAGTCACTCACAACAGGATGAAATAATCTCAGAGTGAAAGGGTTCGACTCTGTTGCGCATCTCTCGTGTAACGAGCCAAAAATCAAGGGTAAAGATTTCACTTTTAATATAGTCAAAACATAGATATCATTATTTCCAAACATGCAAAACATTATTAATTAAAACATTTATCAGAGTCCATCCCAAAATCATTCAATGCGGAAAACATGGGTGTGTGCACTACGATCAATCTGGGCCCTTCTTTTCCAAACCGATGATACCTGAAACAATAAACCAAAACTGTAAGCACAAAGCTTAGTGAGTTCCCCAGAGCATACCACACACACAATCCGCATATCACATAACATGTTAGCTATAAAAGCTACCTATATCACATACGCCATGCATACATAAACTTGTAAGGATTTCGTAGGCTCCCCCCAGGGTCTTACACCATTGTGCCATGGGCTACCCCACATGGTCTTTACCTAGGAATGCCATGGGCTACCTCACATGGTCTTATATCCAATTGCCACGGGCTCCCCCCCCCCCCCCCCCGAGGTCGTCCATGCAAGTATCACAAAGACAACTAGCATAGAACACATCACATAAATTCAGGTTTCCAGATTGCGGGTTTTATGAGAGTATGAGTGGTCGGCCAAGGAGTCAGACAGAATTCAGGTTTCCAGATTGCGGGTTTAGGTGGTGAAGGATTGTGTACTGCATGGGATTGTGGAATCGTCTTCTCTGGAATGAAAAGAATTCCATTGGATTTAGTCTCCTTTAAAATTCATCGGGTTGTCGGGAATGGTAAAGAATGATTTTGAGGACGAAATCGAATTTAAGTGGGGGAGAGTTGTAACATCCCATTTTTCAAGTAGCTTCAAGTTCATCCCTCGGATTTGAATTAGGTCACTTTTGGCCCTTGGTTTTGAAGGAAGTGGCAAAAGGAGGGCCTAGTGGAAAAAAGGAAGTTTTGGGGTTGAAGTAGTATGCCAGGCGTACATATGGTACGCTAAGCGTACTAGGGCGCGCCCTAGTACGTTGGGCGTACGCATGTGTACGTTGGGCGTACGTGTGCCAGAAAGGAACCCTAACTTTTAGGGTTTGTAGAGTATTTAAACACTTTATGGACCATTCCCTTTCATCTCATTCAGCCTCCACACCTCCCTTAGCCGTCTTGAGAGAACCTTAGCCTTCTAGTGATCATTCTTGAGTTTTTAAGAGTGTTCTTGTGCCTTTAAGAAGAAGTTTGTGCATCATGGAGCCAAGGAGGGAAGAGTTAGCTTGTAGATCTTGGTTTATCATCTGTTTTGGGAACTCCACAAGGTATAAAGTTGTTACCTTTAAGCTTATTCCTTCTAGATCTATTCTTGGTGGATTATTTGCCCTCTTTTATCCCATAAAAGTCCCATTATTATGCATGATTCATTTTGGACGATTTGAGCTGTCCTTTCAGACTCTAGAATATGTCCTAATGCATAAAAATGTAGTCCCTTGGGCTAGTTGGGTCCCTAGTTCTTGGTAGGAGGTCTTAATGGATTAAGACCATGTATTGAGCCCTTTTCAGTCGACCAAAGTCTTAAAGTTTGAGACTGTATGTAACACCCGGAATCCAGAAAACCAAGAAAGGAAAGAAAAACCTTAAGTCAAAGGGGTCAACCCGTCGAGTCTAGGGAAGAACTCGGCGAGTCGGGTCGGGTTCCGTGTCAAAGATTAAGTGACCAACTCGGCGAATCGGCGAGTGGACTCGACGAGTCTGGTCTGGGTTTGGAAACCCTAATTTCGGGACTTGGTACCCTATTTAAGCATCTTATTCTCTTCCCTAGGGCTCATTTGCGGCCCCTATTGTCCAGAACTCGAAACCCTAGCCACCCAACTCCATTGTTGAGCTAGTTCTTGCCTTGAGAGTAAATTGAAGCTTGGAGAAGGAAGAAGGACCTTGGTAGTGCAAGAACAAGCTATAGATCCAGAGTTGGGGTAGCATTTCAGACCATTTAGAGGTAAAAAGCTTATACCTTGACTGTTAATCATCTAGATCCCCTTTCTAGCATAGATTTTGTACATTTGGACCATTTCCAAGGTCAATCCGAACATTGAGCCATTGAGGACGAAAAGGACTTATGATCTAAGCATTTTTGAGCTTTAGAAGCTCTGAGGGGGGCAGCTTTACCCAGCCATGGTTTCATTTCATGACCTAGGCCTTCTTTGTAGCTTGGATTAAGTGTTCTAGCCTCATAATACCTTGCATGCACGTAAAGTTAACAACTTTACGTGCAATGCTAGCATTAGAAGTCCAGATCTATGGGTTGAAGGTGTTGAAAGGGACTGTAATCGACATAATAGAGATGCCACAAGGTGGACTCGGCGAGTCAGTTCATGGACTCGGCAAGTCGGCTCGCAAACCCAAACCCTTCTGTTTATGATTCGGATCAGTGAGTGGAGTTAGTAAAGGATTCAACCAGACTGGGTCCGTAATGGACATGAAGATCATAGTACTCGACGAGTTCGAAGAGAAACTCGGCGAGTCCAAGACAATCTTCTTGGTTATGAAGATGAACTCGACGAGTTGTTCATATAACTCGGCGAGTCATGGCCTAGATATTTATACGATGATGATGAACTCGACGAGTTCAAGGATGAACTCGGCGAGTCGGTTGAAGATAGTCCGAAGTGTTAGATGAAGGAGAACTCGTCGAGTTCTCGCTAGACTCGATGAGTGGAGTCGAGGTTGTTTTGGGATTTGAGGAGCATGGACTCGGCGAGTTGGTAGAACAACTCGGCGAGTCGGGTCAATTGGAAATTTGACTTTGACCAGGAACTTGACCAGAGTTGACTTAGGTGACCTCTGGAGGACAGTTTAGGCTAAGTATTATTTTTGGTATTGGTAGCTCAGGGAGCTAGAGGAGCAACGTTTCGGAGAGTTGTCGGATAGCAGCCAGAGGGTTAGCGGCAGAGTTCTGCATTGCAGGTGAGTTTTCCTTCCAGTAGGAACGGGTCTACGGGCACAATGTCGGCCCGTTTAGTTAGCAGTAGTTCCGGACTACAGTCTGATGCAGTAGTTTAGTATGCTTGGTGTCTTTGTGATACAGGCATTGTATGTGTTATGTGTTCCGGACTATGGTCTGATGCAGTATGCAGTATATGTGTTCATATTATATGCCATGATTATGTTATGCTATGTTCAGTCAGTTCCGGACTTCGGTCCGATGCAGTCCCGGACTTCGGTCCGATGCAGTTCCGGACTTCGGTCCGATGCAGTGGGCAAGGCCCAAGTCAGTTCCGGACTTCGGTCCGATGCAGTGGGCAAGGCCCAGTATGTGCTTTATATGTTATTGTATGGTATGTGGTAGCTTGGGGGAGCTCACTACGCTTCGTGCTTACAATTTCAGTTTTGGTTTCAGGTACTTCAGCTAGCAAAGGGAAGGGCTCGGGATGATGGCATGGCACACACCACAGTTTAGCCTGGGAGATTGACTCTGATATTTTAATATGATCTTGACACTAGTTTTGATTTGATAATTTATTATGACATTTGAGATACACGATTCATGGTTTTTATCTTTTGATATTTGATATTATGGTTTAGTAATGTTTTCAAACAAAAATTTTTGGGTTGTACTTTTGGGATGTTTCAAGTTGGTATCAGAGCCTTGGTTTGAGGGATTCGGACATACTTTCGAGTGTGTCTGAACTCAAACTGAGGGATTGGTATAGAAATTTTCAAAAGGAAATCAATTTTGTAAAACGGACTTTTAGAAAAGAAAAGAGTTTTAGAAAAAGCGAAAAGAATTTTAGAAAGAAAAGAACTTTGAAAAAGAGAAAAGGGTGTGGTGCATGCAATCAGTCGAGCTCAAGTAAGTACTCCCAAATTACCCATAGAAGTTTATGCTATAATTATCAGTTTTAGTAGAACAGCATGCTAGATTAGGACTAAGGATCTAGGAAGGATGCCTTACGTGCCTGCTTTATGTGTTTCAGCTTTATGAAAATTGCATGCTAGTATCGAGTAGACAGTAATAGGGTAGCCTGATTAGGTTATGCCTGATAGTATGACCTTAGAATCGTATGCTAGTACAGATTCTTGTTATGAGGATAGGAGTGTTTTAGTTTGTTTCCTTTGTCTGAATGTTGCTTGCTCTGTGCTTTGTGGGACTCGGAGTGATGGGAGTTAACTATTAGGTGGATACGTTAAGTCACATGCAATCAAGGTTGAATAATCTCAGAGTTTTGGATTTGACCCTATTGCGTAGATCTTGTCTGAGTCCTAACCGTTGTGGGGATGAGTCCCTTACTCGAAGGATTATCTGGGCCTCATTGCATGTGACGGTATTCATGTGGTGGCTAATTGGCATTACGAGGAGGCCTTCAGCAGCTGAGGACTAGGTAGAGTCAGAGATTTCCCTAAGGGAAGCCTAGGATGAGAGTAGCAAATATCGGTAGCAGTAGAAGGACTTGGTGGAGTCAAGGCAGTTCTTGAGGAATGTACGGATAGATGTGGAAGGTAGTATGGGCCCGTACTATTGAAAGCAGAGGATCCGTACTCGAATCAAAGAAGGCTGAGATGAGACGGGGGAACTTATAGTAGATGTGATCCCTTTAGTCATATCAGTGTTTCTGATGTTTTCTTTATGTGTTCAGAATGGTGGTTTTGCGCATTAGACTAGCATTCGGCAGTTCAGGCACCGGAGAGGGATCAGGCTCGGGTTCAGGGACCGAGCAGATCGAGGAGCGGATGAGAGAATTTGTATCAGCTGAGATCACACGCAGTATCTTAGACCAGACTCCTATGATCTTTGGCACGGTCAAGGAGGGTATATTGGAGATTTTAGACGAGAGGCTCGGAACCTTTCGTACGGAGATGATGGCGTTGATAGGGGCACGTACCTTGACTTTTCGAGAGTTCAGAGCTTGTGGAGCACCGGATTATCATGGGGCTAGGGACCCCATTGCTAGCAGCAGGTGGTTGGCCGATGTTCCCAACGCTTTTCGCACGAGCCGGTGTCCCGAGGGGGACAAGGTCAGACTCGCCTCCTGTCTTCTGAAGGACAGAGCGCGGGATTGTTGGGAGGAGATTGGTCATGCCTTGGGGGATGATGCCGCGTTGGACGCGATGACATGGAGTGATTTCTCGGCTAGGTTTAGGGCTGAGTTTGCACCAGTTATTGAGGTGCAGCAGTTGGCACGGGAGTTCCAGGATCTTCAGCAGACTACTGAGACGGTGGCGGAGATCACCGCCAAGTTCAGGGAGAGGGATCTCTTGGTTTTGCAGTATGTGGCGGACGAGAAGATGAAGAAAGCTCGATATCATGAAATGCTGAGGTGTGACATCAGGCAGTTTGTGAGCAGGCCCAGCTGCAAAACGCTGGAGGATATGATTGCTCGGGCCAGAGAAAGGGAGATTGACCTTGAGCAGATCAGGAAGAGGAAGCCAGATGAGATTCAGGTAGTCACGGGTTCGGGCAAAAGGCCCAAGGGGTCAGATTCGAGATCGAGGGATTATCAGAGCCACAGCCGATGCGGGAAGTGTGGCAGGACGCACGAGGGTGCGTGTAGGAGTGGTAGTGGTGGTGATTCTGGCTGCTTCAGGTGCGGCCGGACTGGTCATTTTAGCAGAGATTGTACTGCTACCGCCACTCAGGGGTCAGATCTGATATGTTTCCTTTGCAGCCAGCGGGGCCACAGAAAGGCCCAATGTCCGAGTTTACTTTCGGCAGGACAAATGATAGCACCTGCCCCTGCCACTTTGAGGATCATCGACGACCGTCAGCGCCGGGTAGAGGCACCTGCGGTGGGCAGCATGGCTTTTCAATTGTCTACAGTGGAGTCACGAGCAGTACGCGAAGAGCTGCCCGACTGTATTAGGCTAACTGCTAGGCTTCAGGGTCAGACAACGATTACTCATTCGATTAATGAGGTAGTCGGGGTAGTTCGGGAGAAGGAGATTGGTTTGGATGGGTAGCTCGGTAAAAGGAAGCGAGTACTTATTTCAGGACAATTGGGAAAAAGTGAGGAATCATACTCAGCTGACTTGGGTGTTGGAAGACGGGAGAACCTTGAGGTGTGTGGTAAGTGTGGAGGGACTCATGGGTTTTCTTGTCACAAGTTCAGGTGTTTCAAGTGCGGGGAAAAGGGGCATGTGTGTCGGGATTGTAAGAAGGATCAGATATGTTTTCATTGTCACCAGCCGGGTCATTTCAAGTCTCGCTATCATGTTTTGGTGGTGGAGAGAGTCCAGGTTCAGGCGCCCATTGTTCCGCAGGAAGTCAACATCGAGCCACACTAGATCGCAGGTATGTCGTTTGAATTCTTCCTTTTGTAATGACTCTATTTTTATGGTTCTGCATCGGTAATGATAATGATACTTCGGAATTTTGTGGCCTGCTTGTGATTGAGTTATATGCCATCTGCATATCTTGGATTTTAGAATGATAGTTGGAAGACGTCCCCTGTAGAGCAGGTTACTTCGGATGCAATAGCGGTAGCAAGTATGTGTGAGACTTGGTAGCATCTCACTACCTTCGGGAAGGTGTCGTTCGTGTATAGATCGGTTATATTCCAGCAGGGGTAAGCGATGTGGTCAGTGGATCGACCCTTTAGATGATAGGAAGGATGGGGGAATCCTTTTCAAGAGGTTAACTGTAAGGGATTAGCCGGATCAAAGTGGGGGAGAACCCTTCAAGTATTCACGGTCGGTAGCATGCTAAACTTAGAAGGGTTAGTGACCTTCGAGGAGGAAGGGAAAGCAGTCCGAGGGACTGTGTAGGTAGAGGAGTGCAGGAGTTGGGAGTTTGGGGAACTTCCCAACGTTGGGATTATGTGATTAGGATTAGTAGATGATTGGTTCGGGAAACCAAGCTGAAGACTTTCTTGTCAGAACGTGAGCGTAGCAAGGATGTAAGACTACAAGATAGTAGCAGCACTTGGTAACTGAGGGATGGTTTGGGAATTAGGTTGGAGGATCGCCAGCAGGACTTGGGAGATTCGGGATGCCTTCGAAGTAGTAACGAGTGGTAGAGACAGCCTGGAGAGTGTGGTAGGACTGCGGGATAGCCGCAGCATTCCCCAGCAGCGAATTAGTGAGGAAAGTGATGTAAGTCTACGGGTGTAGCCGTAGCATTCACTAGTAGCCAGATAGTGTTAGAGTGATGTAAGTCTTCGGGTGTAGCCGTAGTATTCACTAGTAGCCAGATAGTGTTAGAGTGTTGTAAGTCTGCGGGTGTAGCCGTAGCATTCACTAGCAGCCAGATAGTGTTAGAGTGTTGTAAGTCTACGGGTGTAGCCGTAGCATTCACTAGTAGCCAGATAGTGTTAGAGTGTTGTAAGTCTGCGGGTGTAGCCGTAGCATTCACTAGCAGCCAGATAGTGTTTGAGTGTTGTAAGTCTGCGGGTGTAGCCGTAGCATTCACTAGCAGTCAGATAGTATTAGAGTGTTGTAAGTCTACGGGTGTAGCCTTAGCATTCACTAACAGCCAGATAGTGCTAGAGTGTTGTAAGACTGCGGGTGTAGCCATAGCTTTCACTAGGCTGGTAGATAGAATGGGAGTGTTGTTAGATCGCGGAAAGAACAGTAGTACCCACCAGTTCGGGTGTAGCAGTTAGGATATGGAAATCCACGGATTGGTTTATGGATTTCCCAAGAGGGATTAGATCTGGGTAAGCCAGTGATGAAACTGTAGGAACGTCACTACAGTCATGGGATCAGGGAAGCCACAGACTATATAAGATTGCTTGTAACATAAGGCTTCCAGTGGTCAAGTAGAAATCACTTTTAGTCTTGGATTGGTAATGTCAAGATTCGACGGATGGACCTGATCGGTTGGATCAGGAGGTTGTTAGAGCCACAGTGGCAACTAGTTCCAGAGAAGGATTTCGTTCACGAGTCATGTAAGACGACTAAGTGGGGATCCTTTGGCTCCGCAGCCGGGCCGGAACCTGGTATTTCAGATGACTGACGGATGAATCGAGACCAGGAAGGTCTCAATAGATTTTGGGAAGCAGCTATGTAGCAGCATACTGCTCTAGGCAGTTCAGTGTTCAAACAGTTTCAGCGTTTGGGCAGTGTTAGCATTGGTGCTTCTGGTTGCGAATACGGGCGGAATAGATAAATGGGTTGGTGAGTGACAAGTCACTCACAACGGAAATACCTGAGCATTGGCCAAGTATAAGTGATCTGCAGGGATAATTAGGTTTGTGAACCTGTTTTGTAATGGGAATTTCGATCTAGCAGGAGTTGAGTAGTCAGTTGAGGGATAAAAGGATTGGATTCAGAGATAATGATTCGGTATGAGTGGTCTGTCAAGGATGCAGACCATCTCGAGATAGCAGGACCTTCAGGCAAGGGCAATGGTGATAAGAGAAGGATGGTAGGGGGCAGCTAGTTGACCGGGGAGTGCTACGCCTCTCACAGCAGGGTTAAATAATATAAGAAGGAAGGTTTTGACCCTGTTGCGCAGCTTTCGTATGAGTCTAACCGTTGCAGGGATGAATCATTTACTCGAAGGATTATCTGATCCACTCGCTGGGTTGGGTGCTCAACACTAAGTTATAGCAGTCAGAAGCATTCAGTGTGTATCGGCAGTATTGACCAGCACTAGGAGTGATTGGATTAATGGATACCAGAATGATGGTCGGTGGAGTAAGTTGTGTTCTCAGGATTGACGGGGATTAGAGTACACTCGAGGTTATTATTTGCAAGGGCTAGTTTTGGCCGGAATGACCGGCCAGAAGGCCATTGGAGGCAGTCCTCCGAGGAATGGATTAAGCAGGTGAAGTGAGTATCGGGCAGGAAAGTTGTAAGTGGATTGTAAGGTAGTTGGTCGTGGCAGACTTCGAGGACGAAGTCTAGTTTAAGTGGGGGAGAGTTGTAACACCCAGAATCCAGAAGACCAAGAAAGGAAAGAAAAACCTTAAGTCAAAGGCGTCAACTCATCGAGTCTAGGGAAGAACTCGACGAGTCGAGGCGGGTTCCGTGTCAAAGATTAAGTGACCAACTCGGCGAGTCGGCGAGTGGACTCGACGAGTCTGGTCTGGGTTTGGAAACCCTAATTCCGGGACTTGATACCCTATTTAAGCATCTTATTCTCTTCCCTAGGGCTCATTTGCGGCCCCTATTGTCCAGAACTCGAAACCCTAGCCACCCAACTCCATTGTTGAGCTAGTTCTTGCCTTGAGAGTAAATTGAAGCTTGGAGAAGGAAGAAGGACCTTGGTGGTGCAAGAAGAAGCTATAGATCCAGAGTTGGGGTAGCATTTCAGACCATTTAGAGGTAAAAAGCTTATACCTTCACTGTTAATCATCTAGATCCCCTTTCTAGCATAGATTTTGTCACATTTTGACCATTTCCAAGGTCAATCCGAACATTGAGCCATTGAGAACGAAAATGACTTATGATCTAAGCATTTTTGAGCTTTAGAAGCTCTGAGGGGGGCAGCTTTACCCAGCCATGGTTTCATTTCATGACCTAGGCCTTCTTTGTAGCTTGGATTAAGTGTTCTAGCCTCATAATACCTTGCATGCACGTAAAGTTAGCAACTTTACGTGCAATGCTAGCATTAGAAGTCCAGATCTATGGGTTGAAGGTGTTGAAAGGGACTGTAATCGACAGAATAGAGATGTCACAAGGTGGACTCGGCGAGTCAGTTCATGGACTCGGCGAGTCGGGTCGCAAACCCAAACCCTTCTGTTTATGATTCGGATCAGTGAGTGGAGTTAGTAAAGGATTCAACCAGACTGGGTCTGTAATGGACATGAAGATCGTAGTACTCGACGAGTTCGAAGAGAAACTCGGCGAGTCCAAGACAATCTTCTTAGTTATGAAGATGAACTCGACGAGTTGTTCATACAACTCGGCGAGTCATGGCCTAGATATTTATACGATGATGATGAACTCGACGAGTTCAAGGATGAACTCGGCGAGTCGGTTGAAGATAGTCCCGAAGTGTTAGATGAAGAAGAACTCGTCGAGTTCTCGCTAGACTCGACGAGTGGAGTCATGGTTGTTTTGGGATTTGAGGAGCATGGACTCGGCGAGTTGGTAGAACAACTCGGCGAGTCGGGTCAACTGGAAATTTGACTTTGACCAGGACCTTGACCGAAGTTGACTTAGCTGACCTCTGGAGGACAGTTTAGGCTAAGTATTATTTTTGGTATTGGTAGCTCAGGGATCTAGAGGAGCAACATTTCAGAGAGTTGTCGGATAGCAGCCAGAGGGTTATCGGCAGAGTTCAGCATTGCAGGTGAGTTTTCCTTCCAGTAGGAACGGGTCTACGGCCACAATGTCGGCCCGTTTAGTTAGCAGTAGTTCCGGACTACAGTCTGATGCAGTAGTTCAGTATGCTTGGTGTCTTTGTGATACAGGCATGGTATGTGTTATGTGTTCCGGACTATGGTCTGATGCAGTATGCAGTATATGTGTTCATATTATATGCCATGATTATGTTATGCTATGTTCAGTCAGTTCCAGACTTCGGTCTGATGCAGTTCTGGACTTCGGTCTGATGCAATGGGCAAGGCCCTAGTCAGTTCCGGACTTCGGTCCGATGCAGTCCCGGACTTCGGTCCGATGCAGTGGGCAAGGCCCTAGTCAGTTCCGGACTTCGGTCCGATGTAGTGGGCAAGGCCCTAGTCAGTTCCGAACTTCGGTCTGATGCAGTGGGCAAGGCCCAATATGTGCTTTATATGTTATTGTATGGTATGTGGTAGCTTGGGGGAGCTCACTACGCTTCGTGCTTACAATTTCAGTTTTGGTTTCAGGTACTTCAGCTAGCAAAGGGAAGGGCTCGGGATGATGGCATAGCACACACCACAGTTTAGCCTGGGAGATTGACTCTGATATTTTGATATGATCTTGACACTAGTTTTGATTTGATAATTTATTATGACATTTGAGATACACGATTCATGGTTTTTATCTTTTGATATTTGATATTATGGTTTAGTAATGTTTTCAAACACAAAATTTTGGGTTGTATTTTTGGGATGTTTCACTTTATGGTCCTAGAGCACATTTAAGCAGTAGATCTGAAGTTTAAGCTTAAATAGCTTAACCCATTAAGCATGTATAAAGTTTTAAGATCTGTGAGGTTACACCCTGCGTAAATCCAGTACGCCCAGCGTACTGGGTCAACCACCCCGATGGTGGTCAATCTCAGGAGAGTACGCCCAGCGTACCAGAGGAGTACACCCCGCGTACTTTCTCTGTTGGGCTTATGTTATTTGGGCTTCGGATTTGAGCTGTTTTTGGACTAGTTGGACTTGGGCCTTTGTTGGAGTTTATGGATGTGGTGCTTTGGACCAAGTCTTGATAATGGATCTCGGAATTAGGCCCAACTAGGGAGTTGGGCCCAATTTGGTAAATTGGGCTAATAATGGGCCTTACATATTTGGACTTGTGGATCATGGATTAAGTATTGGGCCTTGGCCCAATGTAGAGAAAAGACAAAATGGACTATATGGACCCTGTAGTCTAAATTGATAGCCTATATGTTGACTCGGCATTCGTTGTTCTGGATAGTTCGGGATTTTCGGTGAAGCAGCATTTCGGGAGTTAATACTTCAGTTCAGACTGACACTACGAGGTGAGTTATCCTCACTATATCAACAGGGTCTAATGAACCAAGGCCGGCCCTTATGGATTTGTATTCGGATTATGGCATTTTATGTTATTTATTTACATCCTGGTAGTTAGGATGGGGATATGCTTATTGTAACATCCTAAAATTTAAGATCGGGTTCTTAAACTAATCAATTAAATAAATGAAAAATGATGTATATACTTAAATCATCAAGGTATAATCATATCATTAGTTGATACGAAGTTTGGAAGTTTATAAGTGAAAATAGTAACATTTTAAAGTTAAAAGGGTAAAAGTGTCAAATTTGCGAAGTTAATTGACCAAAGGGTTGACTCAGTTAGCGGAAAGGACTACTAAATTCATACAATAGATGGAGGAGGAGTAAGTATGTCAACCTTTTATATTAATGTTAAAATAATTGAAGTAATGCTAAATTTCACAAAAGTTGTAAAGTTGAGGGACTAGTTTCGACAAATAGAAAACTTTGTGACTAGTGTTAACATAGTCATTTGACTAATCAGACAAAATGAATTATTCTTGGGTCAAAGTGTGAAAGATGTAAGTTTCCTTTTATTTATTGATCAAATGGTGTTAAATATGAGAACAAGGAAGGTTAGGGGTCATTTCTGCCAATTGTCGAAAGTAGTCCCTAGTTAGATGGGGTTCTCTTCATTTGAAGAGAGGGGAAACGAGACTTGGTGAAAGGAACAAGGAAATGGCGATTTATATGACACAAAGGAAGATTTAGAGTAGTTATTGAGGAATCAAGCTAGGAATTGAAGATATGAAGCAACATCAAGCTTGGGAGGTATAATTTCACATCCTCTAACTCTATATTTCGAATTCAAGGTTTGGGGAAAGCCCCAATGTAGAAATTAGTTTGATTCATTGATTAGGGTTTTGGTTTCTAACCTCCCTTGAGTTTTTTTTTGGTGGTTCCAATCTCAATACAATCACCCCATTGATGGATTTGAGGATTTGGGTGAAAATCCCCATGAACCCTAGAAACCCAAATCGGGGATTTTACAATTGATGATGAAATTTGATTGTATTCTATGACCTAGATGTTGTTTGATGACATTTAATCTAATTAGAATGCTCAAACACATCGATGATGGTAGAATCATGTATAAGTTAGGGTTGAAATGGTTTTGGGGACAATATGATGAAACAGATGGAATCCTTTGTAGTTGAGAGATTGATGGGTAAAGGAAGTTCATAATTATGAATGGATACTCTTGGAATGATTTGAAATCAAAACATAAGGTGTTGCTTGATTCCTAGATTGATATATGGAATAATTGGTCATAAGGGTATTTTGGGAAATCTAGGGATAATTATATGTTGATTGACATATAAGAAGTGAATGCCATTCATGAACATGAATTGACACTCTAGAGATGATATTCAAACATAAACATGAAGGATCTCTTGATCTATAAGCGGTTCTAGTGATTGTTTGTCTATAAGGGGCAAATTAGAAACATGGAATGGAATTGAGGATTCCATTGTTAGTTTATGTATTTACAATGAGATTAATGAGGGTTTATGTGCTTGACAACATTTATTTGAGTGTTCAATAAGTTAGGAACAAGACTTGTGAGCTTTGGAATGTTCAAATGAAAAATAGACTAGTTTACCCTTCTTTTAAACACTTGAAGATCATCATGATATAAAGGTTTCAACGAACACTTATTGGATTAAGTGGAGTGTTTTAAGATGATAAAACACCTCCAAAACATGTGTGAGAACCTAAATAAATAGTACAAAGTGAATGGGAAAAGGGTCTTCAAGAACTATGCAAAGTATAGTGTTATTTTGAGAAAAATCGAGTTTTGGGTGTGTCCAGACATGAAAACACAGCCCGTGTAAATGCATGCTTTAATTTACACGACCCGTGTAAATCCCTAATTTGGAGATTTTCTTGTTTTCTTCATAATTTTTGCATACAAACTCGGATTTACGCACGGTTTTCGCCTACATTCATATTTTTGGATGAGGAAGGATTTGAAACAATAAAATTTAGTATTTGAACCTTTGAGGGGGTATTTTGGCCATTTTAATGACTTATGTCCATATATGGCGTATGTAGTGTTTGAAGAGGATTGCTATAGGGAAAGGAACTAGAAGAGCACTAGCTAACCTATGTGTGATTAAGGTGAGTACTTTTTGGCATTTTTCCCACTTTGAGGTACATGGCAAAATGATTTTATTATAATGAAATGCAATGCTTTGATATATGTAATGTTTTGAAACGAAAGCGTTAAGTATTTTTGGAAATGGTATTTTGAAAGAGTGCCTTAAAGGCAAGAATGTTTTTGAAAGAAAAGAATGTTTTGAAATATAAATGTTTTACTTTTGAAATGGTTTTATGATACTAATCTATGAAATGTGTAAAGCAGGGAAAGTAATGAAAATAAATGTAAAGTAATGAAAAGGAATGGAAAGTAATGAAAGGAATTGGAAAGTAATGAAATGAAAACTGTCCGGGCCATGATACCTCGTAAGAGGCACTTGAGGAATCTATCGGGGTGGAGCCTCCCCTTCGCGAGATAGATGTCCTATTATGATACCTTGGTGTATTGATTTGTTCTTTCCACCTTGGCCTTGGAAATGATGCTTTGGTGGATTTTTTTTTCCATCCTGGTCTAGACTTGGGAGTGGTTTCTTTATTGGACATAGACCCTAAGTATAAAAATGGCAACGGTATAATACCGGAAAGAGCCCTTAATGATAAAAGAAAATGAAATATGGAAATATGGCTTTTGAAATGAAATAAAAGGAAATGGAATGAGAAGATATGAAATGATATTTATGAAATGTATGAAATGAGTTTTCCTTGAAAATGTTTTATGGTCTAAAACTATGTTTTGCAAGGATGAAAAGTTTTTAATGAAAATGTGATAAATGTTTTGGGTCTCAAACCCACGTAGCTCACAAGACATTATTGTCTTACGTATCTCTTTTTTTAATGTCATGTATCTCAGGTTACACTTAAGAAGAGAAAATGATAGATGGAAGCTAGAAGTCAAGTGATACAGAATGGAGTGGAACTTGTTAAGTTCCTTATTAATTGTATTGATGTAATTCTTATTTGCTTGCTATGGTTGTATTGATGCTTAATGGTAACACCCATTGTTTTAAATTTGTAAATGTTTTTGTGGGACTGGTTTTTGTTAAATGTGGGTTAGCTCCCAAATGTTTTTAAAACCATAGGATGAAAATGTTTTGAAAAAAATTAGGGTGTTACACTTATGCTTAGTGACCTGCTTAGGTCGGTGTCCTGGTTATAGGATGATGTATTGCTATTATGATCTGTTAGATCGGTATCCTGGTATATAGGATGATGCTTTGTTAGTGACCTGGTTAAGTCGGTATCTTGGTTATAGGATGTTGTTATGCTATATGATATGTTAGATCGGGTTGTCTGTCTATAGACTGCTATGCGATTATCTATTATATGTGCACATGGTTGTTCGATTGGGGGTTGGGTTGAGGCGGGTCCTGCTTTGTGCTGTAGGCCAACATACCCAGGGCGTACCGGAGAGACTGCAGACCCGGGAGGGCACATAGTTAGGCCGAAGCTCCGGCGAGCGGTCCGGATAGGCTGAAGGCCCCGAGAGGGCGGTCCAGACGTGCCAAGGCTCGGAGAGTGGGCCAGATAGACTAAAGGCCCGACGCGGGCGGTCCAGTCAGACTGTAGACTCAGAGATTGGACTAGGTGGACTGAAGGCCCGGTGTGGGCAGACCAGTCACACTGTAGACTCGAGATGCATGGTTGTTTTGTATCTGTTGATACGATATGACTATGGTTATATGAGGTTGGTATTTTGGGGGTAACTAACTAAGCCTTTGACCTTACAGTTTCAGTTTATTGTTTCAGGTTCAGCGGATGACCGCGGGAAGGCGAAGGCGTGACCGTACACTTCCACATATTTTGATTTGGATTTCTGAGATACTCTGATATAAACTATTTTGGAAACCTTTTTGTAATAACTTTGAGTATTTGAAATGTTTTAAAAGTTTAAATTTGGCATGAATTTTATGGATGTTACATATACATATCCATTTGTGTTAGGATATAGTAGTAGTGGTATGCTAGTTAGAGTACCATTAGATTGGTTATCGTCTAATGGAGCGTCCTATGGTTGTATGTAGTCATGTAAGAGAGCCTGAGAACTCCTGATCTAGGCTTTGTTGTTTGTTCCTTGTTCGGTTGTGGCTCTAGAGTCGAGTCATCTGTTTGGGTGGCTATCTCACCTTTGGTTACTTATGGCTATATATTCCATGGTGATTAACTGGTAGCGGAGTAGTGTGTTGTGAGGAGTCTATTAGGCGGTAGTGAGTTGTTTGATTGGTATTTGCCTGTATTATTTTTCTACTTGATTCTTTAATGTTTATATGTCGACATATGGTGGGGGATGAGGTTAAGGCGGTCTTGTCATGTGCTATAGGCCAAGATACCAGGTCCGGGCCGACTATAAGCCATAGGCACGGAGGCTCGGGAAGAGCGGTTGGGTTGAGGCGGCAGGCCAACATAACTGGGGTAATCTAGTTTGATGATTGTGGACCCAGTATGCATGCTTATATATGTTCTATTGTTTGTAGTATTTTGGGGAAACTCACTAAGCTTTCTGCTTACTCATATGCTATTATTTTTCAGGTATCATCGCTTATCGTCGGAAGGAAAAGGTGTGACTGTACACATTCATCAACAGCAACGAAGATTCCACATCTACTATAATACTCTGATTTTAAAACAATGTACCTTGGAACGAATGGTTTCGTAACTTGTATTATAAAAAAAATGAGCAGTTTTACCTTAATTAAAAATGGAAAATGTTGATGTGAAAATTGGATGTTACATTAAAAATAAAAATTGGATTTTTAGAAACCTTACTCCAAGCCACCGCCTTAATAATAAGAAAATGATCGTCCAATGTATGTCTGTGATTAACAAAAGCAAACTAATCCAAACTAATAACGCTACAAATTACCTCCACCGACCAATTATCTAACAGTTTAGCAATAATCATGCATTGCAAACCAATTAGACTAATAGGTTTAAAATCTCTAACAGTCTCCAGGTCTCTAACTTTTGGGATAACTATAAAGAAAGAGGCGTTATCCATTTAGATGTCCAATTATGATACCTCGTAATGAAAGGAATTGGAAAGTAATGAAATGAAAACTGCCCGGGCCATGATACCTCGTAAGAGGCACTGGAGGAATCTATCAGGGTGGCGCCTCCCCTTCGCGAGATAGATGTCCTATTATGATACCTTGGTGGATTGATTTGTTCTTTCCACCTTGGCCTTGGAAATGATGCTTTGGTGGATTGATTTGTTTTTCCACCCTGGTCTAGACTTGGGAGTGGTTCCTTTATTGGACGTAGACCCTAACTATAAAAATGGCAACGGTATAATACCGGAAAGAGCCCTTAATAATAAAAGAAAATGAAATATGGAAATATGGCGTTTGAAATGAAATAAAAGGAAATGGAATGAGAAGATATGAAATGATATTTATGAAATGTATGAAATGAGTTTTCCTTGAAAATGTTTTATGGTCTAAAACTATGTTTTTCAAGGATGAAACGTTTTTGATGAAAATGTGATAAATGTTTTGGGTCTCAAACCCACGTAGCTCACAAGACATTATTGTCTTACGTATCTCTTTTTTTAATGCCATGTATCTCAGGTTACACTTAAGAAGAGAAAATGATAGATGGAAGCTAGAAGTCAAGTGATAGAGAATGGAGTGGAACTTGTTAAGTTCCTTATTAATTGTATTGATGTAATTCTTATTTGCTTGCTACGGTTGTATTGATGCTTAATGGTAACACGCATTGTTTTAAATTTGTAAATGTTTTTGTGGGACCGGTTTTTGTTAAATATGGGTTAGCTCCCAAATGTTTTTAAAACCATAGGATGAAAATGTTTTGAAAAAAATTGGGGTGTTACACTTATGCTTAATGACCTGCTTAGGTCGGTGTCCTGGTTATAGGATGATGTTTTGCTATTATGATCTGTTAGATCGGTATCCTGGTATATAGGATGATGCTTTGTTAGTGACCTAGTTAGGTCGGTATCTTGGTTATAGGATGTTGTTATGCTATATGATATGTTAGATCGGTTTGTTTGTCTATAGACTGCTATGCGATTATCTATTATATGTGCACATGGTTGTTCGATTGGGGGTTGGGTTGAGGCGGGTCCTGCTTTGTGTTGTAGGCCAACATACCCAGGGCGTACCGGAGAGACTGCAGACCCGGGAGGGCATATAGTTAGGCCGAAGCTCCGGCGAGCGGTCCGGATAGGCTGAAGGCCCCGAGAGGGCGGTCCAGACGTGCCAAGGCTCGGAGAGTGGGCCAGATAGACTAAAGGCCAGGCGCTGGCGGTCCAGTCAAACTGTAGACTCAGAGAGTGGACCAGGTGGACTGAAGGCCCGTTGTGGGCAGACCAGTCTCACTATAGACTCGAGATGCATGGTTGTTCTGTATCTGTTGATATGATATGACTATGGTTATATGAGGTTGGTATTTTGGGGGTAACTCAATAAGCCTTCGAGCTTACAGTTTCAGTTTATTGTTTCAGGTTCAGCGGATGACCGCGGGAAGGCGAACGCGTGACCGTACACTTCCTCATATTTTGATTTCGATTTCTGGGATACTCTGATATAAACTATTTTGGAAACCTTTTTGTAATAACTTTGAGTATTTGAAATGTTTTAAAAGTTTAAATTTGGCATGAATTTTATGGATATTACATATACATATCCATTTGTGTTAGGATATAGTAGTAGTGGTATGCTAGTTAGAGTACCATTAGATTGGTTATCGTCTAATGGAGTGTCATATGGTTGTATGTAGTCATGTAGGAGAGCCTGAGAACTCCTGATCTAGGCTTTGTTGTTTGTTCCTTGTTCGGTTGTGGCTCTAGAGTCGAGTCATCTGTTTGGGTGGCTATCTCACCTTTGGTTACTTATGGCTATATATTCCATGGTGATTAACTGGTAGCGGAGTAGTGTGTTGTGAGGAGTCTATTAGGTGGTAGTGAGTTGTTTGATTGGTATTTGCCTGTATTATTTTTCTACTTGATTCTTTAATGTTTATATGTCGACCTATGGTGGGGGATGAGGTTAAGGCGGTCTTGTCATGTGCTATAGGCCAAGATACCAGGTCCGGGCCGACTATAAGCCGTAGGCACGGAGGCTCGGGAAGAGCGGTTGGGTTGAGGCGGCAGGCCAACATAACTGGGGTAATCTAGTTTGATGATTGTGGACCCAGTATGCATGCTTATATATGTTCTATTGTTTGCAGTATTTTGGGGAAACTCACTAAGCTTTCTGCTTACTCATATGCTATTGTTTTTCAGGTATCATCGGATATCGTGGGAAGGAAAAGGTGTGACTGTACACATTCATCAACAGCAACGAAGATTCCACATCTACTATAATACTCTGATTTTAAAACAGTGTACCTTGGAACGAATGGTTGCGTAACTTGTATTCTAAAAAAAATGAGCAGTTTTACGTTAATTAAAAATGGAAAATGTTGATGTGAAAATTGGATGTTACATTAAAAATAAAAAGTAGACTTTTAGAAACCTTACTCCAAGTCACCGCCTTAATAATAAGAAAATGATCGTCCAATGTATGTCTGTGATTAACAAAAGCAAACTACTCCAAACTAATAACGCTACCAATTACCTCCACCGACCTATTATCTAACAGTTTAGCAATAATCATGCATTGCAAACCAATTAGACTAATAGGCTTAAAATCTCTAACAGTCTCCAGGTCTCTAACTTTTGGGATAACTATAAAGAAAGAGGTGTTATCCATTTAGATGTCCTATTATGATACCTCGTAATGAAAGGAATTGGAAAGTAATGAAATGAAAACTGCCCGGGCCATGATACCTCGTAAAAGGCACTGGAGGAATCTATCGGGGTGGCGCCTTCCCTTCGCGAGATAGATGTCCTATTATGATACCTTGGTGTATTGATTTGTTCTTTCCACATTGGCCTTGGAAATGATGCTTTGGTGGATTGATTTGTTTTTCCACCCTGGTCTAGACTTGGGAGTGGTTCCTTTATTGGACGTAGACCCTAACTATAAAAATGGCAACGGTATAATACCGGAAAGAGCCCTTAATGATAAAAGAAAATGAAATATGGAAATATGGCTTTTGAAATGAAATAAAAGGAAATGGAATGAGAAGATATGAAATGATATTTATGAAATGTATGAAATGAGTTTTCCTTGAAAATGTTTTATGGTCTAAAACTATGTTTTTCAAGGATGAAACGTTTTTGATGAAAATGTGATAAATGTTTTGGGTCTCAAACCCACGTAGCTCACAAGACATTATTGTCTTACGTATCTCTTTTTTAATGCCATGTATCTCAGGTTACACTTAAGAAGAGAAAATGATAGGTGGAAGCTAGAAGTCAAGTGATAGAGAATGCAGTGGAACTTGTTAAGTTCCTTATTAATTGTATTGATGTAATTCTTATTTGCTTGCTACGGTTGTATTGATGCTTAATGGTAACACCCATTGTTTTAAATTTGTAAATGTTTTTGTGGGACCGGTTTTTGTTAAATGTGGGTTAGCTCCCAAATGTTTTTAAAACCATAGGATGAAAATGTTTTTAAAAAAATTAGGGTGTTATACTTATGCTTAGTGACCTGCTTAGGTCGGTGTCCTGGTTATAGAATGATGTTTTGCTATTATGATCTGTTAGATCGGTATCCTGGTATATAGGATGATGCTTTGTTAGTGACCTGGTTAGGTCTGTCTCCTGGTTATAGGATGTTGTTGTTGGATATAGTGTCTAAGTCCATAACTATATTTGGTATGTACTTGACCCGACCCGGCATGGTCCATTTGGGTTGCACTTCACCCGAACAGTTTATGGATAATCGTTTGAGAATAGTATAAGTTATGATTTATTAATATATTATAAGTCCTAATATATTAATATAAAATCATATTATTTAATTAGTATTGATCTATAATTAATTTAGAATTAATTTAGAGATCAAAAGTATGACTAATTAAATATGGGATCTTGTATTTATATAGTGTGGGCTAATGCTTATTTGGAATGGGCTAGGCTTGCATGGAAAGTCCATGGATACTCCATGGAGCTTTAACCCATGGATCTCATGGAAATGAAAAGACATGGGTATTAGGGTTTACATGGATGTAACCCTAATCCACCACACTATATAAAGGAGGCTTTGGTTCTTGAAATTGGACGAGTTGATGTGTGTAAACTAAGAGGGCCGATTTCAAGAAGTTTGTGACTATTCTCTCAAGTTTCCAAGTTTGTGGTGATTTGTGACTTCCATTTGAGGCATCCACATTATTGGTGCTAGGCTCTCAAACTCCAAGCAATCAACTACTACTACAAGGTAAGTAATTCTACTAGTTTTATTTGATTCAAGTACCCCATGCCATGCTAGTTAGGATAAGAACCTTGGAAAAATAATTATTTGCATGTATCTTAGTCAAACATAGATCCAAGGTTTCTAGGGTTGCATGTACATCATAGGAGTGTTAGAATGCTGAAAACCCATCAGTGGTATCAGAGCCTGGTTTGTTTATTTGATACTTGATGCAAAAAAAAAAAAAAAAAAAAAAAAAAACCTTGAAAATCGAAGTTTTGTTCAAAAGCTCGTATCAAAATTTCAAGTTTTGTATATGTACTTACGATTCTTGAAATTTTTGATATGAACATTCATAAACATATGAGTTTAGAAGATCATAGAAATTATGTGCTAATAATTGATTAGATTAATTCTTGATCTTTATGTGTTTCAATGGAGTCCATAACTAGTTCTTAAGTTATGGATAACCAAAAGTCACATATATAAATAACCATTAAAAGAACACATAGGTTACAAAAAATGAAGAGTCTTCGTTTTTAATAACCATTAACTCATAAGTTATGAGAAATGAAAAGTTTTGAAAGTTTACAAAACTCGCCCTCAAGTTTTGGAACATGTAAAGTCATATTAAAAACTTTAGTTCCAACCCCTAGAATTTTAAAAGTTAAAATTCAACCCTTATACTTTATAATATTATAAGTTTAATAATATTTATATATGTATAAGATCAAGTCATCTTACCGCTAGTACGCCTCATTCACGAAACCGGTCTATAAGGGGGGTATAAGGTTGTTGCCTATAAAATGGCAACTTAATGGGTGTCCACTCTCACCCACCGCTTCCTTGATCGGTGGAGGGTCGTTAGCCGAACGGGTAGGACAAGGACTTATAAATTCTCATTAAAAGTATAATGATAATACTAAAGTAACTAAACTTTATTGAATTCCCAATCTTAGTTATTTTAGGAAAATGTGAATAAGGTGCTAATCCATGAAATTACACTTTACACTTTGTTTAAGTCGTTAGTGGAGCGTGTGTGGTTAACCGGCACACTAACTTGAACTTAACAAGGTAGGTAAAGGGTGACTTAATGTTTATCATAGTATCGATGGAGCGTGTGTGGTTAACCGGCACATCGATTGAGGGGTAATACATTAAGGGTACCAAGTAATTTGCATGGTTACTTCAAACCTTGTTTTGTGATCCTCAGCATCCCAGTCACAAAACTTGAAGGGCACACTCGAGATTGAAACATGCCATTGAAGAAAGTTCAATGAATCTCAAAGAATCTAGGAGTTTTTAAACCAGTTAAAACCTAATTAAATATTTTGTTTTTCATGGTGGAAATTGGTGAATCGTCATTCACCTACCTTCAAATATCTTATAGCTTAGATTACGGCATCCTTCTTCTAAGTTATAAAATATTGTGTTGGGTCCTAGCCTTAATATTACATTTTGGTGTTTTGTTAAGGACTATCTCTATATCTAATCTAATCTATTCCCTCTTCTTTTCAGATGTCTTCCAATAACAATGCTTCTGGCTCAAACCCTACTAGCTCCTTCTCTCTCATGAATCTTTGTGGGAGAGTCATCTTTGATGGGTCCAACTTTACAGATTGGATCAGAAACATCAGGATGGTCACTCGGTATGAGAACAAAGAATATGTTCTCGACAAGGAGCTGAAGGTACCCGAGCCAACTGCTACTCCTGAAGTGCTTGCTGAATATGAGGTACATGAAAGAGATGCTACAAAAGTGGCATGCATCATGACGGCCACCATGACAGCCGAGCTCCAAAAGTCCTATGAGGACTAGTATCCTTTTGAGATGCACCAGGACTTGATGGACCGCTACCATCAAAGTGCTCGTCAAGAGCGATATGAAATAATCTCCTCCATGATAACAACCCGAATGAAGGATAGTGAACCCATCACGGGCCACATGCAGAAAATGCAAAGGTATGTGGACCGTTTACTGAAGCTGAATGTGAACTTCCCTGAGGAGTTAGCAATAGACATCATTTTGCACTCATTGCCATCGTGTTATGATCAATTCCACATGACATATCACATGAACAAGGAAGAAGTCACCCTCAGCAAACTTCAAGGACTCTTGAAGACCGCCGAAAGTGGTCTAAAGGGTAAGTCGGTTGTTACTACTCCTACTCCTACTCCAACTACGGCCAATGTCTTGGCAATCGGGCATGGCAAAGGGAAGAAGAGAAAGAACCCTTCTAAGGGTACCAAGGGTAAGACCCTTGAAGGCTCCTCTTCAAGCAAAACCAAGAAAGGTTTTGTCACTCCTTCTGCTAACCCTAATGAGGCTGAATGCTTCTATAGCCATGAAAAGTCGCACTGGAAGCGAAACTGCCCAAAGTACCAGCAAGATTTGAAGGATGGGAAAGTAAAACCCAACCATGCAGGTATATACACTATATTGTCTAATAACTCACCTAATTCTAAGTCCTGGTTCCTTGATACAGGTTGTGGTATTCACATATGTTGTGATTTGCAGGGACTAAAAAGAAGTGAGAATGTGGAGCAGGGAAAGATAAACTTGATCATGGGAAACAGGAAAGCTTCACCTGTCACCAAGATAGGAGTTTATTCCTTAGTGCTAAATAGTGGGTTTACATTAGATTTGAATAAATGTTATTATTCGCCAGAAATGGCAAGAAATGTTATTTCCTTTCATGCATTGTATAAACAAGGTTTTACCTTTTATTTTGATAATAATAATGGTAGTATTGATGCTTTCTTTAATAATGTTCTTTATTTTAAAGCATTACCTTGTGATGGCGTGTATGAAACTGTATCTGTTGTAGATAATCTAGGAAATAATGTATTGTGTATTAACTCTTCCACTAGCTTAGATAAAGCATCCTTATGGCATTGTCGTCTTGGACATGTAAGCAAGAAACGCATAGGCCAACTCCAAAAGGATGGAGTCTTGGAGTCATTTGACCTAAAGTCAGATGATAGTTGTGAATCTTGTTTGCTTGGTAAAATGACAAAGTCACCTTTTACTGGCACTTGTGCTAGGGGTGAAGGTTTGTTGGACCTCATACACACGGATGTGTGTGGACCCTTCAGAACCGCCACAAGAGATGCTAATCGGTTCTATGTGACTTTTACTGATGATTTTAGTAGATATGGATATGTCTACCTAATCAAGCATAAGTCAGAAACCTTTGAGAAATTCAAAGAGTTTAAGCAAGAAGTGGAGAATCAGTTGGGCAGGAACATTAAGATGCTTCGATCCGATCGTGGTGGTGAGTATCTTAGTACTGAGTTCCTTGAATATCTTAAGGAATGTGGGATTGTCTCACAATTGACACCTCCTAGGACACCACAGTTGAATGGTGTAGCTGAGAGGCGCAATAGGACCTTGTTGGACATGGTTTGTTCCATGATGAGTCGAGCTTCGCTACCAATCTCATTTTGGGGGTATGCCTTAGAGACTGCCGCCCATATCCTTATTCTAGTCCCTACAAAGAAGGTTGCCAAAACACCTCACGAGGTGTGGACTGGAAAAGTTCCCAATCTAGACCACATCAAGATTTGGGGTTGCGAGGCTTTCGTGAGACGCGAGACTCACGATAAGCTCGAACCCCGAAGCGAAAGGTGTATTTTCATCGGCTACCCACAGAAATCCTTTGGTTACATCTTCTACAGACCCAGTGATAATGTGGTCTTTGTAGCAAGAAGAGGATTCTTTCGAGAGAGAGAGAATTCATGAGCCAAGGAGACAGTGGGAGGAAAATTGACCTTGAGGAAATTCAAGAGTCAAATGGTGAAGGAACCTCAAACCCTAGCCCTCAACCTGAGGAGGAAACTCCTTTTGAGCCGACTGAAGAATCTATACCTCTGAGGCGTTCCACCAGAGTTAGGAATGCACCTGAGCATTATTATGGTTTTCATATTACTGCAGAAGGTGAGACACTTATCAGTGATAACACACTGGTAAATTTGGATGAGCCTAACAGCTACACGGAAGCCATGGGAGGTCCTGAAGCTGCTAAATGGAAAGAGGCTATGGATAGCGAGATACAGTCCATGTATGACAATCAAGTTTGGAACTTGGTTGACAATGTACCTGATCGTAAGATAGTTGGGTGCAAATGGATCTTCAAGAAGAAGACCAACATGGATGGTAATGTACACACTTATAAGGCACGACTGGTTGCAAAGGGTTATTCTCAAACTCCGGGAGTTGATTATGATGAGACCTTTTCACCAGTGGCCAAGATTAAGTCTATTAGGGTTTTGTTAGCCATTGCTGCATTTCATGATTATGAAATATGGCAAATGGATGGCAAAACCGCTTTCCTTAATGGAAAGTTGGCTGAAGATGTTTACATGGTTCAGCCAGAGGGTTTTGTCAGTACAGAGTACCCCAGTAGAGTGTGTAAGCTCAAGAAATCCATTTATGGATTAAAACAGGCACCTTGCAGATGGAATCTTTGCTTTGATGAGAAAATCAAAGAATTTGGCTTTTCAAGGAGTGAAGATGAATCTTGTGTCTATATCAAGGCTAGTGGGAGTATAGTCAGCTTTTTGGTACTGTATGTGGATGACATACTACTCATAGGAAATGACATCCCAACCCTGCAGGAAGTAAAGTCCTGGCTTGGGAAGTGTTTCGCAATGAAGGACCTTGGAGAAGCTACTTATATCCTAGGGATAAGGATTTTGAGAAACTGGAGTAAAAGACTAAATGGACTTAGTCAAAGCACCTATGTGGACAAAGTGTTGAAAAGGTTCAACATGCATCACTCCAAGAAAGGAGAGTTACCCATCCAGAGTAACGCCAGATTGAGTAAGACACAAAGCCCTAGTATTGAGGCTGAGATAGCATAAATGAGTCGAATACCTTATGCTTCAGCTGTAGGATCGATCATGTATGCTATGACGTGTACTCGACCTGATGTAGCCTTTGCTTTGAGCATGGTTAGCAGGTATCAGGGGAACCCTGGCAAGGCACACTGGACTGCGGTAAAGAATATCCTCAAGTACCTACGGAGGACTAAGGACTGGGTCCTTACCCTCGGTGGCAGTGAGGACTTGAGAGTTGTAGGGTACAGTGATGCTAGCTTTCAGACTGACAGGGATAATTTCCGCTCTCAGTCGGGCTGGGTCTTTACTCTAAACGGAGGGGCAATTACTTGGAAAAGTTCGAAGCAGGAGACAGTGGCTGATTCCACTTGTGAATCAGAGTATATAGCAGCAAGCAAGGCAGAAAAGGAGGCTATATGGCTAAAGAACTTCATCGGAGACCTTGGAGTTGTACCAGCTATAAAGGAGCCAATGGAGATTTTTTGTGACAGCAATAGTGCGGTTGCCTTAGCCAAGGAACCAGGAGATCATGGGAGATCCAGACACATTGACAGAAAATATCACTTCATTAGACATCGAATAGAAGAAGGAATCCTCGTGGAAAAGAGGGTATCATCGGATGAGAACCCAACAGATCCCCTCACGAAGGGACTGACTCGGGCTAAGCATCTCCAGCATGCTCGGAGTATAGGGCTGAAGGATGATATTAGTTTTAGTAGTTAGATAATCTTGAAATTTGTAAAATGTAATTGACATTTGATGATAAATAAAAGCTGTTATTTATGACTAAAGTGTTGCTATCTCTTGTCAATCGTTTACTATTATTTCTTTTTGCATGTTTTGACTTCCAGAATAATTATGTTATGGTTTATATCATATTATTCAAACTCTCCACAGTCGGTCATATGTTGCAAGTAGATATGAATCAAGACTGTCATGGGTTGGCTTGTAGAGGTCTAAGATGTTAGACAAAGCGGGGCTACAACACTCATGATTGCTCATAAGTTCTGAGTATTGGATTCAACCCACGCTCACTTGTATCACTTCATGGAATTTATCTCGAGTGATCGTGAGACGGTAATATCATATAAATCTTCAAACCTAGAGATATGATTTGTTGCCTGTGAGTTGGTTATGCATTGATTGCACGAAAACGCATTGGTAACTCGATGTTATAAACCGTGCTTTTGTGTGTAATTCAACAAGTAGAAGAGCAAACATATGAGTCGAAGTTTATCTGTTCCTTCTAGGATTAGAAGCGATATCTGGGCCCCTCGATGATTTTGTTTTGACCTATGTACCGGGCCCGGTCAGAACTAAATTGATGTGTTCAGTTAAGTTCTATGTCAAACAAATCGGAAATCGGGAAACAAATGTTGGACAATAAGCAAGACCATGTTCCATGTATTTGTCCGGCTGATATCTAGAACAGAGGATTATATGATCACTTATCTAAAATGGCGCTTCATAGTTCAACAGAGTTTAAAGAGCTACGATTGCTGATCGGTTCCTGAAGTCATACTTGCAACTATAGTTATTAGACTTATCCAAGTGGGAGACTGTTGGATATAGTGTCTAAGTCCATAACTATATTTGGTATGTACTTGACCCGACCCGGCATGGTCCATTTGGGTTGCACTTCACCCGAACAATTTATGGATAATCGTTTGAGAATAGTATAAGTTATGATTTATTAATATATTATAAGTCCTAATATATTAATATAAAATCATATTATTTAATTAGTATTGATCTATAATTAATTCAGAATTAATTTAGAGATCAAAAGTATGACTAATTAAATATGGGCTCTTGTATTTATATAGTATGGGCTAATGCTTATTTGGAATGGGCTAGGCTTGCATGGAAAGTCCATGGATACTCCATGGAGCTTTAACCCATGGATCTCATGGAAATGAAAAGACATGGGTATTAGGGTTTACATGGATGTAACCCTAATCCACCACACTATATAAAGGAGGCTTTGGTTCTTGAAATTGGACGAGTTGATGTGTGTAAACTAAGAGGGCCGATTTCAAGAAGTTTGTGACTATTCTCTCAAGTTTCCAAGTTTGTGGTGATTTGTGACTTCCATTTGAGGGATCCATATTATTGGTGCTAGGCTCTCAAACTCCAAGCAATCAACTACTACTACAAGGTAAGTAATTCTACTAGTTTTATTTGATTCAAGTACCCCATGCCATGCTAGTTAGGATAAGAACCTTGGAAAAATAATTATTTGCATGTATCTTAGTCAAACATAGATCCAAGGTTTCTAGGGTTGCATGTACACCATAGGAGTGTTAGAATGCTGAAAACGCATCAGTTGTTATGCTATATGATCTGTTAGATCGGTTTGTTTGTCTATAGACTGCTATGCGATTATCTATTATATGTGCACATGGTTGTTTGATTGGGGGGTGGGTTGAGGCGGGTCTTGCTTTGTGCTGTAGGCCAACATACCCAGGGCGTACCGGATACACTACAGACCCGGGAGGGCACATAGTCGGGCCGAAGGTCCGGTGAGCGGTCCGGATAGGCTGAAGGCCCCGAGAGGGCGGTCCATACGTGACAAGGCTCGGAGAGTGGGCCAGATAGACTGAAGGCCCGACGCGGACAGTCCAGTCAGACTGTAGACTCAGAGAGTGGACCAGGTGGACTGAAGGCCCGGTGTGGGCAGACCAGTCACACTGTAGACTCGAGATGCATGGCTGTTCTGTATCTATTGATATGATATGACTATGGTTATATGAGGTTGGTATTTTAGGGGTACTCCACCAGCCAGAGATACCTGAGTGGAAGTGGGAGAGAATTACTATGGATTTTATCACCAAACTACCCAAGTCTCCGAGTGGGCACGACGCCATTTGGGTAATTGTCGACCGACTGACTAAATCCGCTCACTTCCTACCAATCAAAGAAACCTTCAAAATGGAGAGACTCACGAGAATCTACATCCGAGAGATAATTCGACTACATGGTGTGCCTGTGTCCATTATCTCTGATCGAGATAGCAGGTTCACTTCAAGGTTCTGGCAGTCATTATAGAAGGCTCTTGGAACTAAGCTGGATATGAGCACAGCTTACCATCCTCAGACAGATGGGCAGAGTGAGAGAACCATCCAGACCTTGGAAGACATGTTGAGAGCATGCGTCTTTGACTTCGGTGAGTCGTGGCACACCCATTTACGCTTGGTCGAGTTTTCCTACAACAACAGTTACCACATCAGCATCAAGGATGCGCCTTTCGAAGCCCTCTATGGTCACAAGTGCAGATCCCCTCTATGCTGGGCTGAGTTGGGCGACACGCAGCTAGCCAAGGGGCAAGTCCTTGACAGCACTCTCACTGGTCCAGAAATCATCCGCGAAACCACTGAAAATATCGTACAAATCCGAGAACGATTTAAGGCCTCACGAGATAGACAAAAGAGCTACGCCGATAAACGACGAAAACCCTTGGAGTTCCAGGTTGGAGACCGTGTTCTATTGAAGGTCTCACCCTGGAAAGGCATGATACGCTTCGGAAAGCGTGGAAAGCTAAATCCAAGATACATAGGACCCTTTGAGATCCTCGCTATGATCGGTCCCGTAGCCTACAAACTTCGTTTACCGCAAGAACTTAGCAACATTCATCCTGTATTCCACGTTTTGAATCTTAAGAAATGCGTATCCGACGAAACCTTTACAATTCCTCTCGACGAGATTGAAATCAACGAGAATCTGAACTTCGTAGAAGAGCCAGTTGAAATCATGGATAGAGAGATCAAACGAACGAAACAAAGTCGCATCCCGATAGTGAAGATTCGCTGGAATGCCAAGCGGGGACCTGAATTCACTTGGAAACGCGAAGATCAGATGAAACGGAAGTATCTGCATCTGTTTTCTAATCCATGATTTGTATTCTATGTTCGAATTTCGGGACGAAATTCCCTCTAACGGGGGGATGATGTGACAATCCAAAACTTTTTCCGTTATCCTTACTCAATTTCCGTTAATCAAATTCGGGTTTTTATTTAATTCCGTCAAATTTGATAGTTTGGGAAAGACTTTGCGCTTAAATAAATCAATTCGGATTTATTTATGTTCACGTCAGTATTATTTTTGGACTAACGGAACATTCTAAACTTAGTGCATCAAAGGAATCAGTGTTAGGATGAATTGGTTGAAGTTCTAGTCATGAAGCAAACCGAAAACCTCCTCAAAAAGGAGTTTTTGGTCAAGATCTTTGGGTTTTCGGTCAAGGTGACCGAAAACTCCCTTATACATATATATTTCATGATCATTTTGATCATTCTTTCCCTTTACAAGTCTAGAACTCGAAAACTCTCTCAAGTATCATAAGATCTTCTTGCTTTCCTCAAAAATGTAAGTGTTTCTTTCACCTTGAATTGTTGATAGATCTTCTTAACTAGCATCACCCTTCGATTTCATCCATTAACTTCATCTTTTGGGTTTAATCTTCAAGAACACCAAGAACACACACTAGTGTTTTGGTCCAAAATCAACTCCATTAGCCTCTAAATCGTAAGTATTACTTTCCTATATTTATTATCTAGTTGAAACTCTTGTTTAAGGCCTTGAAATCATCATTTATCCAAGAACAAAAGGTGTTTTCGGTCTAGTGCATCTCCTTAGACCGAAAACCCTTATGAAGGGTGCAATATGACTTTAAGCCTTTCCTAATACTTAGTATTGAGTCTAGAACACTTCTTTGATTGTTGAAAGCCCTTAAAAATCGCCAAACATCATGAGTTTTCGGCCAACCATTTGGACCGAAAATCCTTTTGGGCCGAAAACCTCTTTGGACCGAAAACCTCTTTGGACCGAAAACCCCTTTGGGCCGAAAACCTCAAGAAACATACTACTTGGACCGAAAACTCCTTTAAGTGGCTATACAACCCTTTTATGCAATCCTAAGTGATTGTAACACTTCCATTTAAGGATTTCTTAGTCCTTAAAGTGTTATTCTTTACCTGATTAGTTGAGTAAACACTAATTGTATTCATATATGTGTCTTTATATATGCTAAATAGGATCTGTGTGTGCTCAAGTCTTCACTTGACACTTAGCATCCTTTTTCCGATCTAACATTCGCATCACTCACTTCAGGTGAGTTCATACCCCTATACTTTTTTCGAGTTTTTCATGTTTTCAGGGGGGGAATACAAGTAAAAGTACAAGGAAACTTGTGCTCAAGTATATTATTTTGTTTAAAATAATTTTATGTTCAGTGTGCTTTTAACATAGAAAACTGTTTTACCAAACGATTAAGAAATCGTAGAAACAGTTTTCAAAACTAAAGCAGGGAACTTGTAAATCTTGTCATAAAATGTGATATTTTATAAAGGATTTATACAAAAACCTAAACAGGATTTCGGTATTATTACTTGTAAATTTGTTATGTTAAGTTGGAGACACGTCCTTGGTAACACTCCACCGGATTCGAGAGTGTAGGACTAACCCTTGTAACCAAAATCTCTTGTAGGGAGAGCGTGACTATTGTGTATAGATCTATACGGGACTTACTATCCCGCACCTAAACTGCAAGCTACAGTTAGGCAACCATGCCTGGGGTGACAAAGTCATAAAAATATATTGGCCCCCGTTACGTGCCACATCCAGTTTAATGTATGGTTATAAAACTCGCAACCTAGATAACAGAGATTTACTTTTGTAATAATGAAACAAGTGAACTAACCTCAAAGTAATAACCGATTTGATTACTAGAGGGCATTAGTAACACCCTTAGGATTTAGTTCACTACTTATTTATTAGTTTTATTTATGTAATAAGACTAATACATCTCACTGAGAGTAAACAAGATTTTTCAAGGAAACTACATCTAACGATACAAGTATGGTAGATACTTGTACACCTCATTCCAGAACAGATAACCAACTATCAACTTTTATGGAAAATATAGGATTTTCTGGGATAACTCAACCTTTCATAAACAAGCGGTTCAACCTTTCATAAATATAGGATTTTCTTGTGAAACACTTTTCAAAGGATCAAAGAAACATTTCTTTCACCAGAACTAAACGCTTATGAACTCACCAGCTTTATGCTGATATTTTACAACTGCTTGTATTCTCAGGGCATCAATAAACAGGTACTCTTGCCAACTTTTGGAGAAGACGGAACATTCTGAAGTCACGTCTTTTACTTTCGCTATATATACTGATATGTATAAATCATGTTTTCACACAATGTAAATATTCTTATTATAATGTAATGGTTGTGTTCACTTCGCTTACTATGATACAACTGTTGTGATACTACGCATGACGTCCTCCGCCCCGTAACGTTTACGCCAACGGTTTCAGGGTGTGACACTATGGTTGTATTGATGCTTAATGGTAACACCCATTGTTTTAAATTTATAAATGTTTTTGTGGGACCGGTTTTTGTTAAATGTGGGTTAGCTCCCAAATGTTTTTAAAACCATAGGATGAAAATGTTTTGAAAAAAATTGGGGTGTTACACTTATGCTTAGTGACCTGCTTAGGTCGGTGTCCTGGTTATAGGATGATGTTTTGCTATTATGATCTCTTAGATCGGTATCCTGGTATATAGGATGATGCTTTGTTAGTGACCTAGTTAGGTCGGTATCCTGGTTATAGGATGTTGTTATGCTATATGATCTGTTAGATCGGTTTGTTTGTCTATAGACTGCTATGCGATTATCTATTATATGTGCACATGGTTGTTTGATTGGGGGTTGGGTTGAGGCGGGTCCTGCTTTGTGATGTAGTCCAACATACCCAGGGCGTACCGGATAGACTGCAGACCTGGGAGGGCAAATAGTCAGGCTAAAGGTGCGGCGAGCAGGTTAAGGCCCCGAGAGGGCGGTCCAGACGTGCCAAGGCTCGGAGAGTGGGCCAGATAGACTGAAGGCCCGGCGCTGGCGGTCCAGTCAGACTGTAGACTCAGAGAGTGGACCAGGTGGACTGAAGGCCCGGTGTGGGCAGACCAGTCACACTGTAGACTCGAGATGCATGGTTGTTCTGTATCTGTTGATATGATATGACTATGGTTATATAAGGTTGGTATTTTTGGGGTAAGTCACTAAGCCTTCGAACTTACAGTTTCAGTTTATTGTTTCAGATAGACTGAAGGCCCGGCGCTGGCGGTCCAGTCAGACTGTAGACTCAGAGAGTGGACCAGGTGGACTGAAGGCCCGGTGTGGGCAGACCAGTCACACTGTAGACTCGAGATGCATGGTTGTTCTGTATCTGTTGATATAATATGACTATGGTTATATGAGGTTGGTATTTTGGGGGTAAGTCACTAAGCCTTCGAACTTACAGTTTCAGTTTATTTTTTCAGGTTCAGCGGATGACCGTGGGAAGGCGAAGGCGTGACCATATACTTCCTCATATTTTGATTTCGATTTCTGGGATACTCTGATATAAACTATTTTGGAAACCTTTTTGTAATAACTTTGAGTATTTGAAATGTTTTAAAAGTTTAAATTTGGCATGAATTTTATGGATGTTACATATACATATCCATTTGTGTTAGGATATAGTAGTAGTGGTATGCTAGTTAGAGTACCATTAGATTGGTTATCTTCTAATGGAGTGTGCTATGGTTGTATGTAGTCATGTAGGAGAGCCTGAGAACTCCTGATCTAGGCTTTGTTGTTTGTTCCTTGTTCGGTTGTGGCTCTAGAGTCGAGTCATCTGTTTGGGTGGCTATCTCACCTTTGGTTACTTATGGCTATATATTCCATGGTGATTAACTGGTAGCGGAGTAGTGTGTTATGAGGGGTCTATTAGGCAGTAGTGAGTTGTATGATTGGTATTTGCCTGTATTATTTTTCTACTTGATTCTTTAATGTTTATATGTCGACATATGGTGGGGGATGAGGTTAAGGCGGTCTTGTCATGTGCTATAGGACAAGATACCAGGTCCGGGCCGACTATAAGCTGTAGGCACGGAGGCTCGGGAAGAGCGGTTGGGTTGAGGCGGCAGGCCAACATAACTGGGGTAATCCAGTTTGATGATTGTGGGCCCAGTATGCATGCTTATATATGTTCTATTGTTTGCAGTATTTTGGGGAAACTCACTAAGCTTTCTGCTTACTCATATGCTATTTTTTTTCAGGTATCATCGGTTATCGTGGGAAGGAAAAGGTGTGACTGTACACATTCATCAACAGCAACGAAGATTCCACATCTACTATAATACTCTGATTTTAAAACAATGTACCTTGGTACGAATGGTTTCGTAACTTGTATTCTAAAAAAATGAGCAGCTTTACCTTAATTAAAAATGGAAAATGTTGATGTGAAAATTGGATGTTACATTAAAAATAAAAAGTGGATTTTTAGAAACCTTACTCCAAGCCACCGCCTTAATAATAAGAAAATGATCGTCCAATGTATGTATGTGATTAACAAAAGCAAACTACTCCAAACTAATAACGCTACGAATTACCTCCACCGACCTATTATCTAACAGTTTAGCAATAATCATGCATTGCAAACCAATTAGACTAATAGGTTTAAAATCTCTAACAGTCTCCAGGTCTCTAACTTTTGGGATAACTATAAAGAAAGAGGCGTTATCCATTTAGATGTCCTATTATGATACCTCGTAATGAAAGGAATTGGAAAGTAATGAAATGAAAACTGCCCGGGCCATGATACCTCGTAAGAGGCACTGGAGGAATCTATCGGGGTGGCGCCTCCCCTTCGCGAGATAGATGTCCTATTATGATACCTTGGTGGATTGATTTGTTCTTTCCACCTTGGCCTTGGAAATGATACCTTGGTGGATTGATTTGTTCTTTCCACCTTGGCCTTGGAAATGATGCCTTGGTGGATTGATTTGTTTTTCCACCCTGGTCTAGACTTGGGAGTGGTTCCTTTATTGGACGTAGACCCTGAGTATAAAAATGGCAACGGTATAATCCCGGAATGAGCCCTTAATGATAAAAGAAAATGAAATATGGAAATATGGCTTTTGAAATGAAATAAAAGGAAATGGAATGAGAAGATATGAAATGATATTTATGAAATGTATGAAATGAGTTTTCCTTGAAAATGTTTTATGGTCTAAAACTATGTTTTGCAAGGATGAAACGTTTTTGATGAAAATGTGATCAATGTTTTGGGTCTCAAACCCACGTAGCTCACGAGACATTATTGTCTTACGTATCTCGTTTTTTAATGCCATGTATCTCAGGTTACACTTAAGAAGAGAAAATGATAGATGGAAGCTAGAAGTCAAGTGGTAGAGAATGGAGTGGAACTTGTTAAGTTCCTTATTAATTGTATTGATGTAATTCTTATTTGCTTGCTATGGTTGTATTGATGCTTAATGGTAACACCCATTGTTTTAAATTTGTAAATGTTTTTGTGGGACCGGTTTTTGTTAAATGTGGGTTAGCTCCCAAATGTTTTTAAAACCATAGGATGAAAATGTTTTGAAAAAAATTGGGATGTTACAGTTTGGTATCAGAGCCAAAATTTAAGCGAATTAGGATTGGATCATTCCATTCTTAGGCTTAGACTTTGGTTATGGAATATGTGAATGAGTCATAGGATTGTTATGCCTTCAGTTAGGTAGAATCTTATGCAACAAGTGATAGAAAGGAATTGCCATGCTAGATGATATGAAGCTTTAAATAAGTTATATCAACTTGTAGAATGCTACATTTTGTTCTTATAGAGTGAGTAATGGACGGTCAATGGATTAAAATCTCCTAGTGGTGAAGTCAAGGTCGATTATGTATGATGTGGTTATAATAGTATAGGGCCCGTACTATTATAAACACATGATACATACCCGAACTTGGTAGAGCCATAAAAGGGTTTTGTGAAATATGGTAAAGAATCGAGTGAGTTAGGGACTCGATGTACACATATCGTGTGTCAAGTAAGAGTCACGAAGGATATTAAAGCTTGTTGATGGAGAAAGGAATTTTTTTCACAAATTTGACTTTTCTTGTCAAAGTCAAACAACGAGTATAAAATGAAAATTACTTGTTGTATATTTGATATATGTTGGAAATTGAGCTTGTATCCCTTAAGTACTATTGGTAGTGAGTTAGAAAAACCAAGGAACGAAACAAATTGAGTTGTCAAAGTTGTTAACAAACAATTAGCTAAAAGGGACATATTTGACTTTTGGTATAAGTCTAAAATGGGACAAGAATGTGAATTCCCAAATTTATGATTAAGAAAATAATTGAAGTTAGTTATTTGAGACAAGCCAATGTTACTATCTGTGGATGATAACTTCAAATTACATGCAAGTTCATTGAGAGGAGAATGGAATGGAATCATGAATTCCATATTTTGATGAAAGTAAATACGTGGATATGATTGACGACACGAGAAGGTGGGCCAATGACCTAATTGGCAAAATGGTGATGTGACGATAAAAAATGATAGTACTAGAAAGCGCGACCGGATAACTAGGAAAGGAGTATGATGCGGTCGAATCAATGGGATTTATTGGAATCATACGATTTTACAACCGTACGATAACAATATCGAGTGTCCAGTGTAGTGGTAAATGTGAAAGAAAGGTGTCCTTGTAAAAAAAGGATACTAGTAAAAGGTGAGCAATGGTGCATTAACCTAATATACTAATTAAACTAGTGAGTGAAGTCATTACAAGAAAAGAAGGATAGTTTGAAATACCTGAAGGTATTTATTGAGCCTGAAAGAAGGAAAACAGTATGAAGACCGCCTTGAGTGGTAAAAATAATGGAAATCAAAAGAGTTGATGATAAGTCCATTAGAGTACCTTACCATAGGGTGCTAGACTATTATGATAAACAATTTAACATGCGGAACTTTGTAAGCCCTACTTACAAGTCCTATAAATTGTTATGAGAAGTTAAAATTACACATACAATGTGGTGAGTGCAAAAGAAGAAATAAGACTCCTATGTGTAATAGTTTGATGATAAAGGAGAAGTATGTGGAAGGTGTTATGTGATCGAGAAGTAGGAAGACGATTTGACATGATGGAATATAGAAGAATGGAAATTGAACATCAAGAATTTTACAGTAATAACAATGTGTGGACAAGAATAAACACTTGATGTTTATTGAAAAGGGCTATCAAGAAGAAGATTTTGAGCAAAGGAAATTTTTGAAATTTCCATGAATAAGTCAGAAAGAAGAACTACTACTACGTGAGAATTAAAGGTGTAATTTGGACCTTAAAAGAAATGCCCTCGTTTCTTTTAAGGGGTAGATGGTAAGAAGGATATAGAAATGTGATGATGTGATGTTACAAGATCTCACGGTACTCTAGGCGTTGCGTAAGAACAGCACGTAGTGCTTGAAATTATAAGTAACACAAACAGACCAAGGATACAAGATTTAGAGCTACCAAGTTATGAAAACAAATGATGCCTACCAAGCACACTCAAGTACAATTTAGTACTATTGTTTGAGTATTGCTGCTAATTAGAATCGACAACCAAGCAAAAAGAGAATAGAATTTTGATAATGGGACCTTTTATTATGAGTAAATATAGAAGACATGAATTTTCCTTAGATAATTATGGGTCACGTGTCAGTAACTAAAGGATGCAGAAATCTATTGAGATAAAAGTTGGTTGTGTAATCATGGGAAATGGACAAGGAACAGAAAGGAGTAAAGTATGATGCATGATAAGTTAAACTAACAAAGTGCTGAATGGAAGACTCGAGTACCCGAACAACAATGTTGAAGGACACATGAATGCTGAAATTTAGATATAAGATATGGGTGATTAATGGTGTAAAGCCAAGGTGGAACTCGAATACCATAAGGAGTAAATGTGAGGCAATGAGCTTTCCGTGAGGAAATAAACGAAACATCTTGCTACATGATGAGGATCATCTTGTGTTTTACCCTTAAAAGACTTTGAAAATTGAAATGAAAGCGTTAAATGTTTTTGGAAATGGTATTTTGAAAGAGTGCCTTAAAGGCAAGAATGTTTTTGAAAGAAAAGAATGTTTTCAAATATAAATGTTTTACTTTTGAAATGATTTTATGATACTAATGTATGAAATGTGTAAAGCATGGAAAGTAATGAAAATAAATGTAAAGTAATGAAAAGGAATGGAAAGTAATGTAAGGAATTGGAAAGTAATGAAATGAAAACTGCCCGGGCCATGATACCTCGTAAGAGGCACTGGAGGAATCTATCGGAGTGGCGCCTCCCCTTCGCGAGATAGATGTCCAATTATGATACCTTGGTGGATTGATTTGTTCTTTCCACCTTGGCCTTGGAAATGATACCTTGGTGGATTGATTTGTTCTTTCCACCTTGGCCTTGGACATGATGCCTTGGTGGATTGATTTGTTTTTCCACCCTGGTCTAGACTTGGGAGTGGTTCCTTTATTGGACGTCGACCCTAAGTATAAAAATGGCAACGGTATAATACCGGAAAGAGCCCTTAATGATAAAAGAAAATGAAATATGGAAATATGGCTTTTGAAATGAAATAAAAGGAAATGGAATGAGATGATATGAAATGATATTTATGAAATGTATGAAATGAGTTTTCCTTGAAAATGTTTTATGGTCTAAAACTATGTTTTGCAAGGATGAAACGTTTTTGATGAAAATGTGATAAATGTTTTGGGTCTCAAACCCACGTAGCTCATGAGACATTATTGTCTTACGTATCTCTTTTTTCAATGCCATGTATCTCAGGTTACACTTAAGAAGAGAAAATGATAGATGGAAGCTAGAAGTCAAGTGATAGAGAATGGAGTGGAACTTGTTAAGTTCCTTATTAATTGTATTGATGTAATTTTTATTTTCTTGCTATGGTTGTATTGATGCTTAATGGTAACACCCATTGTTTTAAATTTGTAAATGTTTTTGTGGGATTGATTTTTGTTAAATGTGGGTTAGCTCCCAAATGTTTTTAAAACCATAGGATGAAAAGGTTTTGAAAACAATTAGGGTGTTACACTTATGCTTAGTGACCTGCTTAGGTCGGTGTCCTGGTTATAGGATGATGTTTTGCTACTATGATCTGTTAGATCGGTATCCTGGTATATAGGATGATGCTTTGTTAGTGACCTGGTTAGGTCGGTATCCTGGTTATAGGATGTTGTTATGCTATATGATCTGTTAGATCGTTTTGTTTGTCTATAGACTGCTATGTAATTATCTGTTATATGTGCACATGGTTGTTTAATTGGGGGTTGGGTTGAGGTGGGAAGGAAAAGGTGTGACTGTACACATTCATCAACAACAACGAAGATTCCACATATACTATAATACTCTGATTTTAAAACAATGTACCTTGGAACGAATGGTTTCATAACTTGTATTCTAAAAAAATGAGCAGTTTTACCTTAATTACAAATGGAAAATGTTGATGTGAAAATTGGATGTTACATTAAAAATAAAAAGTGGATTTTTAGAAACCTTACTCCAAGCCACCGCCTTAATAATAAGAAAATGATCGTCCAATGTATGTATGTGATTAACAAAAGCAAACTACTCCAAACTAATAACGCTACCAATTACCTCCACCGACCTATTATCTAACAGTTTAGCAATAATCATGCATTGCAAACCAATTAGACTAATAGGTTTAAAATCTCTAACAGTCTCCAGGTCTCTAACTTTCGGGATAACTATAAAGAAAGAGGCGTTATCTATTTAGAATTGATGAATGAGTATAAATATGCAAGACAAAAGCCACCATATCATCTGCTACAAGATCCCAATAACAAGTTAAAAAACCAAAAGAGAAAGCATCGAGTCCCAGGGTCTTAAAGTAACCACGCAACCCTCTTTACTTCGGGAAAAAAAGATTGATAATACTCCTAGAATTCTTCCTTAACCTGACTCGGCTCATCTACCCACAGCGAATCAATCATCACACCTTAGATAGCTAACCGACGCCTCATACGCTTGAGAATTCCATGGAAAAAACTACAATTATCATCCCTCCCAATGCCCACTGAATCATTTACTTCTGCTCCAAATCCACCTAGGAAATGTGATCAAGATCCATCAACTCCTTCACTAACGTAACCCACTACTCTCTCAATGTGGCCAATCCTCTATCATCCATAAGATGAGCGTCTATAGAATTAATGGAACCCTACAAATATCTTCTCTTTGTAATCAACTGACCACGACAACTAGAATTCCACACCGGAATATTAGATTTAAGAAATTTCAATTTCTTCTTAAAAATAATCCACAAGATGTCGGTCTTCACCCCAAAAAGAGAACGTGCCCAAGAGTGTCTAACAATGCCATCAAATCCATCGATCTCAAACTAAGAGTGAAAAATACAAAATGGAGTCGAACCATAGCTAACTCTATGCTCCAACAAAAGAATATGGTGATGGTTAGGGATCTTCTTTTCCAATACCAAAGCCATCATATGAGGAAAAGGCACCATAATGCCCTCCGTGACCAGAAATCTATCAAGATTACGAAACTTAGATCCCCACTTATCACTCCATGTAAACCGAAGACAACCCAAAGGAATATCATTCAAGTCTGCATGATTTATAAACTAGTTAAAACTCCTAGCAATAGCTAGATGAATTTGATAACCCATTCACTTCGACTCGTCTTCAACTTCATTAAAGTCTCCCATCGAAATACACTCCCTGGAAAGAAACCAATCATCCGAAGAATCTCAACCTAAAGTTGTGTCTTCAACATCTTGAGGAGTATACATTGAAATAAATAACACCTTCAAACTAGAAATTAACCACACCACATTAACCGCTACAAACCAGTCATAAATCATTAACCATTTTTGTGAAACAAGATCTAGGTCCCAGATGGCAAGAATTCCACCTGAAGCTCCACGAGAAGGAGAAAACACGTGGATAAATGAAATATTACCCAAAAACAGTTGAACAATACTCAAATGAATCTCTTCCATCTTTGTTTCTTGAATAGTCAAAAAAATCACTTTATGTTTTTGACATAAGGCTTGTACCTTGAAGGATCGTTAAGAGATTAAAATCAAGCAGTTAAGAACAAGGAATAATCAAAAACTAATTTTGACTAATAACTCTCATAAAGAGAAAATACACAAACTCATGTTTTACAATGAACCCTAACACTATTTAAATACTAGGAAATACACAGAATATGGAAATCCCCACAAATAAGGGATTTAAACAAAAATATACAAAATAAGATCCTAATCATAAATATATCAGATATGCTAAATGTAGTGCACAAGAAAGCTTCATGTTGGCGATGTTGAAGATCGGAAAATGTACTACATGGTGGTAGATGATCAGCGTGAATTGTCTTTGACTCATCCGATTATAAGGTTCGACCTTACAATCCCCACAATCTAATGACTTTAAAACTTAATCCAACTTAAAGGTCTCATAAAAAACTTTAGCAGCTTCACAGATAATCTCTGGCTTGACCCATTTAAAGTTATCCATTTTAATATCTTCCCTTCTTTTGTTCAGATCGAAGGATATCAACCACTGATAACTATATGTGAGTTCTTTATCCATACAAGTCATTTTAAGATGAAACAAATTCTTAGTAGGAGCCATTGGCATGTCTTCTGGTCGATAAAAGCACATATGACCATTTCCACCGACGTAGAAAATTACATGCACTAGATCTCTTATAAAGAGATGCTCAAGAGATGGAACTCCCACTGGTAAGAAATTGTCAATGTAAATAGATCCACAAGGCAAGATAAATACAGCGTGTTTTGATCTCCTCCTTCGAATCCTTGATGGAACAGATGGAGGCTTTGATGTTGAAGTTGAAGTTGAATATTGAGAGGAAATCAGGCTGAGATTCATGACTTTATTAATCATCAGCGTCAATTTCAACTTCAGTTCATATCCATGTATACCCAATGTGGCTTTTTATGATAGTAGAAATTTCAAGCCATTCACTATAGCCATACTGCACCGCTCAGACACAAGATCCTCTCAGGGTATTTACCCTTTGTCATCTTTTCTAGTAAGATGCATTGTCAAGACTTTCTGACGTTTAGGTTTATTACATATCACTTTTAGTGTAGGATCTGATGTGATTTTCCTTGCAGAAACATCAACGTATTTGGGAGATTTATCTTTGTGTTAATCTCTTCCATCATAGTATTTTTAAAACTTTATTGTTAAGTTGTTTTAGCACATCATTTTGCAAATCTATATCTCCTTTAACAATAACCATTTGCTCAATTAGTTTGGCTTCATGCTCAAGAATAGTTCTATTGTGCAAGGCTTTATTATTTTTAACAACAATTACTCTCACTTATTCATATAAAAGACCCTACTCCTAATCTTTTCAGAAAGAAGAATAGTCTTAGGGTGTTTGACATGAGGAGCTTAAGAAGAAGTTGTTGTCTTTCTTTCTCTAGACAAGGGTCGATCATCATCAGACTCAATGTCACATGTAGTGTGACGCTCCCCCTGACACTGAGAATCCCCACCAATGTGTTTCCCTTAGCTTTATAACTATCATGATGCCCAATATTTGTCATGCTTGTAGAAATAGGAACATTATGAGAAAGAACTAAATCTCCTAATAAGGGTAGATCCAAAAACGTTTCCTCGTCATTAGGATCCCCTATATTCTCCCACTTTTTTAACATCATCATTAAGGAAATAAGGACAATGTTTAGCAATTACATTGCATGTGGTAGGGGTGAGGTGAATGATGAAGGAGGGATGGTGGTGGATTTGAGGGTGTAGGAAGTAGTGATGGTGGTAATGGATGTGAGGGAGGAGGAGGTGGTGGTGGTAGTGGTGGTGGATGTAAGGGAGGGACAAAAGATTCAATAAGAGGAAGTATTGGTCGTTTGATTTTAGCAATACCAGTCTCAACACGTCTCAGACGTTCAACAAACATGTCAGACAACCTAATCCACGTATTCAATGCTTGTAAAATTTAGGCTTGTAAAGATGAAGTCTCGAGCAAAACAGGTAGATGAGAGATATGCACAGATCTTAAGTCCTCACAACTAAAGGTATTATGACCAGGGGTTTTGTGAGGGAGTTTTACCCATGCCAAAAATATGTTTTTGAAATAGTTGGTTTTGAAGGAATACATTGCTAGGAAGAGAAGGAAGAGGAATTGAAATAAATGTGCTTATTGAGAAATGGTGGAGAATGAGTAGCAACATGATCAGGACGATGTATCACTGTTCGTCGAATAGTGATTGATGGAGATTTAGAAGAATGCCCTGAAGTATCTGAAAACTCATCATCAACATCTTCATCCGTATCAGTTGAATTTCCATGACTATTTTCATCCATAATGGCATCAATGTCACGATAAACAATTTATGCGTTGTCAATATCATCTCATTTTTCCTCTTCCTTAGCAGTAGACTGTGAGTCAGATAACTTTTCAAATCTTTCTTTAGCAGAAGGTAAATCACTAGTTATAGAGGGAAGAGGATAAAAAGGAAGCTTCTCAGAAACATATGGATTTAGATTCCATTTTACCATCCAAGGAGTAATATACGGGTCTTGTGGCTTTGGAGAACTATTGATCAACTTTGAAGACATGATTGTTTTAGAGAGTTCATCAATGAGATGTCCTTGATACCCTTTGTTGATGTTGTTCCAACACCAATGCAATCCAATGAGGTTATTGAACATATGTGGGTTTGGTCTTACCTTTCATGATGGACACAAGCTGATTGAAGATAAGTTGAGCAAAATCTAGATGCTTATTCTTAACCATAGCATATAAAATACGAAGTTCAAAAAAGTTGAAATGACGCAGACTCCCTATCTTTTTCCCTAAACACTTTCCAATGTCATGTAAGATACTTCCAGCCAATAGGTAGACATTGACGAAAATCATGGTGTAAACCATTGTGAATTCCTTAAAGAGAGACATCATACCCTAAGTTGGGAAGAATTTTCTTGCACCAAGATTTAGTAGGAATATTTGAATACTAAAATAGATTTGGCAGACGAAGAGTATCCCAAATGATTTCCACAGTAATACGGAAATTAAACCTCCCATCTCCAATGGTACCCATTAGGGGTTTAGAACGTTTGTCGTAAGAGCAGGTGTATTAAATTCACATACATAATTTGCATAAAAAATGGATGCATAGTCTGAAAGTGTATATCGAAAAGATGATTATTCATAAAATCAACAAAACTCTCCAATCCTTTGTTCTTGAACTTTGTGGGAATCACAGACGGCATAGAGAAATTTTTTTTCTTGATGATTATGGGTTCATTGGAGTGTTTCTTGGTTTGACAACTGATGATAGTGCAGCAGAAACCTTTTTAAGATGAGCATCAAGGATAGATCACTCTGTAACAGAAATACCTTTTACCAAGAGGGATGGTAGGTAACATATCCAATCTATGGTGATAATATAAAACGATAGGGTTAAAAGGTGCATTTTGTGTTTCACTTACCCATGGTTTAATAGGAAGATCATATAAATCAACGAATGAATGATGTTGATGTCATATCCCAGTCTATGGTGAAAATAGAAATAGGTCAGGGACATCAAGTGCAGGTGGTATCATACCCAGTCTATGGTTTTAATAAACAAGGTCAAGGATAAAAGTGACCATTTGTGTTTTAGAGGACTCGACAAGTTTCTCTTAACCAATGGACAATGTAATCAGTGTGAGACATAGGGTTCTGCTCGATGTTTTAGTAAAACATAAGACTTGATGCATATGACAACGTGCTTCTAGGGACAAATACTAGAAAGAGATTTAACATAAAAACAAACACCCAGACAATGTATATATTACTTTTTTATGAGGACCTAAAAATATCACATTGAAAGTTTAGACGATGCTTTCAAGCCAGGGTGAGTAGTTGACTCAGTGTAATCTCAGCAGATAGTCGTGCTGATGAGATACTTATATAGATTTAGGCACATTCAACATAATGCTTCTAGGGGCAGTAATGGTCAAAGAGTTACAATCTTAATCTTGATAAGATTACAGTCAAATTGAAATTATAACATAACAAATCTTGTGAGAGATAATCTGCCTGGAAAAGTAAAGTGAATAATGACATGACGTAAAAGGATCAAACCTACATCTTTATATGTAAACCATTTTTGTAAAATTTATCTTAAGCAAAAGAAATGGTACTTAAAGTTGAAGAGAAGGTTGAGTTCATGATGCAAGAGAAAGGGTACAAAGGTTCTTACTACCTAGGAGGGATAACAAGAATTGAAGAAGAGAAATATGCGGTGATAGTTGACAATCTAGACAAAAGGCACAATGCAATTATGCAATATGTACCACACCGTGACCAGCTTCGACCATTTCCACCAAAAGTAACAATCATCTTGAAACAAGTAGAGATAGTGGATAAGCGGTGTTACAAAAGGTGGTTGTTAGGAAAGATTATACAGAAGAGAGGAAATATTTGTTTGGTTTATTAGGATGCGTCCAAATATTTTGGTGTCTTTGATCATAAGGATGTTTGTGTGCATCAATAGTGGAGCATTATTCCACAAGCTCATTGACATTATCTGAAATAAACTTTGTTATACCGAGAAGAAGATGAATGAAAAAAATGAGTTTTTTTAGATGAATATTTTATTTATTTATTTATTTATTTATTTATTTATTTATTTATTTTGAAGCAGAAAACAAATATTGAAACCAGTCTTTTAATAGAAAAACACATAAGTACGATACACCGAATCTTAAAAGAAGAAAATCGTAAGACATTGAAAGGATGTTGATTTCATCAATGAGAAAAAATATTTTTCTTGATCTAGGGGCTTAGTGAAAGTATCAGATAGTTTGAATATACATCAACTTAATCTTTCCTTTCTTCATGTTGTCCATGATGAAATGATGCCTTATCTCGATATGCTTTGTCTTCGAATGTTGGAATGGATTATGAGTGATGAGAATGGAATTGGTGTTGTCATAATAGATGGGATTCCATGAAAACTTGAACCATAATCTAGAAGTTGGTTTTGATCCAGAGAATTTGAGCATATCATCTTTTAGTGACAACATATTCGGCCTCAATGGTTGAGCATGGGCAAATGATTGTTTCTTGTTGAATCAACTTATTAGTCTATTTCCCAAAAGTTGAAAACCTCCATATATATTTTTTTATATCTAATAAACAACATGCATAATATGAGTTAGTATAAACAACTAAATTAAACTCAGAGTCACGTGGATACCAAATCCCAAGATTGGTTGCGTGCTTAAGATAACGATGATGTGAATCTTTTACATTCGGTTTAAAATGGGAACGCATGATGGTTGCAAAGGATATATTAAGGTGACTTGCGGTAAGGTACAACAAGGACATGATCATTCCTTTGTATAGCATGGGATTAACATCAGTGCCTGATAAGTCAGCATATATCTTCATTATAGGAAACATTAGAGTCTTTCTTAGTTTGTAATTAGTGAATGAAAAATTCTTCAACATATCGAAAACATACTTGATTTGACTAATGAAAATGCCCTTGGAAAATTGCTTAAATTGAAGACCCAAAAAGAACGGCAACTCAACTATCATATTCATTTCGAATTTATTAGACACGATTTCAGCAAACGCCTTGCTCAGTGCCTCATTGGTTAACCCAAAAACTGTGTCGTTGACATACACTTGAGCTAGGATAATATGAGACACAAATTTCTTGATGAACAAGGTGTTGTCTATGGCTCCATGATTATAGCCATTCTGAAGAAGATATGAAGTGAGTGTATCATATCATGTCATGGGAGCTTGCTTCAGTCCATAGACAACTGTATCCAGTTTGTAGACATGATCATGGAATTCTTCACTTTTGAACCCAGATGGTTGCTTGAGATAAACTTCTTGTTTGATATCCCCATGATAAAATAAGACTTTACATCCATCTGAAACACTTTAAACTTCATGAAAGACGCATAAGCAAGAAGGAGTTTGATTGATTCTAATCCAGCTATAGGGGAAAGTTTTTAATAATAATCCAAACCCTTGATTTGAGTAAACCCCTGATTCATAAGTCTTGCCTTGTGTAACAGTTGAATCCTAGTATGTTTCTTATTTTTCCCTTTGTTATTAAAAGTTTTACATTTTGGTCCTTGAGCAGTACGCGTAGCGTACTAATGCAAGGGTGGGACGGGACTCCGGGCACGTACGCTGGGCGTATATCCTCATACACGGGGCGTACGTGTGAGATGTTGAAACCCTAATTTAGGGTGTCGTACCCTATATAAAGGCCTTAAGTCCTCAAGGATGGCCTCTTTACCAGCCTCCATTCCCATAAAAACCCTAAATCAAACCTTGAGCCTCTTTGTGATGTTCTTCAGTTATTAAGGAGTCTTTGGTGCTATTTTTGCCTTTGTGAAGGAAGTAGAGAATTTTAAAGTTGCTTTGCTTGGTGAGAAGGCTTTGGATCCAGAACCATCTTCCTTTCTGCAAGCTTTCTAAGGTATCAATTTTGAACCTTGACTTGTAGATGGTTAGATCTTCCAATAGCATGCTTTACTATGATTTTGGTCCCTTTATGGGTTGATGGGAGAGTTAAGTCATTTTTAGGGCTTGTTATTTTAGATCTGAGTTTGTATTGGACTCCTTATGCATAAAGGTGCAAGCTTTAGAGGTTTTTTTGGTCACATGCATGCATTAAGCCATTTATTAAGGTCTTTTAAGCTTAAAAGCTTCTTCAAGCCATGCATGAACGTAAAGTTAGCAACTTTACGTGATGTTCTAGCTCAAGAGAGTCAGATCTATGTTTTGGAACCATGACTTAAGAGATTAAGTGCTAAAATTGAGTTTTGGGCAGAATGGGTGAGTACGTTGGGCGTACAAGCAAGTACGCTTAGAGTACAAGCCCTCAAGTGAGTATGTCGCATGTACGAGCTGAGTACACCCCACGTACTCAGTCTGATGAGCTTCACATGTGTGGGATTCAGTTTTGAGCTGCCCTTTGGGCCTAGTGGTTTGGGGCCTTTTAGGGCCATCTGAATGTAAGAGTTTGGACTAGGGAAAACTTGTGGGCCTTAGGGTAAGACCCATGTAGGAATTGGGCCCCATTTGGAAAATTAGGACATAAATGGACTTTGGATGATTACTTGGTTTTGGGACTTATGAATGGGGAGTTTGGGCCTTAGTCTTGGACCAAACTAGGCAAAGGTTAAAATGGTCTCTATACCCCAAGTATGGATTGTTGGATACGGTTTGAAACCCAAATGTTAATTGGGTGTAATTTTATATTTGATAGCTCGGGGATTCGTTGGACCAGCAGCTAGGGATTTTTCAGTGGGATTCAGTAGTCGAGGTGAGTTTCCTCACCTTGTATAGTGGGTCGAAGGCACCAATGCCGACCCATGATCTGTTATGTTAGAATACTCATTGTCTGTTTGACACTAGTATGTGTATGTGATTGTATGATTGTTGGGCGGGGCCCGATGATTAACCTTTATGCTATTACTTGTTATGTAGTATGAATTGTATGTGGGCGGGGCCCGTATTGCGAGTTACGGCGGCCCCCGTTATACTCATTGGGCGGGGCACGTTATGCGAGTTAGGGTGGGGCCCGCTATACTCATTGGGCGGGACCCGTTATGCGAGTTAGGGCGGGGCCCATTATACTCTTTGAGTGGGGCTCGTTATGTGTTATATGTTTGGTATGCGGTATCTTGGGAACTCACTAAGTTTTGTGCTTATGGTTTTCAGTCTATGTTTCAAGTACTTCTGGTTCCAAGGGGAAGAGCTCAGGTTGACTACATCGCACACACCACATGGATTCCGCTTTTGAGTTATCACTCTGATTATTACTATGTTGATATACTTATTTTAATTTGGGTTGTATGGACAATGTTTTGGAATATCGTTTTATTTAATTTAAAAATGAATTTTTTGGATCATATTTTTGAGACGTTACACCTTGTTTACAGCAACGGACTTTGAGGACAAAGTATGATTCAAGTGGGGGGGAGTTGTAACATTCGGATCCTCAAGGTATGAGATTTTAAGTAAAATATGAGTTTTGGGTGAGTCACGACGTGAGGGAATCATCGTCACGACATGACATGGCCGTAAGAGACCTAAGTCTCATTTAAGTGTAACGATGTGACACTATGATGGTCACGACGTGACACTTGATCATAGACAAACCCTAATTTCCGAACTTGGTTCCTACTTAAAAGAAGTGTGGGGCTAGGTTTTCTTTCACCCTTAGCCTTCACCACCTCCTAAATCCTCTTGAAGAAACCCTAATTCATCCCCTCCATTTTTGAGCTCATATTTGTGCTTTTGGTTGCTTTTGAAGGAAGGAGAAGGCTTTGGTTGTGTTGTGAACATCTTCACAAGCTTTGGGACTTCATTTGGGCATCTCTGGACCTTTGTAAGTGTTCAAGACCCAAACTTTATTGTTTTAGGTTGCTAGATCTAAGTTTTTGAACCTTTATCTTAAAGTTTGAGCAATTTAAAATGGTGGGATTCTATAAAGTTGGCAACTGTATGGATCTTTGAGGTCCTTTGAATGTTATCTGGTTCAAATCCATAGTTTGCTAGTGTATTGAACCCATACATGATATTTTTAGTGTCGTTTCTCTATTTTTGACCTAGTTTGAGCTTTAGACTCACAATGGGCATGCGTGGATGAAAAGCATTGATTTTTAGGTGGTAATGGACGTTAGGAAGCCTTCTGGAAGGAACGGATGGATTGTGTAACGTCCCATTTTCACAACAAAATTTTTTGTTTTTAATTAAGGTAAACTTCACATATATAGAATCCCAGTTAAAAACCATTTGTTCGAAAGCATATTGTTTCAAAATCAGAGTAACATACTAAACACGAAATCTCTATTGCTAGTGATGAATGTGTACAGTCATGCCTTCGCCTTCCCATGATCACCAATGGTACTAAAAACATAAACAATTGGGCAAGCACGAAGCTTAGTGAGTTTCCCCAAAATGCCACACACCACAATACACATACAATGCATGCACATCGGGCCCACAATCATAAACACTGGATTGCCCCCGGCCCCACAACCACAAAGACTAGATTTCCCTCGGGTATGTGGCCTATCGCCTCAAACTGACCGCCCCCTAAACCTCTATTCCTATGACTTAGAGTTTCCCCCCACCTAGTATCTTAGCGTACAACACGAAGCAGGACCACCTCAACCTAACCCACCACGATATGTCGACATATATACTCAAAAAAAGCAGTCAAGTAAACACATAAGCACATATAACTATCTACATGAATCTACCTATAGATCAGTTCACTACCGCCTACTAGGCCCCTCCCAGCACAATACGCCACTACCTGCAAATCTCCAAGGAATGCATATCTATATGTAATTAGAGGTGAGATAGACACTCGAACATATGATCCTACTCCAAAGGCATAACCAAACGAGTAACATGCAAGAAATCCTAGATCAAGAGTTTCCAGGCTATCTTATGTAACTACATACAGCCCCTAGGGCACTCCACTAGACGATAACCATCCTAATGGTACTCTAACCAGCATACAACAAATCCTATGTCGTAACACACAAGGATATATATATATATATATATATATATATATATATATATATATATATATATATATATATATATATATATATATATATATATATATATATATATATATATATATATATATATATATATATATATATAACAGAACAATACAACAGCAACATCCCATACACAAGGATACACAACACAATATAGTAGGCCGTCATTGGTACCTTCGACCCACAGGTATACTGCGGAAATCTCACCATCCATTCTAGAAGGTAGCTGTAATGATCATTAATCCGTACTAGCTCTACAGGTCATCTATGCAACAAAAAGGGACCAAGTCTGAATATAGAACTCATAATACTCAATTTGGTCTAATGTCTATAAGGTCACACCTTATGATCTGATGAATCAAAAACATGACACGCTGATCTATCAGCATCAGTATCTAGACATTGACAGCGCCAACGTATCAAGCTTATCAGCATCAGCTTACAGTTTAGTTATTAATTCTTTGTACATTAGGTCATGATATAGATAAATATATAATAGATCCCAGATCCGGTATCTTTGTTATAAGATCGGTTCTTAGTATAGATTAGACAAAATCCTTTAAATCAAGGGATATACATGTATAGATTTGTATATATACAACATTAGGGCAAACCCTAATGTGGTGGTCGTCGTAGTTGTGATTGTGGCTTTGTATCATTTGTCATTGTGACAAACCCATCTTCTTGGTGAAGACAAAACCTCTTTTCTAGGTGAAATTAACAATTTGGAGAACTTCTATGTTATTTACTTTCTGTTGATTATTTTGTTTAGATTAGTTTTATATTTCTTATTCATTCTTGAAGTGTATCCGATCATCACAAACATTCAATTGGTATCAGAGTAGGTTTTTTATACACTCAAGTAATCATGTCGACCTCTTTCATTCCAAAGTCAAATGTCTGTAACAAGATCCCTCCGTTTAACAAACACAACTTCTCTTATTGGAAATCAAAAGGCCATGGAAGTTCTAGAGTTCATGTATTTCGATATGATTGATGTCATCAATAAAGGTCCTTTAGCTGCTATGCATAAATCATCTAATGATGGTGCATCTAGAAGTAATCTGAAAGGGAAATTTGTTCCTTGTTATAACAAGGAAGAAAAAAGAATGTTGAATCTCGTTGTAAAGGCTAGAAGTGCTATTAGAAACTCACTCCCTTTTTCTGTCTATCGTTTTGTTCAAAACTGCTCAACTGCTCAAGAGATGATGACCACTCTATTATCTGCTTTTGAAAAGGAAATCTCTTCAGATGATGAAGTTAAGTGTCTCATGGCTCAGATTGTTGAATCTCATGCTGACACTTCACATGACAGTGTTGGGATTCTTAACACTTATTCTCCTCACACTACTAATGACCTCAAGTCAGAATGGGACGATGCATCAGCGTATCAGGTAAAAAATCATATCAATCTTTCCTCTATTGATAATATCGAAAACGATGATACAATCGATCTCTTAAGTTTCAACTTATGGATCTCAAATAGAGAAAAAATTTCTCTCAGCCTTGAGCTAAAGAATCTCAAAGAAAAACTCCTCTCTTTAGAATAATCTCTTTCTGTTTTAAAAAAGGAAAACCCTTGTATCTCACCAACCAACAATTTTCTTCACACTGAAAAAATAAAAAGTTGTTGATCATGCTAATCACACTCAAATTATTTTGAATTTTTGGGCATCCTCACTTTAATGTCACAAGAATCATTAATGCTCAGATTCCAGATCAGTGTAAGAAAACTCTTGGAGGTGATATAGAAGGCATTGTTTCTTTAACCAAAGTTGAAACTACACAAACTTTTTATGAAGTTGCTACTTAAAAGTGGACTTTAAAAGTAGATTTGTGAGTTCTTACTTTATTAATCAAACTTTAATCAATACTCATTGCTCTACTGATTCTAATAGCATTACTTAATGTGTTTCTAAATTATCTGCTCTTGATCCTTCTCTCCAACCTTCTCATCGTGAGTATGTTCTTCCATCTACTAAAACTTTACTAAAGTTTCCAATATGTAATGATGAAGTTCTGTAAACGAAATTCTTATCATGTTTCCTTAGTTCTCAGTTAACAATTATGAACCTAAAGATCAATCAAAGGATCATGAGTCTCATGACAAGGTAGTATATGTGCATACCATTGATAACATTCCTTATTCCAGAACTAAATCAAGAACTCTTAAATCAAATAATCAAAGTTCTTCAGATTCAACAGTTGAAAAGAAATCAAAATTTAATGTTAAAGGAAAGAATCTTGGAATTAAAGTTTGTTATCAATGCGGTGATGTCTCTCACAACGCCAGCGAATGCACTTTCGAAAAGAACACCGTTCACGCTGATAATATCATGACTCGAAATGATAAGTGGACCAAAAAGGGAAACTCATTGAACTGTCTCCCTGATGATTGTTATAACATCTTTTCTTAGTGATTCTTTGCAAGTGGGTCAATGTATATTATATTTAGTGTATATTTTTCTTTTTCGACTTACTGTACATCTTAGTTTTAGGGAATAAAGCATAGTTGGTATTTAGACAGCGGCTACTGGAGACATATGACAGGCAAGGTTGTAGAACTCGCTACTCGGTACCTGCTCGGCAGACTAGGGAGTAGCGAGTACTCGGGGGTACTCGGGGAGTACTCGGATTTGGTAATTCATGTAGAAATATTTTTAGGAAAATTATATATGTCAAAATCATAAGTTAAAATCATAATTTGATTGAAATATATAACAAAATTAGATACATGTGAATACATAAAAACTGAAATACACACAAATGTCTCACTTCATAAATAATTATTGAAAATTTAAGATATATATGTAGTAATAATCACATGTGTGTGTTAAATGACAAATCATTAATTGTATTATACATATTAATCTTGAAATTCTTGATTTTTTCTCTTTTTATGACAATTTTGACCCTTTGACCGATTTTGACCGAGTTGGCCGAGTTTGACCGAGTAGGCCCGAGTAAGACCGAGTAGGTCCGAGTTAGAGAGATGTTGATGGATTTTTGAACGATTTTGACCGATTTGACTGATTTTTGACCGAGTTTGACTTAATCCGAGTTTTTTCGCCGAGTTCACATTACTCGCCTCGGTGGAGGGCCGATTCCAAGTAATCGGCCGAGTAGACCGAGTTTTGCAACACTGGTGACAGGATTCAAGTTTCTCCTTGAAGATATCATAAAGAATAATGGTCCGTCAGTTACATATGAGATAATGGCAAGGGAGCTACAAAGGGATATGGATCCATAAAGAGCAATTCTGTTGTTTTCAAGAATGTATCTTATGTGAAAGGTCTTCAACATAATATCATCTCTATCAGTCAACTGTGTGTCGCGGGCTATGAAGTTCTCCTTAACAAGAGAGAAGGAATAGTTGTTGATCAAAAGAACATCACTGTTCTTACCGCAAATCGACAAAATGACATCTATGTTCTGGATATGTTTTCTACTGACAACTCTCTTCGTCGTTTCTTCTTCTATCATGCCCGATCTCATCTAAATTGGATTTGCCGCAAAAGGCTATCACATCTAAACTTCAAGAACATCTCAAGGATTGCATGGAATCAGCTTGTGAGAGGAATTCCTAATATGTAATTTGTCAAGGACAAATTGTGCTCATTGTGTGAAAAATAGAAGAAAACCAAGTCTTCGTTCAAGCCAAATTCCTGTTCTTCAATCATCAAACCTCTTCATCTCCTTCATATAGACCTTTTTGGACTAGTTCCGATCAAGTCAAGAGCTGGGAAGAAAAATACTATTGTCATTTTGGATGACTTATCAAGGTTTACGTGGGTAGTCTTTTTAAGAAAGAAGATCCATGCCGCTGATGAAATCATTGCTCTCGTTAAGCAGTTGGAAGTTCTCTATGATCACAAAGTAAAGCAATTACGTAGTGTTCATGGAACTGAATTCAGAAATTCCTCTCTGGAAGATTTTTACTCAGTCTCAGGAATCTCTCAGAACTTTTCGGCAGTTCGAACTCCCCAGCAAAATGGTATTGCAGAAAGAAGAAACATAACTCTCATCGAAGCTGGAAGAACTATGGTTGTTGAAGCTGGTCTTTTATTGTCATTTTGGACAGAAGCTGTCAATACAACATGTTATACCTAAATCGTTCTATTATTGTTAAACGTCATGGGAAAACTGCTTATGAGCTATTGAAAGGAATAAAACCAGACATCTCTTATTTTCATGTGTTTGGATGTGTTTGTTACATCTTGAATCAAAGAGATCAGCGTTCGAAGTTTGATGCGAAAGCTGATCAAGGAGTATTCCTGAGATACTCTAGCGTATCCAAGGCTTTTAGAGTATTTAATCTTTCAAGACAAATTGTTGAAGAAAAAATTCATGTCACCTTTGATGAGGAGTTATTCATTCATGATCGAGTTCCTCACCCTTCGTCAATTCTGAATGAGCTTACTTACAGTCATTCAAACCTTGTTCCTGAGCTCTTGTCAAATGACACTGATCCTATTATTCCCAATGTTGATCAATTAATCAATTCTCAACCTAGCTCTCAAGATCAACCTATTGTCCCTGAAGAAGCTGAACCATCAAATTAGGAAGTCTCTGCCCATAGCAATACAAATGAAAGTTCTAATCCAATAATCCTTCGAGATCATCCTGAATCTCAAATCATTGGAGATGTAAATTTTGGGATTCTCACTCGCATCAGAGTCAACAGCAACTTTTACATGTTTGTAAAATTCGTCTCAATGATAGAACCAAAGAATATTGTTAATGAATTGAAAGAAGATGACTGAATAAGGCCATGTAGGATGAGTTAAATGAATTCAAATGTCATCGTGTGTGGACTCTTGTTCCCAAACCTCAAGGAAAGACTATCATTAGGACTCGTTGGGTCTTCAGGAACAAAATGGATGAAGATGTAATTCTCATAAGAAACAAAGCTAGGCTTGTAGCTCAATGATTCTACCAGCTTGTAGGGTTAGACTATGATGAAACATTTTCTCCAGTTGCAACACTTGAAGCCATTCATCACTTTCTAGCTTTTGCCTCTTTCAAAAACTTCAAATTCTATCCAATGGACGTCAATACCGCCTTTCTACATGGAGATCTTCAAGAAGAAGTTTTTCTAAAACAACCTCCAGGGTTTGAAAATGAAGAGTTTCTTGATCATGTATATCGTCTTGATAAAGTTGTCTATGGCTTAAAGCAGGCTCCTAGGACATGGTATGATATGCTGGCAAACTATCTTCTCTTAAGTGGATACAAACGAGAAAATATCGATAATACTTTGTTCATAAAGCAATCAGGATCTCATATCATTCTTGCTCAAGTGTATGTGGACGATATCATCTTTTGATCCACTGATGAAAAGCTAAGTTTAAAATTCGCAGAGGTCATGGCCAAGAAATTTGAGATGAGCATGATGGGAGAACTAACTTTCTTTTTGGGCTTGCAGGTCAAACAACTAACTGATGGTATTTTTGTTTGTCAAGCTAAATATATTGCAAATATGCTGAAGAAGTATGGTTTCACTGATTGCAAACCGGCAAAGACTCTGATGTCCTCATCAGCATCTATTGACACAGATCCAAGTGGCACTGATGTGAATGCAACTATGTTTCAAGGAATGATAGGCTCTCTACTCTATCTTACAACCAGTCGCCTGATATTATGTTCGCCACCATATTGTGTGCTTGCTATCAATCCAGTCCTAAGGAATCTTATCTTCATGTTGTCAAAAGGATTTTTCGGTACTTAAAACATACACCCAATATTGGGTTATGGTAACCTCATGACTCTGAGTTCAAGCTGGTGGGATACACTAACTCCGATCATGGAGGGTGTGGCATTGATCATAAAAGCACTTCAGGGGAAGATCAAATGCTTGGAAATAGATTGGTAAGCTAGTCTAGTAAAAAGAAGACATTAGTGGCTTGTTCTACTGCTAAGGCAGAACATGTTATCGCTGGAAGGTGTTGTGCTTAGATTCTTTGGATTCAGAATCAGCTCTTGGATTATGTTCTAACCTTCTCAAAAACACCCATATGTTGTGACAACACTGATGCCATTCAGATGATACAAAATCCAGTGACGTATTCCAAGACCAAGCACATCGACATCCGTCATCATTTCATCAGGGACATAGTTCAAAAAGGAAAAGTGGAATTCTTCTATATTCCATCCACAGCTCAGTTGGCTGACATCTTCACCAAGGCATTGGATGAAAATAGTTTAAACAAATTAATTGCAGATCTTGGCATGCTTTCAATGTCTTAATCGTTTTCTAACTGTTTTCTATCTTATGAAAAACTCAAAAAACAAGTGCTTATTTTATTATGAATGCAAAATCTTACATTTCGTAGTTACATGTATTTTCTTTCAAGCCTATCTAATATTTATCTGCATCTTATTGCTTCAAAATTTGTAAGGACTGGAGCTTTGTTGAAGAATCTCAATGTTGTTGGTATTAAGAAAAAGAGTGCCCTCATGTCCTTTTCTTCTTGAGGATACTCCTTTTCTCATTCACTCACTATTATGGATGCAAAGAGCAACCATCAATCCAACAAGTCTTGTTTTCATCTACTGACTCATAATTCTATAAAACCTCAAATGCCCTCATGTTGATCTTGAAGACATGATGGTTTTATGGATTTGATCGAGTTAACTCGTTGGTTACAAAGACTAATATTCACTTATTCTCTTGCTCCTGATGAACATAAACCTTGGAAAGCATCTGAAATGCTTCAATGATAAATGGCCTCATCACTCTTGATTCATAAAGTAATGTTTAGTGATGAGTTTATCTTTGCTTATGCTTCTCTTTTATAGCTGAAATTTCAGGTGGTAGATATCTTGGAAATGGAAATGCATTAATGACTATTCAATTCCAAATATTTGGTGGACCGAGTATTTATCACCTTTCTGAAAAAGCTGCACATTTTTCTTTGTTTAAACTATTTCCTTGTTTGACTAATTCTTTTGTTTGTATTCTTATATTGTTTATTATTTTGTACCATTTTGTAAAGGAATCCGACGTGGCAATTCTAAGCCTAGTATGAAACTTTTGACACATCATCGTCCCTAGAAGCATGCTGTTGTATGTGACAAAATCTCTCGAAGTTTCTCATCAAAGAGACCATCTGCTGAGAACATTGAGTCACCCTCTCACGCGGATTGTTTAGCATTGTCTAAACTCTCAAAGTGAGATAGCCTGGTCCAAATAAAAAATATTGATAAAAAGGCTAGGGTGTTTATTATTTTAAGTTAATCGTCTTTACCTGACCCTTTCCCTGGAAGCATGCTTGTCGTATGCATCAAGTCTCATGTTCTGCTGAAACATTGAGCATAACCCAATGGCTTACTCTTATTGCATAGTCATCGGCATAAGAGATACTTGTCTGGTCCTTGAATCACAAAGGGTTATTCATGTCCTTGACCTCCCAATTTGAGGTACGACATGGTACCATTATGATTTAACGACGAATCTCTGATTCTAGATTGAAAATTACTCTATGATATGGAAGTTTAAACCACTACTTATTGATGAGTTAAATTGTTAATGATTCACTTTGATTTAACCTCAATGTGACTGAAACAATCCATTCTCTCCTTTGTCTTCTTAATTGAGCTTGATGATTCACCGTGTAAAACCACACAATGATAAAGGTTCGAAAGTCTATTCCAATGGTTAGTCTATGTACCGTAGGCTATCACACGCAATAATCCATTCTTACCCTTACATTCTTCTTTAAAGTTTTATGATTCAGCGTCATGTACCATACGCTGATGAGAGCCTGACAAATTTGTGTCAATGGGTATATCATTGTCCGTGAAATATTACACGCACCTATCCATTCCTGCCACTTTTCTTATAATAAAAGAGATTTATGATTCAGCATATGAAACCTCACGTTCATGAGATCTTGCAATACTATGTTAGTAAATGGTAGTTTAAGCCCATGCTATCAGAAGACATCACAATCTTACTAGACTATAAGTTGAAACTATATTCTGCTCAACGTTAGTTGCTACTGTAAAAAATAGGGAGAAAGTAAAGCTAAAAATCTAGCTACTAGAATTCATACAAATATCATTCTAAGGGGGGTCGAGTCAAGCTGATGCCAACGGTCTCATATCATCTCAGACTCATTATCTATTCTTCCATCGTCTACTGAAATTCATGATTCATTCATCTTCTCAGTAGGATCATTCGTTCAAACTACAAAAATCAAGATTTCATTCTTACTCTCAGGGGGGCCACGAGCCAAAAGCATTCCGCTTATCTACAATGGCTATTCCAATTACTCTGAAGAAGAATTTTAGTTTTGACATCATCAGATAAGGGGAGATTGTAAGGTCACACCTTATGATCTGATGAGTCAAACACATGACACGCTGATCTATCAGCATCAGCATCTAGACATTGACAGCGCCAACGTATCAAGCTTATCAGCGTCAACTTACGGTTCAGTTATCTTATTGTAATTCTTTGTATATTAGTTAATGATATAGATAAATATAGAATATATCATAGATCTGGTATCTTTGTGATAAGGTCGGTTCTTAGTATAGATTAGACAAAATCCCTTAAATCAAGGGATATACATGTATAGCTTAGTATATATACAACATTAGGGCAAACCCTAATGTGGTGGTCGTCGTAGATGTGATTGTGGCTTTGTTTCATTCTTCTTTGTGACAACCCGTCTTCTTGGTGAAGAAAGAACCTCTTTTCTTTGTGAAAGGAACAATTTAGAGACCTTTTGTGTTATTTACTTTCTGTTGATTATTTTGCTTAGATTAGTTGTACATTTCTTATTCATACTTGAAGTGTATCCGATCATCACAAACCTTCAAAGTCAAACTTGCTTAAAGTCAACGGTTAATGGTCAAAAAGTCAATGGTCAACTCTATCCAATCTACGACATGCGTAGCATGCAACTCTACGCGCTGCGTAGAGCCCAAGGTGGCGAAACGGGGCAGAAAAGAGCTATGCCCAGTGTAGTTAAAACTACGCCCAGCGTACCTAAAACTACGCCCTGCTTAATATGATGGTGTCCAATTTTCAATTAAGTTCTTGATACAGAAGATTAGCTTTGCAAACTCTCAGATCTAACAATATGGATGTCTTAATGGATGAAGTCTCTGACTTTATCCATTTGCATGCATATAAAGGGCATTAATCCAAACCCCAGGTCTAAAAAGCCTTATATTGCTTAAAAGCTCATGCATGGATGGATAAGAGTAACCAAGATCTCATTTTTATGACTTAGCAACCCTAAAACGGCTGGAATTGATATCCATACAGCCTGGAGTAACATATACTCACAAAGGCCAAGGTTACATGGACAAAATCATAGAATTCTCAAAAGTAACTAGATTTAACATGAAACATCATCAAGGTAAGAACTTTATACCTTCTGGAGGATGATTATGTGACGTAATATCTTGATCCACAAGGCTTGGAGCTTCCCAAGTGCTTACTAATGGAGTTCTTTCTTCAAAAATGCACACAAAACACTCTAAGATCACCAAAGCTCATACAATAAGGTTAGGGTTTCGAGGTGGCTGCTTAAGGGGATAGAGGTTGAGTATAAAGAGGGCCTCAAGGGGTTAGATCCTTTAAATAGGGCCTACAACCCCAAGAATTAGGGTTTTTGTTCTGGCTTCCTATGCCCAGAATATCTCGATCTATGTTGTGCGTAGATCATTTAAGTCTTGTTACCAACTTCCCCCCTACGCACTGCGTAGGAGACTACCCTACGCCCCGTGTAGGACCAAACTTCCCAACACTTAAACATTACAATAAAGACAAAAAAAAAATATAACTACAAGGACCAGGTGTTACATATGGATTAATGGATTGAGAGTCGAATCCATTAAGCTAAGAAAGCCCAATTTCACGATGTGACAATCTCCTTGTCACGACATGATGACTAGGGATTTCCCGATTATTTCGGATAGATTTTGATACGAAGTGATGACCCATCCTTCACGCCGTGATGGCAGCTTGGATTGAGTCTGAGTTGGTTGAGTTGGATCGTGACTGAGTTTGGGATCGGGCCAAGTGCGTTTCTCAGGACGTGACCATGGGCTGGTTACGAAGTGATGGTCAGTTGATGGTGATGGTGATGTTGACCGTTGACTTTGACCTTGACCGTTGACTTAGTGACCTTGGTTGAATTTTGGTCAAATTGCTATTTCTAGACTATAGACTAAGGTTGGAACTTGTTTGATTCGATAGGTGTGTTGTAGCACCTATTGTGTGGCATTGAGTTGTGGTTTATCTGACTTCGTGAGATAGGTGAGTCTTCTCACTATACTATGTAGGTTGCTAGATTATCTTTGTGACTCTTGCATGAAAGAACGTCTTTATGACTTGGATCACAGTACTTGTGTGAAACATTGTTTTTATGACTCCTTGTATGAAATATTGTGGTTGGATCATAGTACTTATATAACATTGTGGTTGGATCACATCACTTATTTGTCTTTGTGACTTGCATGGAAGACCATGGTTAGATCATGGCAGAAAGGTTACGGCTGGCTGTAATCTGGGAGTGATATTAAGACTATGCTTATATCATTGCGTTCACGTAGGGCTAGGCCCAATAATATGTATGGTATGTGGTATTTTGGGTAACTCATTAAGCTTTGTGCTTATGGTTTTATGGTTTAAACATTTTCAGGTACTTCCAGTTCCAGAGGGAAGGGTCCAACTTGACTGCACAACATTCCCTTATGATTTTCCGCACTGATGATTGTTATTTTACTCTGATGATTGTGATACATTTACTATGACTGATTTTGGAACAAATAATGTGTGAATTCGATGATTTAAAAATAAGTTTTTTTATTAGTATCTTGGAATGTTACAACTTTGACAAAAATTTCTATTGTGACCACTTTAAGCTGCTAAAGCAGGTTAAAGCGGTAGACAGAAAAAATTATAAAACTTCGGTGTCTTTCATTGACGAAACTGGAATGTAGTAGTTAAACCATAAAAATTGTTAAAATATAGTGGTTTTTATGTAATTTTCACATAGTAAAAGATGAAAACTATAACTACCTCTTCCCAGCTCAGAAATCCAACCCAACTATTGGAGATTATAAGCGACTTGTATATCATCAGCTTCTCCAACTTTCTTCAGAGGTCGATCATGCTCTATAAAGTATAATAAAAGAAACATAACTAACATAATGAACATGCAAATTCTAGCTAAAGGATGTGCTTTGAATAGTTGTACCTCACATTTGCAAGTGCATTTGAAGTGTGTAAATTCTCCATCACTCTAATTAGTATTGAAGTTCAACAATGATAACTAATCAGTTATGATATTCGATTATGTCTTCAAGTAAAACATTTTGTAGATATGTTTTTCGCGATTGAGAATAAGCAGTTGTGATATTCAATTATGTCATCAAGTATAACATTTTGTAGACAGATTTTGTGAAATTCCTTCATTTTGTAGATAGATTTTGTGAAATTCCTTCAAACCCGAATTACAGACAAGCTGGATTTCATGAGCACGCTTTGTACCTATGGATAAACTCGTTTTTAAATCAAATTAAGCACATGAAAGCAAAATACATGATAGATGATAAAAATCCATCATCTTTATCAACAAAGATCACAAAAAATCTTAGACACAATGAAGGAAAATTGGGTCGTACGCGGTACCTTGGGGTTATTATGAAAGCGGCAAAGGAAGACAAAAGGGTTTCACTGCTTCATGAACCTTTTGTCTGTCCCTTTCTCAGTTAATTTTGATTACAAAAGCTTCATTTTTCCAGCTGATACTTTTAGGGATATATACACTAAAGTCCCAATATTTTTATCGATTTGACAAGAAAGTCCTAAACTTTATTTTTTTGACAGTAAAGTCCAAATTACCGGCAATTTTTGACACTTTTATCTTTTTTTCCCGGTTTAGGACTTTCTTGTCAAATCGTCAATTAGGACTTTACTGTCAAAAAAATAAAGTTTAGGACTTTCTTGTCAAATCATTTAAAATATTGGGACTTTAGTGTATATATCATTTTTTTGTTAGAAATTTAATGGTATGATACTCTTTAAGCGTAAGAGTTTTTGAAACATTTTCTAGTCAGCTAGATCCTATTGAAATCCTTAACGTTTGCTTCTTGTTAAATAGTTTTTTTAATCTCAACAAACCGACATTGAAAAAAAAATGGAGATAATAAAGAAAGAAAGAAATAATCAGGGTTGTGTTGGCGTTTTGCAGTCCCAAAAATGAAGAAATTAGAAACCGAAAAAAGCGAAATTGTCCTTTTTTCCCTTCTCAACATTCACACCCTTTTGACTAGGCATGTGTTGTTTGTATTTGTATAATATGTTCCCACTTTTTAGTTCAATATTTGGCGGCGAAGCAAGAAGAAACTTTTACAAGGGTGAAAAGACTTGTAAAACTTTCGTTTTTTTCGGAGAAGGGAAAGAATGGCAATTTCGTTTTTTTCGGTTTCTTATTTCTGCAAAAAGCCAACACAACCCTGGTTCTTTCTTTCTTTCTTGATTATCTCCATTTTTTTTCAATGTCGGTTTGTTGAGATTAAAAAAACGATTTAACAAGAAGCAAACATTAAGGATTTCAATAGGATCTACCTAACTAGAAATGTTTCAATAACTCTTATACTTAAAGAGTATCATACCATTAAATTTCTAACAAAAAAATGATATATACACTAAAGTCCCAATATTTTCAACGATTTGACAAGAAAGACCTAAACTTTATTTTTTTGACAGTAAAGTCCTAATTGACGATTTGACAAGAAAGTCCTAAACTTTATTTTTTTGACAAAAAAGTCCTAATTACCGGCTAACCGGGAAAAAAGGGTAAAAGTGTCAAAAATTGCCGGTAATTTGGACTTTACTGTCAAAAAAATAAAGTTTAGGACTTTCTTGTCAAATCGATGAAAATATTGGGACTTTAGTGTATATATCCCTACTTTTAGCCATCTATAGAAAACAGATAAAGTGGAGCAGGAGTGCACTGGTGCTGAGCAACAGTGGTGCATATGGTAATGATCGTTTCAAAAAGTTGAACTAATAAAAAGAGAGAGAGGAAGAAGGGGCAATTAATACACAAAAGATGGAAAGCTTAGCAATAATCATAAATCATAGGATATGAGGTTACCTTAGTCGTTCTGCTGATGTTTTTTTGCTGCCAACATAACTTCTTTACGTGAATAAAACTTCGAATAGCCCCTCATAATCCCATGATGCAACTAAAATAAAAAATATATTCACCCTGACTATCGTCCTAGAAACCTTAACCCTAATTTTCTTTTCCGACCTCTTCAAGATGATTTAATCGATGATTGACTAGCAAAGAGTCCATTAGTGGATTTCGAGAGATCATGTGGCATCAATTGATCTTCCAAAGCTTTCTTGAACATGAATAGGATGACACAATTCCCTTCCATCTCTAATTCCTTGATACATATTGTAACACCCCAACTCCCAGGTACAAGTTTTAAAGCATTGTATACATGTTTATGGACTTACTCGACGAGTTGGTTGCCCCCAACTCGTCGTGTAGAGGCGGGTTAGCCCGCGTGGATTATTGGATCTACTCGACGAGTCGGAGGACCCGGACTCGACGAGTAGGAGCTGGGAGATGAAAACCTAATTTTAGGGTTTGTACCCTATTTAAAGGACCTTAAATCCTTTCCTCCAGTCCCTTATCACCCCTTGACGGCCAGAAGAAACTCTAATCTCAATTAATGTAACACCCATAAAAATTTTTCCAAATTTAACTTTAATACTCATTCCAAATTCATCAAAACATTACATACTGGTTTTCAAAATGTATAATATCAGAGTTTTTCCCAGAAACATAAACAAAACATGAGGAGCTGTACGATCACGCATTCGCCTTGCCGCGATCCCCTGATGTACCTGAAACAATAAACTGAAACTGTAAGCCCGAGAGCTTAGTGAGTTCCCCCCAAAATACCGATACACCGAACATAACACACATATAAACAACAGCATGTACTGGGTCCACAGCTTTACAAACTGGATTACCCCCTACCCCCTGGGCCCACAGTGTGTGTCTGGATTGCCTTACGGGCCCACAGCTCACATCTGGCTTGCCATCGAACCCACGATATGAGTCTCCTTCAGCTCGTAACTGGAATGCTCTCGAGCCCACAGTACGAGTCTCCCTTAGCTCGCATCTAGAATGCTCCCGGGTTTGTTGGTTACCGCACGGAGCAGTATCACCTCAACCCATACCACATAACATGTCCACATATAAACATAACCATCGTGCATGCAAATAATCATATAACAACACAGGTAGTCCTACAGATCTACCTAACTGTCATAACAACTAGCATGCAACACTAACTCATATCCAACATCTAATACTGCTAAAATAACATAACCAATGGGCCGGCATTGGTGCCTTAGACCCCTTAGAATAGTGAGGATAACTCACCTCACAACAGTCGTCTGAAACTCGAAAGCTCAACTCCCGGATCACCACCACAAACTCCACCACCTATATCCGACACATTACAAAGTTCATAGGTTTCCAAGATACTTCTAGAAGTCCAATAGTCAACCCTTGCCCAAAGTCCAAGTCAACTTTCAAGGTCCACAGTCCATGTTGACCTCAACTCGTCGAGTACCCTTAGCTACTCACCGAGTTCCTGGCATGACTTGCCAACTCGCCGAGTCACTCGAGTGGCTCGTCGAGTTCCTAGTGTCAGTGGTCGTAACCCCTTGGCCAACCCGCTGAGTTTTCCCTTTACAACTAGCCGAGTTCATACGTGTCCGAAGGTTCGGAAAACCTTAACCGACTCGCCGAGTCATTCGACTGACTCGCCGAGTCCAAGGCAATCTTCATCGGACTCGCCGAGTTGTTCATCCAAATCGTCGAGTACAGGACCATCTTCTTGTGGCTCGTCGAGTTGACGATACAACTCGTCGAGTCTCTTCAGACCTTCATCCATACAGGTACTTTTAAGCCATGCAGCGGCTCCATATTGCAGATCCAAGCTTCTAAGGCATGTTTATCATATAAAGTTGCAAACTTTACGTGCATGCAAGGCCCTAGAGACTCTAAATGACCAATTTAAGCTTCTAATGGAGCTTTACACCTTAGGAGAGTCTCATTCTTGCAACATTTGGAAACTTTATGGACTTAGAGACCCAAGAGAGTTCATATCTGAGGTTGCAACCTCAGATCTTAGCTCAAACATAAGAAAGGCTTCCTAATAAGCTAGAAAAGCCCTAAAATCCACCCAAAAAAGATCTAGAATGAAAAATGGGGTTAGGATAACAGCTTAATACCTTCCCAAAAGATGCCCACTGAAGTAGATCTTGATTCCCATGAGTTCCTTGCTTCAATCCTGTGACAACCGTCAATTTTTGGTCAAGTCAAAGTCAACCAAAGTCAACAAGTCAAACCGGTCAACTCATCTAACCCTTGTATATTAGGGTTTCCATTATGATTCTTATTTCACTACTCGCAATCTTAATACAAAGTATCACTTACAGTTTTCACGTGTTCGGAAAATCTAAACCCTAATCAGGGCAAGTGATGAAACTACTCGATAAAACATTATTCCATACCCCTCGAGGGCGTATAACATTCATAACGAGACTTAACGGGATTTACGAAGCTTACTTTACAAAGCCAAACACTCAAAAAGGTCGCAAATGAAATTTCTCTCAACCTCTTTCATTCTATCTTTCTCTATGTGAAATCTCTCCCAAATCTCTCCAAGTATGAGAAATCTCTCCCAAATCTCTCTCAAAATCTCTTTTAACTTTTTATAATCCTTTGGGTCATCCCGACACTTAACCGGGTCAAAAACTGCTTGAAACGGGGTAATATTTGGTAAAACAGCCTTAATAGACCGAAGCCTCCCTTTAGGAAGCGAACCCTCTTGGACCGAAAGTGCTTAGAACCGAAGGTCCCTATAGGGACCGAACTGCTGAAGAACCGAAACCATGCGAACCAAACCCGAAGCCTGCGAACCGAACCGAACCTCCCTTCGGACCGAACCTTCCTTTCGCCTTCGCCCCATTTCGGCCCATTTCGCCTTCGGGCCCAACAGCAGTAGGGACCGAATCTCGGCCCAATACCGAGAAGTCTCGCAGATAGGCCAAATTCACCCGGTTTTCGACTACGACTTCATTTTAGGCCCGTTTTACATGATTTTAACGCGGGATTTTCACCCAAAATCATATTTTAACATATAGAACCCAATACTTCATAATTAATCACGTTTTTGGGGTATAATCATTATCCAAGAAGAGTGGGTGGGATATTATTGGTGGAGTGTTGACTTTACTTTAGTGTATGACACAAGCAACCACCCATACCCACTCAATGACCAGCCCTTATCCTTCCACCATACCTGGTCATTTCATTGTCCTTCCCCACCATTTTTCAGCCACACACTTGGTCAAGAGCTGGAAACCCCTCCCCTCTCCTCACATTTCTCTCATTTTCCACCAAAGAACAAACTTCATTCTCTCTCACTTTCTCTCTCTAAATTTCGAGATTCAAGGCTATTCTCCAAGCTTTTCTTCTACTTTTTGTAATTATTATCATCCTTCATATGATTATTCCACCTCTTTCTATTCAAATCATAGGTTGCTTACACAAACTTCATCATATTTGTGTTAGTTCTTCGAATCTTCAAGCAATCTTCTAAGTGTTCTTGAGTTGAACGCTTCTTTTCTTCATCATCCATCTACTGAAATCACTCAAGCTGAGTTCATACCCCTACATTTTCATGTTTTCTTCAAGTTTTAAGGGGGGGGGGGGGGAATACAAGTTAAAACACCAAAAACTTAACTAAACTCAAACAACAGCTTTCATCAGAAAAGTTGAGTCTTATTCACAGACTTTTTTGACTATCTTAACCTTAATATCTTTCAAAACTATTTAATATGCAAATAGCTGAGGTTCATACCTTTAAAACACCAAAAACTTAACTAAACTCAAACAACAGCTTTCATCAGAAAAGTTGAGTCTTATTCACAGACTGTTTTGACTATCTTAGCCTTAATATCATTAAAAACTATTTAATATGAAAATAGTTCAGGCTCATACCTTTAAAACGACTACTTGCACATCTCCATACGATTTGTCTACAATTTATGGTGATTTTTACAAAACTGCCTATAATTTCAGAAACGAATTCGGACCAGTCTGTGAATATGAACATTTTAACACAAGTTAAAGACTTCTAAAAATCATAATAAATGAATAAACTAGACACATTTTGTGAACTCTAAGAATTTACGGATTCAGTTTTCGACTTCGTATGATTTTTCTATGATTTTTCTAAAACAGTGTAGAAATGTCAAAATCTAGATAACAACTTATAACTTTCAACACACTTTGTAACATGTTGGCCAAAGTGTTAATCTTTGAGAATTTCATATTTTACATGTGTTTCTTGTTGTGGGATAATTGTATAACAGAAAATACTCACTGAATTGTAAGAATCCTCCATCATTACCAATAGTACAAAACAAGGCACGATAAACATAGTTATATTTTGCTATACATTCGACTTACATAGAAAATGGTTCTTATACACCACAAACAAATATACTAAACTATAATAGGTATAGTTAGGTTGCATATACATTACAAACATTTTGATAAACTATAATAGGTATAGTTTATGTTCATTTACATTACGAACTCATTACAAAAGGTTTTTAAACAAAAAGGGGTACAAATACAAAGTATCGGATTCATACAAAAAGGGGTACAAATACAAAGTACCGGTTTCATACAAAAAGGGGTACAAATACAAAGTACCAGGTTTTCATACAAAAAGGGGTACAAATACAAAGTACCACATTCATAAAAAAAGGGGTACAAATACAAAGTACCGGTTTCATACAAAAAGGGGTACAAATACAAAGTATCAGGTCTTCATACAAAAAGGGGTACAAATATAAAGTACCGGTTTCATACAAAAATGGGTACAAATACAAAGTACCAGGTTCACACAAAATGGTTTTTATGATATTAAAACTACATCTCATCTAGAATTGTTAGACTTCAGCTATAATTGTTAAGTGTATATGTTAGAGTTATATAAGAATCTAGTCACAATCGACTTAAAATTGGTGGGCCCGCCTTATCTCCTGTTCCTTGTTTGGTTGTGGACCTAGGGCAGACCCATTATATTCAACGGTTTATTTAACTTAAATTTTATATAACTTATATACGTTGGACGATTATAGAAGGAATCTACAGGTCCTTCTAGGGTTCCTTATCGCATAACATAGGAGCATTCATTCCACACTTAACTAAGAAAATATTGGACTTTTCTGGAAATCATACTCTATCGCTTTTACAAGGAAAAGGGTTTCTTCCTCAAACAAAATCCTTATGAACTCACCAACTTAATTGTTGACACTTTTCAAAACTCCTTGTATTCTCAGGAAATCAGTGAAACAGGAAAACATCAGCACTTTGAGGATGGGACGTTAAATCGTCAAACAGTTTATTTTGTCATCATAATGTAATTGATTTTGAAACATGTAAACATATACTATGGTGTAACCTTTTCAATTATATTTATGATGGTTGTATTTACTTTGAGCACTATTATACTCGTTGTTGTGATACTTTACGTGAAGTCCTCCACCCCCCCCCCTACGTTTCCACCATCCTTGGTTTGGGGGTGTGACAGATTGGTATCAGAGCATTGTTTATAGTGAACTAAGTATATCGAACCACATAAGATATACAAACTATAAATGCATTGGGACTAAGGTCTCTGATTTAACATTTTCAAATACTATACTTTTAGAAATAAATAGTTTCTTGTTAAAAGTATACATGCATGCATACATACTAAGGTCAGCTTCATTCTAGAACAAAACAAAAGTTGTGATTGTTGAATGGCACAAGTAGGCTTGAGGATGTATGGTCAGGTCTAGGAATGACATAGCCTGATCAACTATGTCTAACCCAGAAGTGATTAGCATATGCCCGGGAATGGTTGTGGCGTTGCAACAAGTCTAAGAACTTACCAATTCTATCTACAAACAAACATTGAAAAACATAAGTCAAACATTAAAATACTATAGGAGTATTTTGTATACTATAACCAACTTACGTGAAAACTAAAGACCCCTATTAGTAGGTGTATAATGACTGAGTGCATACGCCAAGGTTATACATAATTAAAGATATTATAGACTCAGAATCTATGACTATTGCTCTACTTCCTGTTCCTTGTTTGGTTGTGGACTTAGAGTAGAGTCATTTATTCAAAGGTCTATTCTATCTCAGATTATGTATAACTGGTATGTACTATGTGATTATAGACGTGACTAATAAGGATCACCCCCTATAAGTAATTATAGGATTAGACGTCTATCAATTATCTCTTCTACCCCTATTCTCGCACGAGCAACGTGATGGGTAAATCTTAACGCCCGTACAAAACCTACTTCTACCCACTACCATAACTCCGTCTCAGGGACGTTAGCAGAAACACCGAGAACAGTTCCGTAAAGTACGAAATTTATACGTATGTATATAAATGGTAAGGGTATAACTAGAGTATATCAATAAAAATTGGCATGCATTTTATTTCATTAGGAGTTTACCACATATCTCATAACCTGTTATTACAAACGATTTGCTTATGGTAACTCTAAGATTAATTAATGTATACCTCAAGGTTATGTGTAATTAAGAGACGATCGACTTAGAAATGGTAAGTCCGCCTTAGGTCATGTTCCTTGTTTGGTTGTGGGCTTAGGGCAGACTCATTAAGTTCAACGGCCTATTGGACCTTAATTACACACAACTGGTATACATTGGGTGGTCTTAGGAGTGGATCGGGCATGGAACAAATCACAAGATTACAATCGAGTCATTTCTACTAAATTCATAAGTTTATTTATATAGACCTCTGGTATGAATTGCTTTCCACATTCGAAAAATCGGGAAATACTATACGTAAAAACTAGCATCGATTAAAGTATATCAACCATAAATCTCGAGAACACGTCAAAACCCGAATAAGTCTTACCTTCTATATAAAAATGCAGGGTTTTTACTGGTGAATTTATGATGGCTAGTGTAAACATTATGGTCATATATCATTAAGATTTTATGGACTTAGAATGTGTGATTCCGCCTCATTTCCTGTTCCTTGTTTGGTTGTGGGCTTAAGGCGGGGTCACCCATCCGAATGCCCTTGCAATCTTAATGATATACAACTAGTTTACACTGAACGATTATAAAAGAACTGGTAGGACTTATAATGCAAATTTCATCACAAATTGTTGAAGCATTCGTAACACTAGTACTCACAAATTACATTATAAAACATTCATAGTGGTAATACCAAGTATAAAGCAGGGAGCATAAAGACACACGTAGAATAAACTATCATTCCAAAACAATAACTCCTTTCAAATCGACTCAGCTCAAGTTACAATAAGAAGTTCCAAGGTCGTCATTTAACATCAAGCGGGTTGGTCCCCACCATAATCAATTTCTCATACTACGAGAAGTTTCCCCCATCTTTCCTCCAAATTCTTGAAGTCCCAGTCGAAACACTAATTTCGGGACGAAATTCTTTCTAACGGGGGGATGATGTGACAACCGTCAATTTTTGGTCAAGTCAAAGTCAACCAAAGTCAACAAGTCAAACCGGTCAACTCATCTAACCCTTGTATATTAGGGTTTCCATTATGATTCTTATTGCACTATTCGCAATCTTAATACAAAGTATCACTTAGAGTTTTCACGTGTTCGGAAAATCTAAACCCTAATCAGGGCAATTGATGAAACTACTCGATAAAACATTATTCCATACCCCTCGAGGGTGTATAACATTCATAACGATACTTAAACGGGATTTACGAAGCTTACTTTACGAAGCCAAGCACTCAAAAAGGTCGCAAACGAAATCTCTCTCAACCTCTTTCATTCTATCTCTCTCTATGTGAAGTCTCTCCTAAATCTCTCCAAGTATGAGAAATCTCTCCCAAATCTCTCCCAAAATCTCTTTTAACTTTTTATAACCTTTTGGGTCATCCCGACACTTAACCGGGTCAAAAACCGCTTGAAACGGGGTAATATTTGGTAAAACGGCCTTAATAGACCGAAGCCTCCCTTTAGGAAGCGAACCCTCTTGGACCGAAAGTGCTTAGAACCGAAGGTCCCTATAGGGACCGAACTGCTGAAGAACCGAAACCATGCGAACCGAACCCGAAGCCTGCGAACCGAACCGAACCTCCCTTCGGACCGAACCTTCCTTTCACCTTCGCCCCATTTCGGCCCATTTCGCCTTCGGGCCCAACAGCAGTAGGGACCGAATCTCGGCCCAGTACCGAGAAGTCTCGCAGATAGACCAAATTCACCCGGTTTTCGACTACGACTTCATTTTAGGCCCGTTTTACATGATTTTAACGCGGGATTTTCACCCAAAATCATATTTTAACATATAGAACCCCATACTTCATAATTAATCACGTTTTTGGGGTATAATCTTTATCCAAGAAGAGTGGGTGGGATATTATTGGTGGAGTGTTGACTTCACTTTAGTGTATGACACAAGCAACCACCCATACCCACTCAATGACCAGCTCTTGTCCTTCCACCATACCTGGTCATTTCAATGTCCTTCCCCACCATTTTTCAGCCACACACTTGGTCAAGAGCTGGAAACCCCTCCCCTCTCCTCACATTTCTCTCATTTTCCACCAAAGAACAAACTTCATTCTCTCTCACTTTCTCTCTCTAAATTTCGATATTCAAGGCTATTCTCCAAGCTTTTCTTCTACTTTTTGTAAGTATTATCATCCTTCATATGATTATTCCACCTCTTTCTATTCAAATCATAGGTTGCTTACACAAACTTCATCATATTTGTGTTAGTTCTTCGAATCTTCAAGCAATCTTCTAAGTGTTCTTGAGTTGAACACTTCTTTTCTTCATCATCCATCAACTGAAATCACTCAAGGTGAGTTCATACCCCTACATTTTCATGTTTTCTTCAAGTTTTAAGGGGGGGAATACAAGTTAAAACACCAAAAACTTAACTAAACTCAAACAACAGCTTTCATCAGAAAAGTTGAGTCTTATTCACAGACTGTTTTGACTATCTTAGCCTTAATATCATTAAAAACTGTTTAATATGAAAATAGTTCAGGCTCATACCTTTAAAACGACTACTTGCACATCTCCATACGATTTTTCTACAATTTCTGATGTTTTTTACAAAACTGCCTATCATTTCAGAAACGAATTCGGACCAGTCTGTGAATATGAACATTTTAACACAAGTTAAAGACTTCTAAAAATCATAATAAAAATTATGAATAAACTAGACACATTTTGTGAACTCTAAGTATTTACAGATTCAGTTTTCGACTTCGTATGATTTTTCTATGATTTTTCTAAAACAGTGTAGAAAGGTCAAAATCTAGATAACAGCTTATAACTTTCAACACACTTTGTAACATGTTGAGCAAAGTGTTAATCTTTGAGAATTTCATATTTTACATGTGTTTCTTGTTGTGGGATAATTTTATAACAGAAAATACTCACTGAATTGTAGGAATCCTCCATCATTACCAATAGTACAAAACAAGGCACGATAAACATAGTTATATTTTGCTATACATTCGACTTACATAAAAAATGGTTCTTATACACCACAAACAAACATACTAAACTATAATAGGTATAGTTAGGTTGCATATACATTACAAACATTTTGATAAACTATAACAAGTATATTTTATGTTCATTTACATTACGAACTCATTACAAAAGGTTTTTAAACAAAAAGGGGTACAAATACAAAGTACCGGATTCATACAAAAAGGGGTACAAATACAAAGTACCGGATTTATACAAAAAAGGGTACAAATATAAAGTATCAGGTTTTCATACAAAAAGGGGTAAAAATACAAAGTACCGGATTCATACAAAAAGGGGTACAAATACAAAGTACCGGTTTCATACAAAAAGGGGTACAAATACAAAGTACCAGGTCTTCATACAAAAAGGGGTACAAATACAAAGTACCGGTTTCATACAAAAAGGGGTATAAATACAAAGTACCAGGTTCACACAAAATGGTTTTTATGATATTAAAACTACATCTCATCTAGAATTGTTAGACTTCAGTTATAATTGTTAAGTGTATATGCTAGAGTTAAATAAGAATCTAGTCACAATCGACTTAGAATTGGTGGGCCCGCCTTATCTCCTATTCTTTGTTTGGTTGTGGACCTAGGGCAGACCCATTATATTCAACGGTTTATTTAACTTAAATTTTATATAACTTGTATACGCTGGGCGATTATAGAAGGAATCTATGGGTCTTTCTAGGGTTCATTATCGCATAACATAGGAGCATTCATTTCTCACTTAACTAAGAAAATATTGGATTTCCTTTGGAAACATATTTCTATTAAAACTATTTCATCTAGAATTGTTAGACTTCAGCTAAAATTGCTAAGTGTATATGCTAGAGTTATATAAGAATCTAGTCACAATCGACTTAGAATTGGTGGGCCCGCCTTATCTCCTATTCCTTCTTTGGTTGTGGACCTAGGGCAGACCCATTTTATTCAACGGTTTATTTAACTTAAATTTTATATAACTTGTATACGCTGGGCGATTATAGAAGGAATCTATGGGTCTTTCTAGGGTTCATTATCGCATAACATAGAAGCATTCATTTCTCACTTAAGTAAGAAAATATTGGATTTTCTTTGGAAACATATTTCTATTAAAACTATTTCGTCTAGAATTGTTAGACTTCAGCTAAAATTGCTAAGTGTATATGCTAGAGTTATATAAGAATCTAGTCACAATCGACTTAGAATTGGTGGGCCCGCCTTATCTCCTGTTCCTTGTTTGGTTGTGGACCTAGGGCAGACCCATTATATTCAATGGTTTATTTAACTTAAATTTTATATAACTTATATACGCTGGACGATTATAGAAGGAATCTACGGGTCCTTCTAGGGTTCCTTATCGCATAACATAGGAGCATTCATTCCACACTTAACTAAGAAAATATTTGACTTTTCTGGAAATCATACTCTATCGCTTTTACAAGGAAAACGGTTTCTTCATCAAACAAAATCCTTATGAACTCATCAACTTAATTGTTGACACTTTTCAAAACTACTTGTATTCTCAGGAAATCAGTGAAACAGGAAAACATCAGCACTTTGAGGATGGGACGTTAAATCGTCAAACAGTTTATTTTGTCATCATAATGTAATTGATTTTGAAACATGTAAACATATACTATGGTGTAACCTTTTCAATTATATTTATGATGGTTGTATTTACTTTAAGCACTATTATACTCATTGTTGTGATACTTTACATGAAGTCCTCCACCCCCGGACGTTTCCGCCATCCTTGGTTTGGGGGTGTGACAAATCCGCTTGTTTTCCCCAAGCTCTTCTCCCCAAGAATCCTCTTCCAGAGCTTAAAACACAATGGAGTACACACACACACGTATTAGGGTTTTGCTGAGCTCTCAAGGGAGTGTAAAGAGGCTGAAGGAGGCTTATGATTCTTTAAATAGGGTGCAAAACCTCGGGATTTAGGGTTTCATCTGTCAGCTCCTACTCGTCAAGTCCCTTCTTAGACTCAGCGAGTAGGTCACTAAATTACGTGGACCAACCTGCTGCTACTCGACGAGTAGGGCAACCAACTCGTCGAGTAGACCTTGAAATCAAATAAATTATTATTTAAATCAATACCTAAGAATCGGGGCGTTACAATTATCCCCCACTTGAAGTAGACTTCGTCCTCGAAGTCTGCCGCGGCGAACAGTTCCGGATAGTGCTCCTGCATCTCTTCCTCTGCCTCCCACGTCCACTCGGACCCCCTACGATGCTCCCACTGTACCTTCACCAAAGGTATCTCCTTGTTCCTCAGAAGTTTCGTCTTCCTCTCCAGTATGGCCACAGGCCTCTCCACATAATTCAGGCGTTCATCGACCAAAATATCATCCAGCGACACCACTGCCTCCTGATCCAACTAATCTCCTTCGGTAGCTCTAGCCTGTAAGCCACCTTCCCAACCCTGGCAACGATCCTGAATGGCCCAATGTAATGGGGACCCAATTTCCCCCTCTTCCCTAAGCGTATCACACCCTTCCAGGGTGAGACCTTCAGGAGAACCATATCACCCACCTGAAATTCTAACTCAGATCAACGTCTGTCGGCGTAACTCTTCTTCCGACTCTGAGCGGTCTGCAATCGCTGCCTAATCTGCTGAATCTACTCAGTAGTCTGCAAGACTACTTCCGTCCGCCCCATCACCCTGTGTCCCACCTCACCCCAACAAACCGGGGTGCGACATCTCCGTCCATACAACAGCTCGAAAGGCGAGGTGCCAATGCTGGAATGATAGCTGTTGTTGTAGGAGAACTCTGCAAGCGGTAGGTGGGAATCCCAACTCCCAACGAAGTCAATGACGCACGCCCTCAACATATCCTCGAGGTTCTGAATGGTCCGCTCGCTCTGACCATCAGTTTGCGGATGGAATGTTGTGCTAAAGTGCAACCGCGTGCCCAGTTCCTCGTGGAACTTCTGCCATAAACGGGAGGTAAACCTAACATCTCGGTCGGAGACAATGGAGACGGGAACCCCATGGCGAGACACGATCTCGCGAACGTACATGTCGGCCAACTTCTCGGCCGACGAACTCTCCCGAATAGCCAAGAAATGGGCGCTCTTGGTCAATCGATCCACGATGACCCATATAGCATCAAATCCCTTCGTCGTCCTCGGCAACTTGGTAATGAAATGCATCGTGATTTGTTCCCATTTCCATATGGGGATCTATAGAGGCTGCAGCTTACCATGCGGCCTCTGATGTTCGGCCTTGACCATCCTGCAGGTCAAGCACCTCTCGACATACCAAGCGATTTCTCGCTTCATACATGGCCACCCGTAACTCAAACTCAGGTCTCTGTACATCTTGGTGGCCCCTGGGTGAATAGAGAAATGAGACTTATGAGCCTCCTCCATGACTGTCTGTCTGACCCCACCAGACATCGGAACCCATACCCGACCGCACCAGGTCAATAATCCTCGGCTATCCTGCACAAACCGGGTATTCTCACCCTTGATCCTCTCCAGCTTCCGATTCTCCGGTCGCATGCCCTCAACCTGGGCCTCTCTAATCAAACTAACAAGCGGAGAATCCACAGCTATCCTCATACATCTCGCTGGTGTGGAAGACCCAGCTGACTTGCGGCTCAAGGCATCCGCAACCACATTCGCTTTACCAGGGTGGTAAAGGATCTCGCAATCGTAGTCCTTGACTACATCCAGCCACCTGCGCTGCCTCATGTTCAGGTCCGGCTGATCCATGATATGTCTCAAGCTCTTGTGATCCGTGTAAATGCTACAACGGACCCCGTATAGGTAATGTCTCCATATCTTGAGAGCGAATGCCACTGCTCCCAGCTCCAAATCATGCGTAGGGTATCTCGTCTCATGTGGCTTCAGCTGCCGTGAGTCATAAGCTATCACTCGTCCTTTATGCATGAGGACTGCCCCCAAACATGTGATGGATGCATCACAGAACACCACAAAATCCTCAACTCCCTCCGGGAGTGTCAACACTGGGGCCTCGCACAACCGCTGTCGAAGGGTCTCAAACGCCTTCTGCTGCTCAGGGCCCCACCGGAAATCCACCCCCTTCCTCGTCAGACGAGTGAGGGGTACTGCAATCTTGGAGAAATCTGGAATGAATCTCCGGTAGTACCCCACTAATCTCAAAAAGCTCCTGATGTCCGAGGGAGATTTCGGAACCTCCCACTGCATGACCGCCTCGATTTTGGCCGGATCGACCAAAATCCCCTCCTAGTTAATGAGGTGTCCAATGAACTGGACTTCTCGTAACCAAGACTCGCACTTCGAGAACTTGGCATAGAGATGTTCTCGCCTCAAGACTCCAAATAACTCCAGTAGATGCTCCTCATGCTGCTTTCGGGTCTTGGAATACACCAAGATATCATCTATGAACACAATGACCGACCGATCGAGCATCGGTCTGCAGACCCGGTTCATCAGATCCATAAATACTGTTGGCGCGTTGGTGAGCCCAAACGGCATCACCACGAACTCGTAATGTCCATAACGCGTCTGAAACGTGGTCTTCTCCACGTCCTCCTCACTCACTCTAACCTGATGATACCCGGATCTCAAATTGATCTTGGAAAACCAAGATGTGCCCTGCAACTGATCGAAGAGATCATCTATCCTTTGGAGTGGATAACGGTTCTTCACCGTTAACTTGTTCAACTCCTGGTAGTCGATGCACATCCGGTGCGGACCGTCCTTCTTCCAGACAAAAAGAATCGGTGCTCCTCATGGAGAACTGCTAGGTCGGATGAACTGCTTGCCCAGCAGTTCCTGCAGCTGTGACGACAGCTCCTGCATCTCCGGTGGCGCCAATCGGTACGGCGCCTTGGCGATAGGGGCCGCACCATACACCAGGTCGATCCGAAACTCGACCTGCCTCTCCAGAGGTATCCCTGGCAACTCCTCCGGAAAAACATCTACAAACTCCCTGACCACCGGGACATCAAAAACCGAAATCTGATCCCTGGCTCGCGTATCCAATACATACGCTAGGTAACCCGCACTCCCGTGCTGAATATACTGCCGAGCCCTGGCAGCTGAACAAAATCCTGATCCTGCTCTGGTGCCCTCACCATATACAATCAACTCTCCCCCACTTGGGGTTCGAACCACTTCCCGCTGACCCTCGCAATCAATCATGGCACCGAAGTGACTGAGCCAGTCCATCCCTACAATCACGCATACATCCCCCATGGGGATCAGAATCAAGTCTATCGGAAATGGTACCCCGAAGATCTCCATCTCACACCCTCGATAGATCGAAGAAGCAGAAACCCCGTGTTCGTTGGCGATAGAGATTCGCAACGGACACTCTAGCTCGCCTACTGGCACTCTGAACTCCCTACTAAATGTCTGAGATACAAAAGACCGACTCGCCCCCGAGTCAAATAAAACCAATTCAGGTAAGGAGTTCACTAGAAACGTACCTAATCACAGGTATAACAGATAAGCATACGGCAGATATAGTAAATGAGATAAAGGATAGAAACATACCAGCAACCACATCCGGTGCTGCCTTGGCCTCTTCGGCCGTAAGCTGAAAGGCACGCCCCTGAGCCTTCGGGGGCTCTGCCCTACCCTGCCTCCCATCGGTAATCCTCAGTGTAGCTGGCGCGGAAGCCTTCGTCGGCTTAGCGGAAAGTAACGGACAGTTGGCCTTAACATGGCCAACCAGATCGCAATGATAACATAACCTCATACCCTGAATTTGGACTGCCTGGCGACAGTCCTTCGCGTAATGCCCCTCCTTGCCACACCTGTGGCACCCACTACCAGCTCGACACACACCAGAATGACCCTTGCCACATTTCCCACAAGTGCGGCTCTGCTGACCCTCGGTCCCAGTATCAACGGTCTTAGACCGCTTCGGTGCCGGCTGAGACTGTGTCGGGGCCTGCTGCTTCTCTCTCAACTACAGCTCAATCTCCAACTCACGCCATCTAGTGGCCTCCTGCAACTCCAGAAGAGTATCACATAGTTGGGTAGACACAAACTGACGGATATCCGTCCTGAGCATGCTCAGATAACGGTTCATCTGGGCCTGCTCGGAAGCAATCTCTGGGCAAAACATTGCCCTCTCAGTGAATATACGGGTAATCTCCGTCACCGACTCCCCATCCTGTCTCAAACTCAGAAACTCATGTGCCAAACGTTCCCGCTCGACCCGCGGAATGTAACGGGTGCGGAACATGTCCCTGAACTGCTCCCAAGTAACAATAGCTCTCTGGTCATCAGTGTACGACCCAGTCGCAAGTCTCCACCAGTCCTTGGCCTCGAACCTTAGCAGGTTCAGAGCACACCTAACCTTCTGGTCAGTAGGACACGAGCAGGTAAAGAAACACCCCTCCACATCTGAGATCCACCTCATAGCCTTGATGGGATCCTGCGTCCCATCAAAAGTAGAGGGCTTCGTGTTATCAAAGTCCCTGTACTGAAAGCCCCTACTAACTCCTCCCCTACCGCGGATACAGCTGATGCAGCTGCTGCGGCAGCTGTCTCTGCAAGGGCTACGTAGCGCTCATCAAACTACTCAACCATGGCGGTCTTAATCGACCCGAACATCTCCGGCAGCTGTGCTCGGAACGCAGCAGCAACCTCATCATGCAGGATCTCTCGAATCCTAGTATCCAACTCCTCTGTACCCATCTGCACCACCGGCTCGTGTGCTGTTGGCCCCTCCTGGCCTCTGTCTCCTGATCCTGATCCTGATCCTGATCCCAAACCGGATCCAGCCACAAAGCGTCTCGTCATCACCATTCTGAAACATACCACAAGATATCAGATAATCCACATAAATAACTGGGAGCCAACTCCTGACTAACCCTAGGGGTTGTGACTTCCTTGGTATGCGTATGGGTCCTGTGCTTTCAGTAGTACGGTCACATACTACCTTCCGCACCTACCCATATTTGTCTCGAGTATCACCACAACACCCTAACTAAATACACAACATGGCGAGCGCTCAATCCTTACTCCTAGAGGAATGCTAAATACCTCATAACTGGCCTCTCGGCCTCACGCAACCCACCCATCCATGAAACTTCCACCAACCCTGCAGCACTAGTGTATGCTAGCCATACCTAACGCTGGACCCTATAGACTTTCGAATATCGAATCCTACCCTAAGCTCCCAATCAAACAAGAACAGAACGTAAGGCCAAATCAAACATTCACTAAGCAACTACAGTAATGATGTCAATATCATATAAAGGAAACCTAGGCTAGCAGGCGTCATGTAATCAGGCAATTTTATCATGCAATTCCTGAAGATCCCTAGCCTAGTACTAGCATGTTGTTCTAACATATCACATAATCAAATAACTGCATGGTATTTTGGGGTCTACTTACTGGCTCCGGCTTATTGTACACTTGCATCCTCCTTTATTATTTTGAAAACCATTTGAAATCATTTTGAAACCGTTTACCTTAGTTTGAGACTGGATTCACACGAGTGTTCCTCCAATTCACTCAAACCAAGGCTCTGATACCAACTTGTAACACCCATAAAATTTTTTCCAAATTGAACTTTAATACTCATTCCAAATTCATCATAACATTACATACTGGTTTTCAAAATGTATAATATCAGAGGTTTTCCCAGAAACATAAACAAAACATGAGGAGCTGTACGATCATGCCTTCGCCTTGCCGCAATCCCCTGATATACCTAAAACAATAAACTGAAACTGTAAGCCCGAGAGCTTAGTGAGTTCCCCCCAAAATACCGATACACCGCACATAACACACATATAAACAACAACATGTACTGGGTCAACAGCTTTACAGACTGGATTACCCCCCCTAGGCCCACAGTGTGAGTCTGGATTGCCTTACGGGCCCACAGCTCACATCTGGCTTGCCATCGAGCCCACAGTACGAGTCTCCCTCAGCTCGTAACTGGAATTGTAACGCCCGTAGATCCGGGCTAGTCAAATTAGAGATAATAGGGGTCGAAAACGACTTTTCGACAAAAGATTATTTAGAATAAATAATCTTAACCAAGTTGTATAATATGTCTCAAGGTTTCCGTACATATAAAGAACGCCGAAATCCGAGTTATAACGAAGAAGTTATGGCCCGTCGAAGTTTTTCAGCAAAACCGGCACGGCACCGGGAGACGTAAATAGTGAATTTACAATAGAGGACTTTTTAGCCTTAGTGATCTAAACAAAATTTTTAGTATATGTTAAACCGAGAACATCCATAAAAAGAACGCCCAAATCTGACTTCGTATGAGGAAGTTATGAATTTTCTAAGATTTGGCATAGCAGTGCACGGCCCGAAACTCGAATTTTAGTTCGAGCGGTTTTTGGCTTACGCAACCTAAATGAGAGTTGAAGATCTCATTAATAGGAACTCAACGGTAAAAAGACAGACGAAAACGGAGTCCGTATGAAGGAGTTACGAATTCTTCGTGGTCATTTAATAGTCAAATCTCATCCTACTGTTAAATTTAAGATCGGTCGAGAATTAGCCGATGGAGTCTAAATGAAAGTTGTAGATCTTGTTTTTACCTACGCGTGGAAAAAAAAGAACGTCGAAAACGGAGCTCGTATGCAAAAGTTACGGGGTTTAGAAGTCGGCAGGGTGTTGCTGCAAAAGGGGTGATGTGGCTGATTATGGGCCAAGGCTTTCTCCCCAAGGAAAGCCACCAGAAGGTGACATGTGGCATGGACTCGATGAGTAGGAGGACCTACTCGACGAGTAGAGCTGTTTTCCAGCCTATAAATAGAGGTGTCGGGTTCCCTCATTCTTCACACCTTTCCAAACCATTCTTTCTCTCTCTAGACTCTCTCTCTAGCCCCCAAACCCCCCCCCCTAAAGTCTAGGTAAACCCCCTAGCACCCGAAGGAAGCCCCGAGGCTCCCGGAGTCCCGAGAAAAAATCCTTTTGGCTTAGAAACGCTGCTCCAACGAAGCCCGGTTTTGAGAAAAACTCGTTGTAAGTGCGCTACGTCTAACCTATCTTTAGTATAGCTTATGTTTTAATATAGTAATGTTATTAGGACCTTATAATAATTATTTGGGCTATTATTATGAGTTATATAGTGTTGTTTAACGCTTATATAATAATAATAATAATAGCTAGACTATGAATTAGTCTCGGTTAACGTTAGACTAAACCCTAGTGGTATTGATACTAGGTTTTGTCAAGGGAAAATTGTTTTGAGATAACGAAGCGTTGTCCGAGTTCCGAGTCACCACCTTTCAGGTGAGTGCATAGTCCCTTTCATCTTACACATAGATATGAAGTATTTAATATAAATTACGTGCTATGTGTGCATATTATCTGTATACTTGCTATCTATGCTGGATGAACGTTTTTATACATGTTTTAACTGATTTAAACTGTATACGTATTTTATATCTACAAATATGTTGGGTATAACATGGGTAGATGAATGATGAGAGATAAAAGTGTTGGATATAGTGTCTAAGTCCATAACTATATTTGGTATGTACTTGACCCGACCCGGCATGGTCCATTTGGGTTGCACTTCACCTGAACAGTTTATGGATAATCGTTTGAGAATAGTATAAGTTATGATTTATTAATATATTATAAGTCCTAGTATATTAATATAAAATCATATTATTTAATTAGTATTGATCTATAATTAATTTAGAATTAATTTAGAGATCAAAAGTATGACTAATTATATATGGGCTCTTGTATTTATATAGTGTGGGCTAATGCTTATTTGGAATGGGCTAGGCTTGCATGGAAAGTCCATGGATACTCCATGGAGCTTTAACCCATGGATCTCATGGAAATGAAAAGACATGGGTATTAGGGTTTACATGGATGTAACCCTAATCCACCACACTATATAAAGGAGGCTTTGGTTCTTGAAATGGAACTAGTTGATGTGTGTAAATTAAGAGGGCCGATTTCAAGAAGTTTGTGACTATTCTCTCAAGTTTCCAAGTTTGTGGTGATTTGTGACTTCCATTTGAGGCATCCACATTATTGGTGCTAGGCTCTCAAACTCCAAGCAATCAACTACTACTACAAGGTAAGTAATTCTACTAGTTTTATTTGATTCAAGTACCCCATGCCATGCTAGTTAGGATAAGAACCTTGGAAAAATAATTATTTGCATGTATCTTAGTTAAACATAGATCCAAGGTTTCTAGGGTTGCATGTACACCATAGGAGTGTTAGAATGCTGAAAACTCATCAGTGGTATCAGAGCCTGGTTTGTTTATTTGATACTTGATGCAAAAAAACAAAAAAAACTTGAAAAATCGAAGTTTTGTTCAAAAGCTCGTATCAAAATTTCAAGTTTTGTATATGTACTTACGATTTTCTTGAAATTTTTGATATGAACACTCATAAACATATGAGTTTAGAAGATCATAGAAATTATGTGCTAATAATTGATTAGATTAATTCTTGATCTTTATGTGTTTTAATGGAGTCCATAACTAGTTCTTAAGTTATGGATAACCAAAAGTCACATTTATAAATAACCATTAAAAGAACACATAGGTTACAAAAAAATGAAGAGTCTTCATTTTTAATAACCATTAACTCATAAGTTATGAGAAATGAAAAGTTTTGAAAGTTTACAAAACTTTACCTCAAGTTTTGGAACATGTAAAGTCATATTAAAAACTTTAGTTCCAACCCCTAGAATTTTAAAAGTTAAAATTCAACCCTTATACTTTATAATATTATAAGTTTAATAATATTTATATATGGATAAGATCAAGTCGTCTTACCGCTCGTACGCCTCATTCACGAAGCCGGTCTATAAGGGGGGGTATAAGGTTGTTGCCTATAAAATGGCAACTTAATGGGTGTCCACTCTCACCCACCGCTTCCTTGATCGGTGGAGGGTCGTTAGCCGAATGGGTTGGACAAGGACTTATAAATTCTCATTAAAAGTATAATGATAATAATAAAGTAACTAAACTTTATTGAATTCCCAATCTTAGTTATTTTAAGAAATTGTGAATAAGGTGCTAATCCATGAAATTACACTTTACACTTTGTTTAAGTCGTTAGTGGAGCGTGTGTGGTTAACCGGCACACTAACTTGAACTTAACAAGGTAGGTAAAGGGTGACTTAATGTTTATCATAGTATCGATGGAGCGTGTGTGGTTAACCGGCACATCGATTGAGGGGTAATACATTAAGGGTACCAAGTAATTTGCATGGTTACTTCACACCTTGTTTTGTGATCCTCGGCATCCCAGTCACAAAACTTGAAGGGCACACTCGAGATTGAAACATGTCATTGAAGAAAGTTCAATGAATCTCAAAGAATCTACGAGTTTCTAAACCAATTAAAACCTAATTAAATATTTCGTTTTTCATGGTGGAAATTAGTGAATCGTCATTCACCTACCTTCAAATATCTTATAGCTTAGATTACGACATCCCTCTTCTAAGTTATAAAATATTGTGTTGGGTCCTAGCCTTAATATTACATTTGGGTGTTTTGTTAAGGACTATCTCTATATCTAATCTAATCTATTCCCTCTTCTTTTCAGATGTCTTCCAATAACAATGCTTCTGGCTCAAACCCTACTAGCTCCTTCTCTATCATGAATCTTTGTGGGAGAGTCATCTTTGATGGGTCCAACTTTATAGATTGGATCAGAAACATCAGGATGGTCACTCGGTATGAGAACAAAGAATATGTTCTCGACAAGGAGCTGAAAGTACCCGAGCCAACTGCTACTCCTGAAGAGCTTGCTGTATATGAGGTACATGAAAGAGATGTTACAAAAGTGGCATGCATCATGATGGCCACCATGACAGCCGAGCTCCAAAAGTCCTATGAGGACTATTATCCTTTTGAGATGCACCAGGACTTGATGGACCGCTACCATCAAAGTGCTCGTCAAGAGCGATATGAAATAATCTCCTCCATGATAACAACCCGAATGAAGGATGGTGAACCCATCACGGGCCACATGCAGAAAATGCAAAGGTATGTGGACCGTTTACTGAAGCTGAATGTGAACTTCCCTGAGGAGTTAGCAATAGACATCATTTTGCACTCCTTGCCATCGTGTTATGATCAATTCCGCATGACATATCACATGAACAAGGAAGAAGTCACCCTCAGCAAACTTCAAGGACTCTTGAAGACCGTCGAAAGTGGTCTAAAGGGTAAGTCGGTTGTTACTACTCCTACTCCTACTCCAACTGCGGCCAATGTCTTGGCAATCGGGCATGGCAAAGGGAAGAAGAGAAAGAACCCTTCTAAGGGTACCAAGGGTAAGACCCTTGAAGGCTCCTCTTCAAGCAAAACCAAGAAAGGTTTTGTCACTCCTTCTGCTAACCCTAATGAGGCTGAATGCTTCTATTGCCATGAAAAGTCGCACTGGAAGTGAAATTGCCCAAAGTACCAGCAAGATTTGAAGGATGGGAAAGTAAAACCCAACCATGCAGGTATATACTGTTGGATAAGGTGTCTAAGTCCATACTATTTCTGGTATGTACTTGACCCGACCCGGCATGGTCCATTTGGGTTGCATGGCACCATGCAATTGGATAAACTAAAATGAGAGAAATAACACATATGGTTTATTAATATATTATAAATATATTAATAATATTATTTAATTAGTTTGATCAAGAATTAATTTAGAATTAATTAAGTGATCAAAAGATAACTAATTAAATATATGGGTAGATTATGTAAATCTTCCATATCTTATATAGTGGGCTAAGAGGCTCCATGGATTATCAAGTTGGGTTCCACCCATAGGATGCTCCATGGATGCTCCATGGGAGTTACAAACCCATGGGTCATGGAAATGAAGAGTCATGACACATTAGGGTTTACATGGTGTAACCCTAGATGTGTCAACACTATATAAGAAACTCATTCTCCACCAAAATCGGCTACACATAAGAAACAAGAGGGCTAGAGCCGATTTTGCAAGTGTAAGATTTTCTCAAAGTTTACTCCTTTGCATTTGGTGTTGTGTGAAGCATTTGAGGCATCACACTTGGGGTGCTAGGCTCACAAGGTTTCAAGGATCATAATCAACAACAAGGTAAGTTATTCTATCTTTCATTCAAGTTAAAAATGTTCCCCATGTATGCTAGATAGGAATATAACCTTGGAATTCAACTTTGCATGATTATTAAACAAACATAGATCCAAGGTTATTAGGGTTGCATGTACACTTAGGAAGTGTTAGAATGCTCAAAACCCATCAGTGGTGTCAGAGCCTAGGTTTGTTTGTTGTTTTTTTTTTTTTTTTGTGCAAACAGCTTGGAAAAAAATCGTTAAATTACAAGTTTTTTTTTAAGTGTAATTTTTGATTCTTGAAAGTGTTCATATTCATGTTCTTGAACTTATGAAGATTAGATGATCATAGGAATTGTTTGTAACCTTCATGGTAGTTTAATTCATGATCATAATGTGTTTTAATGGAGTCCATAACTTGTCCTCAAGTTATGGAAAACCACAAGTCTCACTTTTATTAAAAACCTAATATTTATATTTCGTTTTTCATGGTGGAAATTGGTGAATCGTCATTCACCTACCTTTCAAATATGTTATAGCTTGGATTACGGCATACCTCTTCTAAGTTATAATATATTGTGATTGGATCCTAGCCTTAATATTACATTTGGGTGTTTTATTAAGGACTCTCTTAATATCTAAACTAGTCTTGTTCTCTTCTTTCAGATGTCTTCAAACAATGCTGCTTCTGGCTCTAATCCTAATGGCTCCTTTACCCTTATGAACTTGTGTGGGAAAGTCACTTTTGATGGATCCAACTTCAATGAATGGATCAGAAACATCAGGATGATTACCCGCTACGAGGACAAAGAATATGTCCTTGACAAGGAGCTTAAGGAGATTGATGAGACCACTGCAACTCCCCAGGAGATCGCTGACTTCCGGGCACATGAAAGGGATGCTACAAAAGTGGCATGCATCATGTTGGCCACCATGACAGCGGAACTCCAAAAGTCCTATGAGGACTTCTACCCTTTTGAAATGCACCAAGATCTGATGGAAAGATACCATCAAAGTGCACGACAAGAGAGGTATGAAATCATATGCTCTATCATAACAACCATGATGAAGGACGGGGAATCCGTCACGAGCCACATGCAGAAAATACAAAGGTATGTGGATCGGTTGCTGAAGCTTAATGTGAACTTACCTGAGGAGCTTGCAATAGATATCATTTTGCACTCCTTACCATCGTACTATGATCAATTCCGCATGACATATCACATGAATAAGGAAGAGGTCACACTCAGCAAACTTCAGGGACTCCTCAAGACCGCAGAAACAGGTCTTAAGGGTAAGTCGATTGTTAATACTCCTACTCCAAACTCCGCCCCGGTTTTGGCAATCGGGAAAGGTAGAGGGAAGAAGAGGAAGAGCTCTTCGAAGGGTACCAAGGCTAGGACCCTTGATGGCTCTTCTTCAAGTGGAACCAAGAAAGGTTTTGTCACTCCTTCTTCTGACCCTAAAGAGGCTGAATGCTTCTATTGCCATGAAAAGTCACATTGGAAGCGGAACTGCCCAAAGTACCAGCAAGATGTGAAGGATGGGAAAGTTAAACCCAACCATGCAGGTATTTACACTATCTTATCTAATAACTCACCCCATTCTAACTCTTGGGTCCTTGATACCGGTTGTGGTATTCATATCTGTTCTGATTTGCAGGGACTAAGAAGAAGTGAGAATGTGGTGCATGGAAGAATAAACTTAATCATGGGGAATAGGAAAGCTTTACCTGTCACAAGATTGGAGTTTATACTTTATCGCTAAGTAGTAGGTTTAGTTTAGATTTGAATAAATGTTGTTATTCGCCAGAAATGGCAAGAAATATTATTTCCTTTCATGCATTGTATAAACAAGGTTTCACCTTTTCATTTGATAATGAAGTTGGTTCGATTAATGCTTTCTTTAATAATGTTCTTTATTTTAAAGCATTACCTTGTGATGGTGTGTATGAAACTGTATCTGTGGTTGATAACTTAAGAAATAATGTATTGTGTATTGATTCTGTTAATGATAATAACTTGGATAAAGCATCATTATGACATTGTCGTCTTGGACATATAAGCAAGAAACGCATAGGCCAACTCCAAAAGGATGGAGTATTGGAGTCATTTGACCTAAAGTCAGATGATAGTTGCGAATCATGCTTACTTGGAAAAATGACAAAGTCACCCTTCACAGGTTCTTGTGAGAGGGGTGAAGGTTTGTTGGATCTTATACACACGGATGTGTGTGGGCCCTTCAAACATGCCACAAGGGATGCTAATCGTTATTATTTGACTTTTACTGATGATTACAGTAGATATGGATATGTCTACTTAATCTAGCATAAGTCAGAGACTTTTGAGAGGTTTAAAGAGTTTAAACAGGAAGTCGAGAATCAATTGGGTAGGAACATTAAGATGCTTCGATCCGATCGAGGTGGTGAGTATCTTAGTTCAGAGTTCCTCGACTATCTTAGGGAATGTGGGATTGTCTCGCAATTGACACCTCCCAGGACACCGCAGTTGAATGGTGTAGCTGAGAGGCGTAATCGAACCTTGTTGGATATGGTTCGTTCCATGATGAGTCGAGCTTCGCTACCAATCTCATTTTGGGGGTATGCCTTAGAGACTGCCGCCCATATCCTTAATCTAGTTCCCACAAAGAAAGTTGCCAAAACTCCTCATGAGATGTGGACTGGTAAAGTACCCAAACTAGACCACATTAAGATTTGGGGTTGCGAGGCTTTCGTGAGACGCGAGACTCATGATAAGCTCGAACCTCGAAGTGAGAGGTGTATTTTCATCGGCTACCCACAGAAATCCTTTGGTTACCTCTTCTACAGACCTAGTGAGAATGTGGTCTTTGTAGCTAGGAGGGCTTTCTTTCGAGAGAGAGAGTTCATAAGCCAAGGAGACAGTGGGAGGCAAGTTGACCTTGAAGAAATTCAAGATTCAAGTGGTGAAGGAACTTCAAACCCTAGCACTCAACTTGAGGAGGAAACTTCTATTGAGCCAATTGACAAGTCTGTACCTCTGAGGCGTTCCACAAGGGTTAGGAATGCACCTGAGCATTACTATGGATTCCATATTACTGCGGAAGGTGATACACTTATCAGTGATGAGACACTGATAGTTCTGGATGAACCTAACAGTTACGCGGAAGCCATGGCAGGCCCTGAGTCAGCCAAGTGGAAAGAGGCAATGGACAGCGAGATACAGTCCATGTATGACAATCAAGTTTGGAACTTGGTTGAGAATGTACCAGGTCGTAAGACTGTAGGGTGCAAATGGATCTTCAAGAAGAAGACCGACATGGATGGTAATGTACACACTTATAAGGCACGACTGGTTGCAAAGGGTTTCTCACAAACTCCGGGAGTTGATTATGATGAGACCTTTTCTCCAGTGGTCAAGATTAAGTCTATTAGGGTTCTGTTAGCCATAGCCGCATTTCATGACTATGAAATATGGCAAATGGATGTCAAAACCGCTTTCCTTAATGGAAAGTTGGCTAAGGATGTTTACATGAGTCAGCCAGAGGCTTTTGTCAACACAGAGTACCCTAATATAGTGTGTAAGCTTGAGAAATCCATTTATGGGTTAAAGCAAGCACCTCGCAGATGGAATCTTTGCTTTGATGAGAAAGTCAAGGAATTTAGCTTTTCTAGGAGTGAAGATGAATCTTGTGTATATGTCAAGGCTAGTGGGAGTATAGTTAGCTTTTTGGTATTGTATGTGGATGACATACTACTCATAGGAAATGACATCCCAACTCTGCAGGAAGTTAAGTCGTGGCTTGGGAAGTGTTTCTCTATGAAGGACCTAGGAGAAGCTGCCTATATTCTAGGGATAAGGATCTTGAGAGACCGGAGTAAAAGACTAATTGGATTTAGTCAGAGTACTTACTTGGATAAGGTGTTGAAGAGATTCGGCATGCAGGACTCCAAGAAAGGAGAGTTACCCATCCAGAGTAATGCCAGATTGAGTAAGACACAAAGCCCTAGTACTGAGGCTGAGATAGCAGAAATGAGTCGAATACCTTATGCTTCGGCTGTAGGATCGATCATGTATGCTATGACATGTACTCGACCTGATGTAGCCTTTGCTTTGAGCATGGTTAGCAGGTATCAGGGGAACCCTGGCAAGGCACACTGGACTGCGGTAAAGAATATCTACGGAGGACTAAGGACTGGGTCCTTACCCTCGGTGGGAGTGAAGACTTGAGAGTTGTAGGGTATAGTGATGATAGCTTTCAAACTGATAGGGATAATTTCCGCTCTCAGTCAGGCTGGGTCTTTACCTTAAATGGAGGAGCAATTTCTTGGAAGAGTTCCAAGCAAGAGACAGTGGCTGATTCAACTTGCGAATCAGAGTATATAGCAGCTAGCGAGGCAGCAAAGGAGGCGATATGGCTGAAGAACTTCATTGGAGACCTTGGAGTTGTACCAGCTATTAAAGAGCCAATGGAAATTTTCTGTGATAGTGAAAGTGCAGTTGCCTTAGCCAAGGAACCAAGGGATCACGGGAGATCCAGACACATCGACAGAAAATACCATTTCATCAGACATCGAATAGAAGAAGGACTCCTCGTGGCAAAGAGGGTATCATCGGATGAGAATCCAGCAGATCCCCTCACGAAAGGACTGACTCGGGTTAAGCATCTCCAGCATGCTCGGAGCATAGGGCTGAAGGATGATATTAGAATTAGTAGTTAGATAACCTTGAAATTTGTAAAGTGTAATTGACATTAGATGATGAATAAAAGGTGTTTTATTTATGAGTAAAGTGTTGTTATCTCTTGTCGATCGTTTACTATATTTCTTTTGCATGTTTTGACTTCCAGAATAATTATGTTTGGTATATCATATTATTCGAACCTCCACAGTTGGTCATATGTCGGAAGTAGGTCTGAATCAAGACTGTCATGATTGGTTGCAGAGGTCTAAGTTGTTGGACATGGCTACAACACTCATGAGTGCTCATAAGTTCTGAGCATTGGACTCAACCCACGCTCACTGGAATCACTTCATGGAATTTATCTCGAGTGATCGTGAGACGGTAATATCATATAAGTCTTCAAACCTAGATATATGATTTGTTACTTATGAGTTGGTTATGCATTGATTGTATGAAAACGCATTGGTAACTCAATGTTATAAAACGTGCTCTTGTGTATAATTCAATGAGTAGTAGAACAAACATATGAGTCGAAGTTTATCTGTTCCTTCTTGGATTAGAAGCTGATATCTGGGCCCCTCGATGATTTTGTTTTGACCTATGTATCGGGCCCGGTCAGAACTAAGTTGATGTGTTCAATTGAGTTCTATGTCAAACAAATCGGAAATCGGGAAACAAACTGCTGGACACAAAGTAAGACACTGTTCCATGTATTTGTCCGGCTGATATCTAGAACAGAGGATTATATGATCACTTATCTTAAATGGCGTATCATCATCTTCTCAGTTCCGAGAGACCTTGAAAGAGCTACGATTGCCGATCGGTTCCTGAAGTATTGCAGTTATAGTTATTAGACTTATCCAAGTGGGAGACTGTTGGATAAGGTGTCTAAGTCCATAACTATTTCTGGTATGTACTTGACCCGACCCGACATGGTCCATTTGGGTTGCATGGCACCATGCAATTGGATAAACTAAAATGAGAGAAATAACACTTATGGTTTATTAATATATTATAAATATGTTAATAATATTATTTAATTAGTTTGATCAAGAATTAATTTAGAATTAATTAAGTGATCAAAAGATAACTAATTAAATATATGGGTAGATTATGTAAATCTTCCATATCTTATATAGTGGGCTAAGAGGCTCCATGGATTATCAAGTTGGGTTCCACCCATAGGATGCTCCATGGATGCTCCATGGATGCTCCATGGGAGTTACAAACCCATGGGTCATGGAAATGAAGAGTCATGACACATTAGGGTTTACATGGTGTAACCCTAGATGTGTCAACACTATATAAGAAACCCATTCTCCACCAAAATCGGCTACACATAAGAAACAAGAGGGCTAGAGCCGATTTTGCAAGTGTAAGATTTTCTCAAAGTTTACTCCTTTGCATTTGGTGTTGTGTGAAGCATTTGAGGCATCACACTTGGGGTGCTAGGCTCACAAGGTTTCAAGGATCATAATCAACAACAAGGTAAGTAATTCTATCTTTCATTCAAGTTAAAAATGTTCCCCATGTATGCTAGATAGGAATATAACCTTGGAATTCAACTTTGCATGATTATTAGACAAACATAGATCCAAGGTTATTAGGGTTGCATGTACACTTAGGAAGTGTTAGAATGCTCAAAACCCATCATATACACTATATTGTCTAATAACTCACCTCATTCTAAGTCTTGGGTCATTGATGCATGTTGTGGTATTCACATATGTTGTGATTTGCAGGGACTAAAAAGAAGTGAGAATGTGGAGCAGGGAAAGATAAACTTGATCATGGGAAACAGGAAAGCTTCACATGTCACCAAGATAGGAGTTTATTCCTTAGTGCTAAATAGTGGGTTTACATTAGATTTGAATAAATGTTATTATTCGCCAGAAATGGCAAGAAATGTTATTTCCTTTCATGCATTGTACAAACAAGGTTTTACCTTTTATTTTGATAATAATAATGGTAGTATTGATGCTTTCTTTAATAATGTTCTTTATTTTAAAGCATTACCTTGTGATGGCGTGTATGAAACTATATATGTTGTAGATAATCTAGGAAATAATGTATTGTGTATTAACTCTTCCACTAGCTTAGATAAAGCATCCTTATGGGATTGTCGTCTTGGACATGTAAGCAAGAAACGCATAGGCCAACTCCAAAAGGATGGAGTCTTGGAGTCATTTAACCTAAAGTCAGATGATAGTTGTGAATCTTGTTTGCTTGGTAAAATGACAAAGTCACCTTTTTACTGGCACTTGTGCTAGGGGTGAAGGTTTGTTGGACCTCATACACACGGATGTGTGTGGACCCTTCAGAACCGCCACAAGAGATGCTAATCGGTTCTATGTGACTTTTACTGATGATTTTAGTAGATATGGATATGTCTACCTAATCAAGCATAAGTCAGAAACCTTTGAGAAATTCAAAGAGTTTAAGCAAGAAGTGGAGAATCAGTTGGGCAGGAACATTAAGATGCTTCAATCCGATCGTGGTGGTGAGTATCTTAGTACTGAGTTCCTTGACTATCTTAAGGAATGTGGGATTGTCTCACAATTGACACCTCCTAGGACACCACAGTTGAATGGTGTAGCTGAGAGGCACAATCGGACCTTGTTGGACATGGTTCGTTCCATGATGATTCGAGCTTCGCTACCAATCTCATTTTGGGGGTATGCCTTAGAGACTGCCGCCCATATCCTTAATCTAGTCCCTACAAAGAAGGTTGCCAAAACACCTCACGAGGTGTGGACTGGAAAAGTTCCCAATCTAGACCACATCAAGATTTGGGGTTGCGAGGCTTTCGTGAGACGTGAGACTCACGATAAGCTCGAACCCCGAAGCGAAAGGTGTATTTTCATCGGCTACCCACAGAAATCCTTTGGTTACATCTTCTACAGACCCAGTGATAATGTGGTCTTTGTAGCAAGAAGAGGATTCTTTCGAGAGAGAGAGAATTCATGAGCCAAGGAGACAGTGGGAGGTAAATTGACCTTGAGGAAATTCAAGAGTCAAGTGGTGAAGGAACCTCAAACCCTAGCCCTCAACCTGAGGAGGAAACTCCTGTTGAGCCGACTGAAGAATCTATACCTCTGAGGCGTTCCACCAGAGTTAGGAATGCACCTGAGCATTATTATGGTTTTCATATTACTGCAGAAGGTGAGACACTTATCAGTGATAACACACTGGTAAATCTGGATGAGCCTAACAGCTACACGGAAGCCATGGCAGGTCCTGAGGCTGCTAAATGGAAAGAGGCTATGGATAGCGAGATACAGTCCATGTATGACAATCAAGTTTGGAACTTGGTTGACAATGTACCTGATCGTAAGATAGTTGGGTGCAAATGGATCTTCAAGAAGAAGACCGACATGGATGGTAATGTACACACTTATAAGGCACGACTGGTTGCAAAGGGTTATTCTCAAACTCCGGGAAAGTTGGCTGAAGATGTTTACATGGTTCAGCCATAGGGTTTTATCAGTACAGAGTACCCCAGTAGAGTGTGTAAGCTCGAGAAATCCATTTATGGATTAAAACAGACACCTCGCAGATGGAATCTTTGCTTTGATGAGAAAGTCAAAGAATTTGGCTTTTTAAGGAGTGAAGATGAATCTTGTGTCTATATCAAGGCTAGTGGGAGTATAGTCAGCTTTTTGGTATTGTATATGGATGACATACTACTCATAGGAAATGACATCCCAACCCTGCAGGAAGTAAAGTCCTGGCTTGGGAAGTGTTTTGCTATGAAGGACCTTGGAGAAGCTGCCTATATCCTAGGGATAAGGATTTTGAGAAACAGGAGTAAAAGACTAATTGGACTTAGTCAAAGCACCTATGTGGACAAAGTGTTGAAAAGGTTCAACATGCATAACTCCAAGAAAGGAGAGTTACCCATCCAGAGTAACGCCAGATTGAGTAAGACACAAAGCCCTAGTACTGAGGCTGAGATAGCAGAAATGAGTCGAATACCTTATGCTTCAGCTGTAGGATCGATCATGTCTGCTATGACGTGTACTCGACCTGATGTAGCCTTTGCTTTGAGCATGGTTAGCAGGTATCAGGGGAACCCTGGCAAGGCACACTGGACTGCGGTAAAGAATATCCTCAAGTACCTACGGAGGACTAAGGACTGGGTCCTTACCCTCGGTGGCAGTGAGGACTTGAGAGTTGTAGGGTACAGTGATGCTAGCTTTCAGACTGACAGGGATAATTTCCGCTCTCAGTCGGGCTGGGTCTTTACTCTAAACGGAGGGGCAATTACTTGGAAAAGTTCCAAGCAGGAGACATTGGCTGATTCCACTTGTGAATCAGAGTATATAGCAGCAAGCGAGGCAGCAAAGGAGGCTATATGGCTAAAGAACTTCATCGGAGACCTTGGAGTTGTACCAGCTATAAAGGAGCCAATGGAGATTTTCTGTGACAGCAATAGTGCGGTTCCCTTAGCCAAGGAACCAAGAGATCATGGGAGATCCAGACACATTGACAGAAAATATCACTTCATTAGACATCGAATAGAAGAAGGAATCCTCGTGGCAAAGAGGGTATCATCGGATGTGAACCCAGCAGATCCCCTCACGAAGGGACTGACTCGGGCTAAGCATCTCCAGCATGCTCGGAGCATAGGGCTGAAGGATGATATTAATTTTAGTAGTTAGATAATCTTGAAATTTGTAAAATGTAATTGACATTTGATGATAAATAAAAGCTTTTATTTATGAGTAAAGTGTTGCTATCTCTTGTCAATCGTTTACTATTATTTCTTTTTGCATGTTTTGACTTCCAGAATAATTATGTTATGGTTTATATCATCTTATTTAAACTCTCCACAGTCGGTCATATGTTGGAAGTAGATATGAATCAAGACTGTCATGGGTTGGCTTGTAGAGGTCTAAGATGTTAGACAAAGCGGGGCTACAGCACTCATGAGTGCTCATAAGTTCTGAGTATTGGATTCAACCCACACTCACTTGTATCACTTCATGGAATTTATCTCGAGTGATCGTGAGACGGTAATATCATATAAGTCTTCAAACCTAGAGATATGATTTGTTGCCTATGAGTTGGTTATGCATTGATTGCACGAAAACGCATTGGTAACTCGATGTTATAAACCATGCTTTTGCGTGTAATTCAACAAGTAGTAGAGCAAACATATGAGTCGAAGTTTATCTGTTCCTTCTAGGATTAGAAGCGATATCTGGGCCCCTCGATGATTTTGTTTTGACCTATGTACCAGGCCCGGTCAGAACTAAATTGATGTGTTCAGTTAAGTTCTATGTCAAACAAATCGGAAATCGGGAAACAAATGCTGGAAAATAAGCAAGACCATGTTCCATGTATTTGTCCGGCTGATATCTAGAACAGAGGATTATATGATCACTTATCTAAAATGGCGCTTCATAGTTCAACAGAGTTTAAAGAGCTATGATTGTTGATCGGTTCCTGAAGTCATACTTGCAACTATAGTTATTAGACTTATCCAAGTGGGAGACTGTTGGATATAGTGTCTAAGTCCATAAATATATTTGGTATGTACTTGACCCGACCCGGCATGGTCCATTTGGGTTGCACTTCACCCGAACAATTTATGGATAATCGTTTGAGAATAGTATAAGTTATGATTTATTAATATATTATAAGTCCTAATATATTAATATAAAATCATATTATTTAATTAGTATTGATCTATAATTAATTTAGAATTAATTTAGAGATCAAAAGTATGACTAATTAAATATGGGCTCTTGTATTTATATAGTGTGGGCTAATTCTTATTTGGAATGGGCTAGGCTTGCATGGAAAGTCCATGGATACTCCATGGAGCTTTAACCCATGGATCTCATGGAAATGAAAAGACATGGGTATTAGGGTTTACATGGATGTAACCCTAATCCACCACACTATATAAAGGAGGCTTTGGTTCTTGAAATGGCACTAGTTGATGTGTGTAAACTAAGAGGGCCGATTTCAAGAAGTTTGTGACTATTCTCTCAAGTTTCCAAGTTTGTGGTGATTTGTGACTTCCATTTGAGGCATCCACATTATTGGTGCTAGGCTCTCAAACTCCAAGAAATCAACTACTACTACAAGGTAAGTAATTCTACTAGTTTTATTTGATTCAAGTACCCCATGTCATGCTAGTTAGGATAAGAACCTTGGAAAAATAATTATTTGCATGTATCTTAGTCAAACATAGATCCAAGGTTTCTAGGGTTGCATGTACACCATAGGAGTGTTAGAATGCTGAAAACCCATCAAAAAGATGATGTGAGTAGACATTGGCGGCTATAAACTTAGTGCCCAATAAATAAACACCGGCAGCTATGGACTTAGTGCATATTGGACAAACGATAGTAGCTATGGACTTAGTACCTATTAGGTAAACATATGTAGCTATGGACTTAGTACTTGTTAGGTGTTGGTAGCTATGGATTTAGTACCTGGTAGCTATGGACTTAGTACCTGTTAGATAAACGTTGGTAGCTATGGACTTAATACCTACACTGGTAGCTATGGATTTAGTACCCGATGAAGGAACTTTTGCAGCTATGGAATTAGTGCATTGGCAGCTATGGACTTAGTATCGGCCTTATAACCCTGGAAGCAAGGGACTTCGTAATAAACGAATAGATGACTCTTAGGGTGGACCCTTGAGAGTAAGGAAGATAATGGGGATGGGTAAATGGGGTTGATTATTTGTTGTTTAAACATAATAATTATATTATTGTGGGTTGAAAACCCTATGTACTCACCAGGTTTCCCAACCTGACCCACTCAAGCTTATTTGTATCACAGGTGTCGATACGAAGCTACTTTACACTGAGAGATTTAAAAGAGATGTAGATCACTAGTGTAAATAATGTAAGTTCTGTTTATGCTTATGTTTCTGTATTGACAATGACATCCCAATGTTTTGAAAATGAATAAAAATACATTTCCTCGGAAATGCTTTGATAACCTATTTATCATGTTTTCTGGGAACAAATTCTGCAACATTTTTGTTAAAAGAAGTACTCTGATTTTTATAAAGCATAAACAAAATCAGTCTTTTTTGGCCGTGAAAATGGGGATGTCACAGGAATGCTCTCGAGCCCACAGTACGAGTCTCCTTTAGCTCGCATCTGGAATGCTCCCGGTTTTGTTGGTTACCGCAAAGAGCAGTATCACCTCAACCCATACCACATAACATGTCCACATATAAACATAACCATCGTGCATGCAAATAGTCATATAACAACATAGGTGGTCCTGCAGATCTACCTAACTGGCATAACCACTAGCATGCAACACTAACTCATATCCAACATCTAATACTGCTAAAATAACATAACCAATGGGACGGCATTGGTGCCTTAGACCCCTTAGTATAGTGAGGATAACTCACCTCGCAACAGTCGTCTGAAACTCGAAAGCTCAACTCTCGGATCACCACCATAAACTCCACCACCTATATCCGACACATCACAAAGTTCATAGGTTTCCAAGATACTTCCAGAAGTCCAATAGTCAACCCTTGCCCAAAGTCTAAGTCAACTTTCAAGGTCAACAGTCCATGTTGACCTCAACTCGTCGAGTACCCTTAGCTACTCGCCGAGTTCCTGGCATGACTTGCCAACTCGCCGAGTCACTCGAGTGGCTCGTCGAGTTCCTAGTGTCAGTGGTCGTAACCTCTTGGCCAACCCGCCGAGTTTTCCCTTTAATACTCGTCGAGTTCATACGTGTCCGAAGGTTGGAAAAACCCTAACCGACTCGCCGAGTCATTCGACTGACTCGCCGAGTCCAACGTAATCTTCATCAGACTCGCCGAGTTGTTCATCCAACTCGTCGAGTACAGGACCATCTTCATGTGGCTCGTCGAGTTGACCATGCAACTCGCCGAGTCTCTTCAGACCTTCATCCATACATGTACTTTTAAGCCATGCAGCGGCTCTATATTGCAGATCCAAGCTTCTAAGGCATGTTTATCACGTAAAGTTGCAAACTTTACGTGCATGCAAGGCCCTAGCGACTCTAAATGACCAATCTAAGCTTCTGATGGAGCTTTACACCTTAGGAGAGTCTCATTCTTGCAAAATCTGGAAACTTTATGGACTTAGAGACCCAAGAGAGTTCAGATCTGAGGTTGCAGCCTCAGATCTTAGCTCAAACATAAGAAAGGCTTCCTGATAAGCTAGAAAAGCCCTAAAATCCACCCAAAAAAGATCTAGAATGAAAAAGGGGGTTAGGATAATAGCTTAATACCTTCCCAAAAGATGCCCATTGAAGTAGATCTTGATTCCCACGAGTTCCTTGCTTCAATCCCCTTGTTTTCCCCAAGCTCTTCTCCCCAAGAATCCTCTTCCAAAGCTTAAAACACAATGGAGTACACACACACACTTATTAGGGTTTTGCTGAGCTCTCAAGGGACTGTAAAGAGGCTGAAGGAGGCTTACGATTCTTTAAATAGGGTGCAAAACCCCGGGATTTAGGGTTTCATCCGCCAGCTCCTACTCATCGAGTCCCTTCTTGGCCTCGGCGAGTAGGTCACTAAATTACGTGGACCAACCCGCTGCTACTCGACGAGTAGGGCAACCAACTCGTCGAGTAGACCTTGAAATCAAAGAAATTCTTATTTAAATCAATACCTGAGAATCGGAGCGTTATAATTAACCTTGTTCTTGATTGATTGTGAGGCTTAAAGAGTGATTTTGGTGCATTTTGTGAAGAATGTGTGAAGTATAAGAAGCTTAGAGCAAAGAGGAGCTTGTGGATCTGACTCTACTTCATCTTGGCATCATTTTGAAGGTATCAAGTCGTTACCTTGGCTTATCTTTAATTAGATCTCTTCATGCCTAAGTTTAGTGTCATCTTTACGATATTTAGGAGTCATTTCGGGTATTGGGGTAAGATCTGAAGTTGTAACTTCAGATCTGGACTCCCCTTCGTCCCTATAGCCATAAAGTTATGAGATTTGGCAAGCTTGGGCCTTTCCCTTTGAGTTAAACTTTCCCTTAGTTTAGTTTTGGCATTTAGGGCCATGCATGTACGTAAACTTTGCAACATTATACGTGGGAACCATGCCCTAGGAGGTTGGATCTGCAATATGGAGCTTTGGGGTGGCTTAAAGCATCTGTATAAGAAATGGACTGCATGAACTCGGCTATTCGCTTAGCTGACTCGGCGAGTCGGATGAAGGTTGCTCGTGTCTGTTTCTGCATGAACTCGGAGAGTCAATAAGAGAACTCGACGAGTCAGTTAGGGTTTTCCCTGACATCTAGATGTCAGGCATGGACTCGACGAGTTGGTTGGAAACTCGGCGAGTCAGTTAGGGTTTTATGACTTTCTGAGTTCTTGAGGAACTCGACGAGTTTCTAGTTGCACTCGACGAGTTGGGTCAACATGGACTGTTGACTTTGACCGTTGACTTTGACTTTTACTAAGGGTTGACCAGTTTGACTTCTAGGGTATTTTGGTAATTTGGGAATTTATGGAAGTGGATCATCGGTGGATGTAGGTGTTGGACTTGGAGTTGCATTTGGTGGAGTTTGACTTTATCACTTCCAGCTACTCGTGAGGTGAGTTCTCCTATATCAACAGGGTCTGAGGCACCAATGTCGGCCCTTTTCGAATTTGTATCTGGGTTATTACATGATATGCTTATTGATTTACATCCTGGTAATTAAGATGGTGATATGCTTAGTGACCTGGTTAGGTCGGTATCCTGGTATATAGGATGATGTTATGTTAGTGACCGGTTAGGTCTGTATCCTGGTTATAGGATGTTGTTATGATTTGTGATCTGTTAGATCGTTTGACTGTTATATATGCTAGCGTATGATATTTATGTGTGCATGTTTGTTTGATCGGGGGTTGGGTTGAGGCGGTCATGCTTTGTGCTGAACGCCAACATACCCAGGGCGGTCCGGATAGACTACAGGCCCGGGAGGGCATACTAGTCAGGCCGAAGGCCCGGCGAGCGGTCCGGATAGGCTGTAGGCCCTGTGAGGCGGTTCAGACGTGCCGAAGGCTCGGAGGCGGTCCAGATAGGCTGAAGGCCTGCGAGGCGGTCCAGTCAGGCTGAAGGCTCATTATTCATGTTGTTTGCTTATATGTTATTGATATGTTTTATGGCATTGGTATTTTGGGTGTAACTCGCTAAGCCTTCGAGCTTACATTTATCGATTATTGTTTTAGGTACTTCTGATTATCGTGAGAAGGCGAAGGCGTGATCGTGCACCTCCTTATGTTTTTATGATTTGATTCTGGGAAACTCTGACATTAAACCATTTTGGAAACATGTTCGTAATAATTATTGGTTTTTGAATGAGTTAAAAAGTTTTAAATTGGCTTGAATTTTATGGACGTTACACATCTTCATGTGCAACAACAAAACCATGAATGATATGTCTCCTAATGGAGCTTAAAAACGTAAATCTGAAATTCAAATTAGGCTTCAACACCATTTACAAATAACCGTTGTCAAGTTGACGATACCTGGAAAGATACCAACAAAGGTAGTTTAAAACTTGCCTACGATCGAAGGGCGGACGATTAATGTGTTGGAACCTGAAAGTGAACCTCTAGAAATCCTAAGTACATATTCCGAAGTATGTTGGTTCCAAAGGAAGATGTGATCCGGAACCTGTCCGGAGCTGGAGAAAAGGAGTGAAGTATTTTGAAGAGGAACACATTCCGGAGCTAATCCTGAAGTCTGGAATGTATGATGATCCGGACCAAACCTTCATCTTCGGAACATTACTTGTCCGGAATGAAGTTGTTTTGTCTCTTATGCATTTATTACTTTTGTCTTGTATTTTGATGTAAATCGCAAATAGCGTGGGTGGCCCTACACGTGCCCCATTACTGGTTGTGGAAGAATATGATCATTGGAAAGTTATAATGGAAAGGTTTTTACTAGCCAAAGAGAAAGGTGAACAAATCTGGAGATCCGTCAAAGAAGGCCCTCATGCTCAGCTCATGCGAGAGGATGAAGTTCGTCCAGCCCCTCTAACTGCTGATGATATTGAGAAGCTGCATGCTGATCAAGTTGCCTTCTCAGAAATGATGTTTGGTGTTCCTCCATCACTCTTTGAGCACATCAAGCTATGCAAATCAGCCAAAGAAATTTGGGACACTCTTCAGGATCTGATTGAAGGTTCCGAAAATATGAAGGACAAGCGCCTCACCTCGGTTGTCAATGACTTTGACACCTTCACCACTACTCCAGGTGAATCTGTAGCCTCAGCCTCCAACCGATATCGAATCGTTGTCAACAACATTACTGCTCATGGGATTGTTTGAACTCCTCTCGAGTACAATCTCAAGTTCATTAACAGTCTTGGTAAAGGATGGGGAAATGTAAAGTCCTGTCTTCAAAGTAATGGGTCTTTAAAAAAATTAAAACTCTATCAACTTTTTGATGAGCTTCAACGACATGAATCAAACGTTGCTCAAACCATAAGGGAACTTTCCGGAGGACCACTTGCTCTCGTCAGTTCCTTTAAATCAACCATTCCGAACCCACCTGCTCCGGAACCTTACAAACCCACTGTTCCTTTGACTCAGTCACCCTTAACTTCTTTACCCACACACATCTATCCTGACGATGATTCTGAAACCTTAGATTCCGAACTCCGTTTCCAACAAGAATTTGCCTTACTCTCAATGAAATACAAACGACCTTTCCATCCCTCTTATAAGCCATACCAAAACAGATTCAATGCTCCTCACCAAACCCATCCTCAACCATATTCCTCTTCGGAACCGAAACAGACCTCTGAAAATCCTCCTACATACAAGCCCAACCTCACTAAACCAAACTCCGCTCTGGAATCTTCTCAAAATTCCAAATCAGACAAACCAAAGATCTTGTTTCATAAATGTGGTCATGCAAACCACTTTGCTAAAGATTGTCTAGCTGATGCTCCACAAAAACTAAAAGTCAAGGACTCAGCTTATTATGTCCGAAGAGCACAACAAATAGCTGAAAGTGAGAAGGCATTTGTTACTACCGTTTCAAGAAATGTCGAAGGATATTGGTCATCCGGAGATGATGATGATTTAGTAACCGGAAGAAACAGGTGTTTGATGGCAAGACAAACGGTTGAATGTGACGAAGGTTATTGGTCTTCTGGGTCCGAAGATGAAGATGATGTTGCTAAACCTCACTACTGCTACATGGCCACTAACGATCCACCAGGTCGAAGCATTGTTCAGCAGGTAAAATCCATGATCTCTGATAATAATTTTGATTTGACTTTATGTGAACCTTATCTAACCCAGATCCAAACAGATATGAACACCATCTATAAAGCCTATGAGTCTGCCATAGAAGCCAGTGAGAAGAAGGACTATGAATTAAGTCGTCTTAGATTACGTTTTAAGGAAAAGAAATTGAAAATCGAGTCTCTAGAGCATGAACTTGTAATGTCAAAAGATGAATGTATCGTTTAGAAAGATAAATGTGAAATCACTTATTTTGAACGAAAAAATTTTGATTTCTGATAACAAACGTCTCAATGCTAAAATAGATGCTTTGCATAACTCTGTAGACATGCTTGAAGCTGACATTCGGATGACTCATAATTTTCGTCATCCATGGTCCAAAGCTCCTGGTCTCGGAAGTGAGTTTCCGAAACCAATTGTTAGTCCCGTGAAGGAATTGCAAAATTTGACATTCATGGGAGAAGTTCCGAACATCAAACATTCGGACACCCCTGTTTCTCCCTTGTCACCCCTTCCGGAGACTAAAAGACCTTTTGAGTCCCTAATTCCTGAGTTCCAACCCATAGTTGTCAAATGTCCTGATTCCACGCCTTTTCCACCTCTGATAAACCTGGACCTGAATCGGACCACGGAATATCATTATAGTCTTCCAAATTGTGTAGACTATGTTCCTAAAAGCAATCACGTAAACAACTGTGTGATTGAGGAAATTATTCCGGAAACAACTGAAGTCAATGCCTCGGAATTTGTATGGGCATCTTTAGATGATAAAGTTGAAGTCTCAAGCAATGTGTCCTCTGCTTCATGTGAATCGGATTCTGTAGTTCTTTCAAAAACCAAATTGATTCCCATTACTCCTGAGTTTACAAATCCATCCAAAGGACAAACCTCTAGATCCTCTCCTCATTCTAAGAGAAAACCAATGCTGAATAGAAAAGATGTTGTAGATCTCAAGGTAGAAGCTAGAAATGCTTGCAAAAAGGAAGTTAAGACTAGACAAAATTCCAGGTTCCTTGCTGACTCTAAACCAAATTCATCCCGGAATCCTCGTGTCTCCACTCATAGTCAAAATTCTTTTGTTCCCACAAGGATCCTAAAAAGACCTTCCGAACCTCTTATTCGTCCGGAACCGAAGGAAGTCCTTAACTCCAAATCACCTCAAGCTCATGTTAATGTCAATGTCAAAACCATCCGAAATACTTCACCGGCACCTCGAAATGTTTCATCTGTCTTTATTGCAAAATCTGATGGCATAATTTTTAAACCGAGAATTTCAAAAAACAATGTGTCATCAAATAAATCCACTGTTTCAAAATCTTCAAAAAAAAATCCTGTGTGGAAAATCAAAACCTCTGTTAACAAATCAACAATTCCGGAGGTAACAAAAATTGTCAATCCTTCGGATACCAAAGATCCGAAGAAGTCAGCTCCGGACCCACAAGTAGTTGAATATGACTACTGGATAGATGAAAAGACATTAGCATTCTGTCTGTTTCCAAAGAATTCCAGTAATATCACCCAGAAACACAAAGTTGTTCCCAAGTCACAATCTAAGTCCAAAGCCCATGCCTACGTCCCAAAGTCTAACTCGGAGCCTAAAAACTCCGTTGCTCACTAATTTTGCAGGCACTTTGTGCTTCGGAGCAAGAAACAGTATGGTATATTGATAGTGCTTGCTCCATGCACATGACGGGGCAGAAGGACTTTCTGCGAGATTTAAAGCTTTCTCCAAATGCTGGTTACGTGACATATGGCAACAACTCCAATTCTCAAATTCGTGGTTATGGAACTCTCACCAATGGAAATTTCTCTATTTCACATGTTGCTTATGTAGCTGACTTGAAACATAATTTAATAAGTGTTGCTCAGCTCACTGACTCAAGTCGACGTGTGGAATTTTGCAAAAAGTATAGCTATGTGATGACTGAAGACCGAAAATAATGTTTGATAAAGTCTCTTCGCAACAAGAACATGTACCCGCTTGATATCAACATGATTATTGGCAAACCGCAACTATGCCTTCTCTCCAAAGCCGTTCCTGACGTCAGTTGGTTATGGCACCGAAGGCTCGCACATCTGAACTTTCGGTACATGAATTATCTTGTATCAGGCGAAATGGTAAGAGGTTTACCTCTTCTCAAGTTCGAAAATGATCACTTATGTGCTGCGTGTGAGTGTGGTAAGCAATCCAAAAAGGGTCATCCTGTTATCATAGAAAATTCCATCTCAGATCCATTGGAACTTCTACACATTGATCTTTGTGGACCATCCACTGTAGAAAGTCTTCATCATAAGAAATACATTCTTGTGATTGTTGATGACTTTACAAGGTTCACCTTAGTTTTCTTCCTAGGGCTGAAATCCGAAACAGCCTCTGACCTCATCAATTTTATCAAGGGAATAGAAGTTCTTATCAAACTTCCAGTCAGAAGAATCCGAAGTGATAATGGTTCGGAATTTGTTAATTCCACCATTGAGAAATTTCTCACAGAAAAAGGAATCGATCACAACTTTTCAGCTCCCTACACTCCACAACAAAATGGTGTAGTTGAAAGACGTAATAGAACACTTGTTGAAGCCGCTCGATCAATGCTGAACTATGCAAACTTACCACTCTATCTTTGGGCTGAAGCTGTATCCACTGCTTGTTTCACTCAAAATCGAAGTATCATCAATCGACGTCTCAACATGACACCATACGAAGCAATGAATGGTTGAAAGCCAACAATCTCGTTCCTACATGTCTTCGGATGCAAATGCTTCATCAAAAACAACCGTGATCAGCTTACAAAGTTCCAACCTAAAGCTGATGAAGCTATCTTTCTTGGGTACTCTTCTAAATCCAAGGCTTACAGAGTTCTCAACCGAAGAACTCGTGTTCTGGAAGAAAGCTTTGATATTACCTTTGATGACAACTTTGTTCGGAATTCTGGCCCCACTCACGTCACAACTCACATCATGTAGTCTGATGCTCCTCCACCAGGACGTCCGAACCCTCAAACCATTCTTGAGGTTGACTTTGAAACCCTCTTTGGTCCTTCCGAAACCGCTCTTGATTCGGAATCTCGATCAAGACCATCTCTAAATCCAATTCCTCCTTCGGAAGCCCCAATTTCTCACAACCTCTCTGGTCCACCTCCTAGCCTACCTCCATTTGATTCTGAACCGTTTCAACCTTCTCAGGTTGAGGGGGAGAATAATGCAAATCCCTCTCTTGAATCAAATGTGGATGGCTTCCAAGATGCAGCTGCCGATTTCGATGACTCTAATCCTCTCAACATTGATGAAAACGAAAATTTCTTTGAGTTCCCTTCCAGGGGGAGCAAATCAATTCCACTGTTGATGTAGGATCTTCGACTGCACAAGAATTCCCTCGATTGCATGTTTGGACGAAGGATCATCCTCCGAACCAAGTGATAGGCAATCCGAATGTTGGTGTACAAACTCGCTTAGCTACCAACATCCAAAAAGAATGTCATTTTTCAGCATTCATATCCATGGTTGAGCCCAAATCCATCAAGGAAGCTTTAGAGCATGCTGATTGGATTACAGTCATGCAAGAAGAGCTAGCAGAATTTGACCGAAATGAAGTCTGGACTCTCGTACCTCCTCCTCAACATTACCCCATTATCGGTACAAGATGGGTATTTCGCAACAAGCTAGACTATGCAGGAGTTATCATCCGAAATAAGGCAAGATTGGTAGCTAAAGGTTTTACTCAAATTGAAGGTCTTGACTACGACGAGACATTCGCTCCTGTTGCACGACTTGAAGCTATCAGAATCTTTCTTGCTTATGCTGCCCACAAAGGCTTCAAAGTTTACCAAATGGATGTTAAGAGTGCTTTTCTTAATGGTGAACTAGACACTGAAGTATATCTTCAACAGCCTCCCGGATTTATCAATCTTTCCTTTCCAAACTACTGTTATAAACTCTGAAAGGCTGTCTACGGACTCAAGCAAGCTCCTCGGGCTTGGTACGAGACTCTCACCGATTTTCTCAAACGCTCAGGTTTTCAAAGAGGTATTCTTGATCCCACTATATTCCGAAGATCAAATGGAAAGCATCTCATGTTGGTACAAATTTATGTGGACGGCATCATTTTTGGATCTACGGATTCATCTATGGTTGCTGATTTTGTCAAACTTATGGTCAGTCGATTCCAAATGAGCATGAATCGAGAATTAAGCTTCTTTCTTGGCCTTCGAGTCAAACAGACTAACAAAGGTATCTTCATTCACCAAGAGAAGTATATTTCTGAACTTCTCAAGAAATACTCAATGGACACCTGTGCCTCAGCAAAGGTACCCATGGGCTTCAGACACAAAATCTTTGCCGACCCTTTGGGTGTTTCCGTTGATGAGAAGAAGTATCGCGGAATGATTGGATCCTTACTCTATCTCACTGCAAGTCAGCCGGATATTATGTTCTCAACATATTATGTGCCAGATTCCAAGTCAACCCGAAGATGTCTCATCTTTTGGCTGTGAAACAAATATTCCGATACCTCAAAGGTATAAAGAGCCTCGGAATCTGGTATCCAGCAAATAAAAGTTTCCTTCTGCAAGCTTACTCTGACTCAAACTATGGTGGTCTTCAACTCAATAGGAAAAGTACATCAAGAGGATGTCAATTCCTAGGTGGTCGATAAGTCAGCTGGTCATCCAAGAAACAGAACTGCATTGCTCTCTCCACAGCTGAAGTTGAATACATTGTTGTTGCCAACTGTACCTTTCAAGTTCTCTGGATGAAATCTCAACTCTTGGATTATGGTTACCGATTTCAACGCATTCCTATTTACTGTGACTCTCAAAGTGCCATTGCAATCTCCCACAATCCAATTCAGCACTTCATGACGAAGCACATTGACGTTCGGTACCATTTTATTAAAGATCATGTTCTAAATGGCAACATCGAACTTATTTTTGTTCCATCTGACGATGAAATTGCTGATGTCTTTACTAAGGCATTAGACGAAACCAAATTTAATGGTTTTCTGAACAAAATGGGTATGATGATGTCGGATCCTCAATTCTTTCAGGAGACATGTTCTCTTTGATAGAAGTATTCAGAAGAAAAATATGCTCCGGACTCAATTATTTTTGCTTCAGAACTATTTTCCCTCTAAATACATAGGATCATTTTACCTGTCTTTATTACAAATTATCCCTTGAGTTTTTAAGCTGTACAGTTCATTCTCTTCATCACGACTATCAAGATCAACCATCATCCGAATCTATATTTCGGAACTCTCTCCATAAAGGAATTCCGTAGAATCCACTCCGGAAAGGCGAATTTCAATTTGCTCCGAAATTTTCAAAATCTACTCCGGAATTTCAAAACTTGCTCTGGAATTTCAAATTTGCTCCGGAAATTTCAACTTGCTCCGGAAATTTCAACTTGCTCTGGAATTTCAAATTTGCTCCGGAAATTTCAAAGTGCTCCGGAATTTCAAATTTACTCCGGAATTTCAAAACTTGCTCCGGAATTTCAAAACTTGCTCCGGAATTTCAAATTTGCTCCGGAAATTTCAACTTGCTCCGGAATTTCAAATTTGCTCCGGAAATTTCAAAGTGCTCCGGAATTTTCAAAAATGCTCCGGAATTTCAAAATTTTCTCCGAAACCTCTTTTTATCATATATGTTCCGGAACATAATCTTTATCCTCCAGATCATGCATTGTCCGGAACAATTCATCCGGAATACCAAGAGGTAATAAGGTGAAACGGTTTTTCTCAACAGTTACTTTTTAGGAAGATCCTTATCCAATCTTCCTCGATTTGCGTGACACGATTGCACGCCCTCTAAAATGGAAAATGAATTGACTGTTACATTCTCCTCTTTTAGACCAATTGCCTTGCCCTTTCACCTCACCTGTCCAATCTCTATTTCCCAACATTAAATGCGACCCGATGGATCTCGAATCCTCATCATTACCTTCTTTCGACCCGACCCGTCTTTCCCTACCTATAAATACCCCTTCACACTCTCCTTTACCTCTTTACGCACTCTCAACTCTCAAACCTCCCAAAAACCCTCACAGTTCTGTGTGTTCTTCAAGCTTTCTTCATCTTCATCAATGGAGTCTTCCAAGAACCAAGCTTCAACTGCTCCAACTCCCAAGAAATCCATAGCCAGGAAGAAATCATCCAAAGGATCAAAGGGATCATCATCATCTGCAGATCAAGAACCCTTTCTTAGGGACACTACCCAACTGTTCTCCTTGAACCCCCTTGACTACGACGAATCAATCAGGATAATGATTGAGTTCCTTACACATCATCCTCTCTCCATTCCACTTACCAAAATCCCTGATCCTCCACCCCCACTCTGTCATCTTCATCGTGCATTCACTAGCATCAAACTTGAAGATGATGTTCTGTTAACCTCCATTATCGATGATCACACCATTCCCGTCTACAAAGCAACCTTCCTCAAGGCAATTGGAATTTCACCAAATCCTACTGGTTTTGAAGTTCTCGAACCAACGGCTAAAGAGTTTCAGACGTTTCTGAACTTTATTGGGTACTTACAAGACTATAGGGCAAAGGACTTCAAGAAGACAGCTGTTTCTGGCCTCTGGACCGTGCTTATGCATCTAATCATCCGTGGGCTGTCGGGCAAGCATGGAGGTACCGATACTCTGAGCAGAGATTGGCTGAATGTGGTATTCAGCATTTACTCCGGACGCAACAACGCTGTGGATCTTCCGGAAGTATTGTGGCAAGACTTCTGCAAATTCGCCATCAAGAGGAAACCGAACGAGATTTCGAGCCCTGGATTTTGGGCTCTGACGATTGAACAGGTCTTCAAGGAACTCAACATACCCATTCCGGTTAGCACCATTCCTCCGGAGGTATGTGTATCTTTTGAACTCGTTGAGGCTTATATAATTCCAGACCAATCTTCTTTTGGTCCGGTCAGACGTCTTCCGGACAATATGTTCGCTCTCATTCCTTCTGACTCTCCCTTTTTGAAACAACACATTGAGACTTCGGTTGTGTTCGACCCAACACAACCTGCCCCGGTCTCAGTTGAGCCTACTCCGGAAGAGGCCATTCATGCTAAGTCCGGACCGAAAGTTAAGCAACCAGCCAAACGAAAGGCTTCTCCTACTAAGCCTAAGGCCAAAAAGAAATCCAAAGTCAGTGCCCCCTCTCAACAGAAGGGCACCCATGACATTCCGGCTGATTCTGGCCGTTCGCACACCCCTCCTGCCCACTCATCTGAGGTACCCCTCAATGTTTCATCATCACAAGCACACACTCACGGGGAGTCTACACATATTCCACCTCACCCTCCCAAAAGGGTGATGCCAGTGTTGAACAAAGTTCCTTGCAGCCCCCTGGAACACACCCACGTGTCAAATTTGATATTCCCATTATCTCTTCCACACGCACACACTCCGGAACCACTGTTCCGGAACCCAAGCATCCGGAAGGAGGAGCAGTCTCTCCAACTTCTGATGCCACAACTGGTCTGATACCCGGAAGGCATACAGGAAGACCAGGTTCTAATGATCCTTTGTGGGAAGATTATGTGAACAGGGCCGCATCTCGACGTCCAGATCTTTCTTGAGCTCAAGTGGAGTCAACTCTCATCTCCATGAGGAACAGTGCCATCCAAAGCAATCTGCCCTTTGTCCCTCCCATTGACGATGACGCCATCAAAAAACTCACTACGGAGCTACCCCCAATCACCATTCATCAAAGCATCTTCCACACTGATCCGGAAGAAGTTATGTTGGAGGAAGAAGCAACAACCGTTCCGGATGCTCATCTCATGACCTCCATTCACTATCAATCCAAAGCATCCGTATCCAAGTCTGCCTTTGACTTCGGATCCTCCTCCACTACCACTCCGGACGACGGTTCCAACTCAAATCTTCAAGAAGACAATGATGCTACCAAACCGGGTCCATCCTCCAATCCGGATGCTCACCAACCTCCTCCGCAACACTCGGATTCTGATTCAGAATCCTCAGCTGGTGACCATGTTGACCCGTTTGCCCTTCTGGAGATCCGCAACACCGTTTCGGACACTATGAATAAAGTGTCAACTGTAGAAGCATCTGTAACAGAGCTGAATTCTAAACTGGATCAAAAAGTCTCCGGACTTGATTCCAAACTTGATGTTATTCTTCAGTCTCTCTCCCAACAGTCCGGACCATCCGTAGCAGAGAGAGAAGCCCAACTTGACCAGCTGATTTCCATCCGGTTGAAACACACTGTTGAGCAACTTGATTACAAGCATGATGCTCTTGTCGACAATTATCTCAACACCATCTCCTCCATGCTCAAGGTTCATGACGATCTTGTGTCTGCTACCAACGACCTAATCAAGCAGACTCATGTTCGTCATGAGAAACAAATTCAACGATTGGAAAAGGAGATCCGGAAGAAGGATGAGATGAATCTGATCATTCAACAAGTTCTCATCAAACTCCTGCGCTCAACTTGGAACATTGTGGATGTTCCGAACAGGAAATTTGATGAGATGATTGAAATCCTTAGCAGCACATTCAAGCATCTCTCCGAACAAGCTCCCACTTCTGAAGCCTATGACACTCTTACTCTTCAACTCTTCACCGGTCTTCAGAAGGTGTTCTCCAAACTTGATGATATCAAGGAGGACTTGGCGCTTGCACCGGTTTCAAGAGTCACTGATGCAAGAGGGGGAGAAGGCCCAAGCAGAAGATAGAAGCCAGCCTCGGAATTCACACTCAGGGATGATGACCTCGATTTCGAAGAAGAAGATGTTCAATTTGTCTCCGGAATCCTGGGAATCACTGAAGGAAATGAAGGAGATGAAGATTATGAAATTTACATTCCGGATGAAGCTCCCAAAGGGATTCTTGGTCTTCAAGCTCCAAATTTGACTGCTCTGAAGGTGTTATCAGAGGAACAAAAGAGGATCTGGTCCGCTGTCTCCTGGCCATCCTCTCTTCCGGACGCCTTTGAAATGGCCGTCAAAATGGCTAAGGCAAAATCTTTCCTTACAGCTCAAGCCTTCCGAGCCACTCCCTCTATGCTGCCTCCTACTCCCATTCCGGAACCAAAAATAGCCCTAATTGATCAAGGCTCTCCTCTCCGGACCCCAGATGAAATTTCGGAAGAACCGCTTCCTACTCCTACTCCGGAATTCGTCATTGACGAGAATATGAAGATGGTGATTGATGCACTTCAGAAAGACAAAGGGAAGAAACCGATGACTTCCGAACATCAAGCCTTCCACTCCGGACCTCCTCTCAAACAGAAATATGGATGGTCTGAGGAGGAAATTCACAAGGCACTAGAGGACAGCATCCGGATTCAAGCTTTAAAAGACCATCCCGATCCGATGTGTGGCATCTCTCCTCTGTGTCGAGAAGGCATCCTTCAAGCCAAGGAAATCATCCCAACTCTCTACTATGACCTTCCCTCAAATGACTCTGATCAACTGGATCTTCCTCTCTCTCCTTTCAGCAAATTCTACACGAAGTTTGCTCCGCTCCACCCAAACGACAATCCGGAAGTGATCATCCGGACAGAGCGTGAAAGGCTCAAAACCTTCTATGCAAAAAATGCTCAACCCTTCAAGGAAGTTTGGTCAAGAAAGAGGATCACCAAACTTCATGGCTTTGGAAGAAAATTTTTGGTAAAATTTGAGGCGAACTGTCCTCTGTTCCGTTTTCATCTCCTCCGGAACAAGCCAACTCCCCGGACCATTACTGATGCGGATTTTCCCTCAATGAATCCGAACGATATCCTTACCCTAGTTGCTTACTTTAGAGAAAATCAAAAGGATGACATCAGTATGGGTGCCTATCACGCAGCTCTCAGCTTTCTCAAAGACTATGTTGCTGAGTTCTGCCGCTGTGATTACGAACTTGCTCATCTCTACGGAACCGAATAATTCGTTGCAAAGATCGACTTTGTTCTTCCGGAAGCTGAAATTCTTGCAGATGGTCCGATCGAAGAACCCGTTCTAAGGTTTGTCTACACCACCAGAAGAACAAACAAGAAGGACTTCTTCCGAGTCCTTGACAAACACCTGGTTCCTACCAAAGCTCTGGAGAAGTTCATATCCCGGGCATCCAAGTATGATGCTCCGGAACAGGTTAAGGCAAAGTTTGTAAGTCAACTGACTTGGTACATTGCGGTGCGTGAATGGTTGTTCCGAGCATACACCTTCATCAAAGAAGAAATGAACTAAGCTTGATGGATTGCTAAGTTCACTTAGGGGGAGATTGTTGGAACCTGAAAGTGAACCTCTAGCAATCCTAAGTACATATTCTGAAGTATGTTGGTTCCGAAGGAAGATGTGATCCGGAACCTGTCCGGAGCTGGAGAAAAGGAGTGAAGTATTTTGAAGAGGAACACATTCCGGAGCTGATCCTGAAGTCCGGAATGTATGATGATCCGGACCAAACCTTCATCTCCGGAACATTACTTATCCGGAATGAAGTTGTTTTGTCTCTTATGCATTTATTACTTTTGTCTTGTATTTTGATGTAACGTTTCATAGGACTTAGTCTAAAGTTGATTTAGGACAATCAAAATGTCAGACTTGTGTCTTTTGTCCAGTCCTATGTAAACACTTGGGTTAATTCACTGTAATATTCTCTCCTATATATATAGGAGCATTCAATACAAGTCAACAACGGATCTTTCACTCACTTTTGGCATTTACTCTTATCACATTTAAAACATTCTTCTTGTTCTTCATTTATTAACCTTACCTTGATCATTATCTACTTGTTCTCAATTAATGTCTTGATCATTTGTTGAATTGATTATCTAAGACTTGACTGGTCTTTCCAGTCTCGACTTGAACATCCATTATCAAGCAGACATTGATCTCAAGCATTCACTCAAGGTTTAAGTTTTCAAACCTTGTCCCTACGCATAGATCTTGTTCTCACATAATGTGTCACAGGCGGTGGCCATCTGCTTTCTTAGTGTTTCGCAGAATGACGCGGTGGTGATTAAGCATATCACGGAAGCGATTGACGTGTCATAAGCGAACTCCCTTTTAATATATATATATATATATATATATATATATATATATATATATATATATATACATATATATATATATATAGGGCTAGGTTATTTTGTTTCTTACATTAATTGTGTGCTAAAATGCACCAATAGGAATTTAGTAAATTAAATAATTATTTAATTAAATAAATATAGATATTAAATGATTTTCATAATTATATGTATATTAAATGATATCCCTAATCATAATTCTCTTTTTATGGAAACTAATTAAATCCATCATTAATGTCAGCAATAACATTCTTTCAGAATAAATTCGCATCTAGGTTTTTATATATGAGTTCGTATTGTATTTCAGAACTCATTCACTTAAAATACAATAAAGTTGCATAGAATATGAAGAATGAGAGTATATTCCACTAGAATACACTCTCATTCTGCTGGAAGACACTCTCTTTCTTCTAGATATAATTCATTCTGAAAGAATATTATTGTTGACATTAATGAAGAATTTAATTAGTTTCCATAAAAATTAATTATAAGTATGGATAGCATTTAAAATACATATAACTAATACTAAATTCTTATTGGTGCATTCTAGCACACAATAGATGTGAGAAACATTTGAATATATATATATATATATATATATATATATATATATATATATATATAATAACTAGATGATAAAAGCTATATTTAACTATTCCTTTGCAAGTATAGGTGGTCAATAATTTCACATCCCCATATGTTATAATTTATTCAGAGGAATTAATAATATTTAAATTATTAAACTGTTAATTATGAATGTGGGGTTTATAAAATAGTTTTTTTCTGATTCTTTTACTTAATTAAACATGGCATAATGAAGTCGGTTGAAAGCAAACATCAATCTACCATGATCTCCTCACAGTATACCCCACCATCCACTTTGGTCCACTATGTCTATCAAGGGTATATTCCACCAATCTTGCTTAATCTTGCTTAATCTGTTTATTTTATTTTCTTATTGAAACTTATATCAAATTTATATTTTCAAAGAGATGACTTGTAATAAAAATAATATATTTTCAATTACAGTTATATATATATATATATATATATATATATATATATATATATATATATATATATATATATATATATATATATATATATATATATATATATATATATATATATAGGTTATAATGTGGATGGACAACTATTGTGTGGACGTGTGAATAATGCTATTTTATGAAAATTACTAAGAGAATATGTTGTTTAGTAATGTGAATACGTTCAATCTCACAGAACTATTGTTATTTTAATGGATTCTCACCAATTCTAATTCATTTTTGTTCTCATTCATCGTTTTTTATTTATTTTAATTCTTACAGAATATGACTCAATAAACATCCTGATAACATTCTGACAGAATGAGAATAATTAAAAAAAGTGTATAATAACCTTATAAACGATTTAATTAGTGAAAATGTTTAATAATTAAAATAATTATATAAGATTGAACGTATTCATATTATCAAACAACATATTTTCTTTGTAATTCTCACAGAATAGCATTATCCACACGTCCACACAATAGATGTCAATCCACATTTGAACCTAGCTATATATATATATATATATATATATATATATATATATATATATATATATATATATATATATATATATATCAAACTGAAAATATATTATTTTTATTATAACTTATCTCTATTAAAATATAAATTTGATATAAGTTTCAATATATGAAAAAATAAATATACCTTATGACAATATATAAGTTTATGTATACAACCCTATCATAACTATGTTGCTTTGTATCATATTTACATTAAAATCTTCTAAAGTTTTTAAATTTCAACCCCTAACTTGTTTTATTTCTAAGATTTTAATGAATTTCAATATTATGTTCATCTTACGTAATTTTTATTTGAAATTATAGTATATATATAGTCTGACAACTGTACGGCAGAAATAATTAAGAGGAATATAATAGTGAAATTCTGAATATCTTGAAAATAAATCAAGTTAGGGGTTAAAGTTTAAAGATTTTCAAAGACTATAATGCAAATATGATTCAAAATGATTTAGTTATGGTAAAATTGGATACCTAATCTTATATATTGTTGTAAGATATATTTATTTTTCATATATATATATATATATATATATATATATATATAAATATATATATATATATATATATATATGATCGGGTGAAGACTAAAATATTAGTGAGTACTGCAAGGATAAATCTATAATGTAAAATTAAAAAAACTAAAGGTTGTGATTTAATTATATTTATCATCAATATCTCGCGAGATATGTAATTATATGCGAAAATTTTGTAGTTTCCGATGAATGTTAATAGTTTTGGATGGTTAAAATGGAAAAAGCAAAAAAAAAATCAAATTTTATTAACTGGTGGTTTTTTTCCACGCATTTAATTTATCATCAATATCACGTTGCTGATGAACATGTAGACCCGTAAACAGTAAGTGTTATTATAATAATTACAAAGGTGACTAGCGGAGAGTAATTATTAAACATGAAAAAGAAGATTAATATTATTTAATAATATTATAGTGATGAATGAAGTAGTAGTTAGTTAAAATATGAATAAAGAAGAGTAACTAAATGTACAACCTCGAAAAAAAGAAAAAAAAAATAAGAAAAATTGTGTTGATTATGTGATATATATGATGTCATGCCATGCTATGTGAGTTTTTGATTGCAGGTAACTATGATGTTGATTGACCCATTTAGGATATATGTGTTCCATAACACTATATTACGACTGACTCACTTAGCAAATGTTGACATTTGTTTCTTTGCTTTGTATTTATCTTGCATTGGAACATGTAGTGTGGTATGATGTCTGGAGAGGATGGGGACCTTTTAGGGTAGTTACATTAGTATATTTTAGCGATGATACCACTTTGGACATGTCGTTGAGTTTTCATTTACTTACGGTTTTGAGAACTCGTTTTTGGTTGGTTTTATGAGCTTTAATTTTGATGAAGGTGGTTTAGAAATATGGTAACATTGGTGATGTTTTCATAAAAATCAAAATAATACTTCTGCTAACGCATTCTGGTTAAAAAGTGTTTAAAATAAAAAATGGATGAAAAATCATGATGTTACACGAACTCTCACTTTTCGAGAGTTCAAGGCTTGCGGGGCCTCAATGTTCTTCGGGAAGAAGACCTTATTGCCAGCAGGCGGTGGATTTCAGACATGGAGAGCGCTCAGCAAATGAGCTTCTTCTTTGAGGGATCGAGGGTGAGGTTTACTTCTTTCCTAATGAGGGATCGCGCTCGCAATTGGTGGGAGGAGGTTAGTCATGTTATGGGAGCGGATGATATGGAGGCCATGACCTGGCATGATTTTGTTACTAGATTCAGAATGGAGTTTGCACCTGCTATCGAGGTGCAGCGGTTGGCGAGAGAGTTTCTAGACCTTCGTCATACAACAAAGACTATGGCGGAGATCACCATCAAATTCAGGGAGAGGGCTCTCTTGGTTCCACAGTATGTGTCGGATGAGGAGATGAAGAAGACAAGATATCATGACATGCTGAGGGATGACATCAGTAAATCTATATAGCTTATCGTGGAGGTTTTCTTAATCCTTGTTATCCTAACAAAATGTGTAAGCCTTAATATCCATTTGTGGATATAAAGCAAACATCTCAAGATTGGAATCATCATTTTAATATGAAAACACAAGGTATGATTTTATATCAAAATGAAGATAACATATGTGTTTACTAAGAATTACCGAGATAAATAGTGATATTCTTAATCTTGTATGAACAAGACATACTTAATCATGAGAAAATACATTCTGACTATCCATCTCTCTGTTGTTCTGTCTATATTCATTATGATAATTGTTAATGTTATTATGATTTGGATTCCCCCTCATTAGAAGAGAATCCAATATGGAGAAGAAATGGAGAAGAAACTTATTGTGATTTCCCACTTGGTGGGAGGTTGCACGACGAATCCTACCTTTCTCAAGAAGTAACATTGATTTCTTCTTAAGAAACAACAAAAAAGGGATTTGGTGGTGTATTATGTTAGCAATGTGCTCGCAACCCTATTGATCATATAGGAGACAAGATGTTTTTCTGGTACCGATTGATTAATCTTAGGTGGAAGATTCGATATCACCTTGAATTTTTGACAATATTGGGTGATTGACATATCACCGATCACGGGATTACGGATCTTTCCTTCAAGTTTTACACTATGGGCATCCTTGTTGTAACGAACAAGTTTTCGAAAGCGATCGAAATTGTATGTGTAGTTACTCATTTTGTCAGCAACATATGTAAAAGTATTTTGCTAATGGTTCCATAAATCCAAAGTTTCACCAGGAAATCTAGTTTCTTTCATTCAAATGTAAACATCATAGGTACAGTTTTAAGAAAATTATTGGTGACATCAAAAGTAAGGATGAGCATAGGTCGGTATGGGTTTATGGGTTTTTGGGTTTATGGGTTTTTGGGTATTTGGTTTAAAAAACGTGGGTTTTTGAGCTCATGTTTTTTTCTAGTTTTTGGGTTCAAACCTATTAAAAGTCTTTTGGTATAGATTGTATTGTATCTACTTTAAATATACTAAAATAAAGAGTACAAATTTTAGTATTCTTTAAGCATATTAATGTTCAAAAGATCAAAGCTTAACACCATTAAAAGTTTGTTGATAATAAATATAAAGTACTAAAGGGATAAAGTGTAAAGTCTAAGACTGAAAGTTTTAGTTGAAATAGCAAAAAAAAATGTAACACTAATAGATTTCTACAATTATCCATCCATGTCCAGCGATTTCATACTCCACTTCAACCACCATCTTTTTACAATCAAACAATTAAACTTGTTTTTATAATTATATTGCACAAACGTCTACATATTGATGGTAAGAAACATAGTTTGATTTTTCAAAACATCATTTAGCTTTGACGCCTCTTCTTTGTATAACTTCAACGGCGATCAGATAGTGAGTCATTGATATTCAATGACGGATTACCAATTACATATAATATTTTCATTTTTATTAAATATTTTTAAAATTCAATATGTAAAATAATTATTAATAATTTTTAAAACATTATATATATATATATATATATATATATATATATATATATATATATATATATATATATATATATATATATATATAGGTCGGTTTGGTTTGACGTGTCGGGTTTTTTGTCGGTTTTTATGGAATGGGTCTGCTCGGTTTCTATGGGCAGTTTTATATGTCAAAACTAAATGGAACCGCTACTTTTCGGTGTTTGGAAAATTCAAACCCAAACCATCAGTTATTGATTTGGATTCGGTTTTTCGGTTTCAGTTATGTCGGTTTTTCGGTTTTCGGTTTTTCGGTTTTTCGGTTTTCGATTCGGTTTCAGTTATGTCGGTTTTTCGGTTTTCGGTTTTTGGGTTTTTGGTTTTAAAACCGTCGGTTTTCGGTTCGGTTTCAGTTATGTCGGTTTTTCGATTTTTCGGTTTTCGGTTGTGGTGAGTTTCGAAAAAACTCACGCCACAGATTGCAGTTTAATTCATGCAGATCAAGGGTTAATGGTATTAACGATTTTACATTCATTATATCTAATGGTTTTTTCAGATTGAGATGTATCCATTAGTGATTACAATTAAGGTCATGACTCAGACACATTTAGAAGGAGAAGAAGAAGGAAACAAGATCGAGAAAGATTGGAGAGAGATATGAGAACCACAATTATCTCTCTAATACCATGTTAGTACACCTAATTTCCCATGACTGTTGTGATTCTCATTAAATCAATACATACACAAGGGTTACAAGTACAAAGGGCTATGTACCAACTAAGGTTATACGTAAAAAACGAATACAACATAAGGAGTACAAAATGGTCCTATGTATATATCGACTGATAATAATTTCATCAATGATTGTTCATATACGTCTCTAGTTGTTCAATATATATTCTAGATAAGGAGACGTAAATGTATAAGTGTATGATTTCCTAAACAAAGGTGGTGTCATCAATGTTTTAAAAACCGGTTTTTTAGTTGAACCGGTATGGTGACCGATTCCCGGTTCAACCGGTTCGACCGACGGGTTAACCGATATCTATAATTTTCATATTTTTTTCCTATTTTTTGTACATACATACATATATAAATCATGAATTTGATGTTTACAAGTTCAAACATTAAAAATATATATAAAAATAAGTTGTGGATCAATCCAAATACTTTAAAATAACACATAACCATAACTTTTAGTGTTTTACATCAAAATATATACGTCAAAAAGAAAATAAAATATAATACCGAAACAAAACATAGTTTTAAATTAATACAAACACATCAAAAAACTTTATAACATTTACCATATGTTTTTATTTAGAAAAAACTAAATAGGTTTGAAAAAAAATACAAAAGTTTATTATGCAAATGATTCTTTTCCATGTAGTTTTATTCGGTTTAACCGGTTCAACCGGTTTATTTTGACCGGTTCAACCGGGTTTTTCTAAAAACCGGACGGTTCAATCCTGTTCAGAAATCGACATAAAACCGTTAATAATTGAACCGCTCCCTCCCCCGGTTTCCGGTCCAACCGGTTTGACCGGCCGGTTCAAACCGGTTTTTAAAACATTGGGTTTCATGTTGTATATAATAATTAGCGTTTGGTTGTTTACACTTTATTAATCATTATTATATAGTTAAATGGCTAAACTAATATTATCAAAATATAATCGGTTTTTATTTCTTTTATGCAATGAAAATGAAACTAGGATGGGCCTACTAATCTCCACTTTGTTGAAAACTGAATCATGATCAATAAAGAAGTTTTCTAGTTTCGTTTCGTTTCATTTCATCATATCTTCTTGCTTTTTCTTAGATCAAACATCTTGACTTATCAACTCTTGTCGACGCTTATCCCATAAAACATAAACCGAGTAGGTCTAATCCCACTTTTAGATATATTTTTTCCCAAAGTATCACTATCGATATTTTATGTTAACAAATGTGTAGTGTCAATTTGATCAATATAACCTAATAATGTCTCAATAGATAAAATGGATGACATGCACAAACCTGTTTGTTATTTTCTATTGGTGAATTGTTTCATAAATTGTATTTAAATGTAATGGATTGACTTGTTGACCAAAATCAATCTTGATGAGCATTAAACAAATAAGGAATGTGTGGAGTACACATTTGTTTAAGTTTATACAATATATAAAGTAAGGGAAAAATGATTTCAGAATTGAATATGATTTCAAAACTAAAAATGATATCGGAACTGAATATGATTTCAGAACTGAAATGATATCTGAACTAGAACTGATTTTGGAATGGAGATGGCTTCCGATTTTAGGAATGGAGATGGATTCCGATTTTCGGAATGGAAATAGCTCCGATGAATTGGAACTCATTGGAACGATATTGTTCACTTACGATGAATCAGAACACGTCTAAACGACATTGTTCATTTCCAATGAGTTGCGACGATCGAAACGTGTCGCGACAATCTTATATCAGATTGCGTGCAGTTCGGTGTTTTACCCGTAGGTTCAGTGTTTTATCCAGTGGTGAAAACTGTTAGCGTATGTATATTTTAATGGGTGTATCTTATGTATATTGTCGGCCTATTCTATGTTTGGCCCGTTTATGTTTTGTATTGTATGTTGTATATATATTTTGAGTATATGGAATGAAAAGGGACTCATGGGAAAATATTAGAATTTACATGGTATCAGAGCGTTCGATTACCATAAACCCTAGCCGACGACTCTCTTCTCTTCGTACACTTCTTTTCTACCCCTCTGATCTCACATTTCGTTCATCTTCTTCTCAATATCTTTTTCTCCTCATCAGCATGTTGTTCACATCAAACATGCAGTTCCATTTGTTCTAGACTTAGATCAAATGAACTATGATATTTGGTGTGAACTATTTGAAATTCACTGCATCGGGTATGGAGTTGATGATCACCTCAAGCCTCCAGCACAAGTAACAATTGATAAAGAAAAAGAAAAGGACAAAAGAACAGAAGAATCAATAAATGCAAAGGATTCATGGGTTCGCAAGGATTCAATCGTGAAATCATGGCTTTATGCCACCCTCTCCATCCCCCTTCTCAATATGATTTTCAAGAAGCAAGCAACAACTTTTAAAATTTGGGAAAACCTTGAAAAGGTTTTTCGTGATAACAAAGCCTCGAAGATTATTCAACTTGATCGACAATTAAGAAACATCTCTCTTGGTAATGCTTCTATCACAGACTACTGAAACAAAATAAAATCACTTGATGATCGATTAGAACACATGAATGCTAAAGTTTATGAAGCTAACTTGGTAGCTTACATGATCAACGGACTCTCCAAAATTCAGGTACATAGCCATAAACATCTGTGACATCCCCATTTTTCATGGCCAGAAAAGACCGATTTTGTTTATGCTTTATAAAAACCAGAGTACCTCTTTTAATAAAAATGTTGTGGAATTTGTTCCGAGAAAAACATGATAAATACGTTATCAAAGCATTTCCGAAGAAATGTATTTTTATCCATTTTAAAACATTTGGGATGTCATCGTCAATACAGAAACATAAGCATAAACAGAACTTACATTCATTTACACTAGTGATCTACATCTCTTTTAAATCCCTCAGTGTAAAGTAGCTTCATATCGACACCTGTGATACAAATAAGCTTGAGTGGGTCAGGTTGGGAAACCTGGTGAGTACATAGGGTTTTCAACCCACAATAATTTAATTATTATGTTTAAACATCAAACAATCAACCCAATTACCCATCCCCATTATCTTCCTTACTCTTAAGGATCTACCCTAAGAATCATCTATCCTGCATTCGTTCATTTCGAAGCCCATTGCTTCCAGGGTTTATATGATAGGCACTAAGTCCATAGCTGCCAATGCTTGTTCGTAAAACACTAATTTCATAGTTGCTAAAGTTCATTCATCGGGTACTAAATCCATAGCTACCGGTGTTCAGCTAATAGGTACTAAATCTATAGCTACCAACGTTTATTTAACAGGTACTAAGTCCATAGCTACCAATGTTTATTCTATAGGCACTAAGTCCATAGCTGCCGATGTTATTTGTTAGGCACTAAGTCTATAGCTGCCAATGTTCACTCATATCATCTTTCATCTCTCATCATTCATTTACCCATGTTTTACCCAACGTATTCGTAGATATAAAATACATATACATTTTAAATTATTTAAAACATGTATAAAATCGTTCATCCAGCATAGAAAGCAAGTATTCAAATAATATGCACACATACCACGTAATTTATATAAAATACTTCATATCTATGTGTAAGATGAAAGTAACTATGCACTCACCTGCAATGGTGGTGACTCGGTACTCGGACAACACTTCGTTTACTTTAAAACGAATTTCCGTTGACAAAACCTAGTATCATTTCCACTAGAGTTTAGTCTAATGTTCAACGAGACTAATTAATAGTCTAACTATTATTACTATTATATAAGCGTTAAACAATACTCTTCACCCACTATGTACAGACAGGGGCCAGACATGAAACACCCGAGGGCAGGATCATTTTGGCATATAGCACTTCTAAAATCCAACAACCAAGGCGGCCCTTCAAACCGGATTCCCCGTACCACAAGTGGTTAAAAAGATATTATAACAACACTTATATAACCCGTAATAATAGCTCAAATAATTATTATAAGGTCCTAATAACGTTACTATATTTAAATAAAAGCTATATTAAAAATTAGGTAGGCGTATCTTACCTACGAGGGGGTTTGGCTAGAAGTCGTGCTCTGTAGGGGCAGAACTTCCGAGCCGAAAGCTCTTATTCTCGGAGCCGTCGAGCGCTCCGGGCTTTCTTCTAGCGCTAGGGGAGTTTTGGGAGGTTTAGAGAGAGAGTAGAGAGAGAAGGGTGGAGGTGTGAAGAAATGAGGGTGGAAGGGGTTGTATTTATAGGGTGAAATATGGCTGAAATTAGTGTCATATGTCACCATCTAGTGGCAAGCCTTGGGGAGAAAGCAATGGCCAAGATTGTGCCACGTCACCCCTTTTGCAGCAGCACCCTGCCGACTTCTAAACCCCGTACCTTTCGCATACGAGCTCCGTTTTTGACGTTCTTTATATCCACGCGTAGGTAAAAATAAGATCTACAACTTTCATTTTGACTCCATCGGCTAATTCTTGAGCGATCGTAAATTTAACAGTACGAGGAGATTATACTGTTAAATGTCCGCGTAAAATTCATAACTTCTACATACGGACTCCGTTTTCATCTGTCTTTTTACCGTTGAGTTCCTATTAATGAGATCTTCAATTCTCCTTTAGGTCGTGTAGGCCAAAAACCGCTCGATCTAAAATTCGAGTTTCGGGCCGTGCACTGCTCTGCCAAATCTTAGAAAATTCATAACTTCCTCATACGAAGTCAGATTTGGGCGTTCTTTTTTTGTATGTTCTCGGTTTAACGTATACTACAACTTTTGCTTAGATTTATAAGGCTAAAAATTCCTCCATCGTAAATTCACTATTTACGTCTCCCGGTGTCATGCCGGTTTTGCCGAAAAACTTCGACGGGCCATAACTTCTTCATTATAACTCGGATTTCGGCGTTCTTTATATGTACGGAACACTTGTAACATATACTACCATTTGGTTAAGATTACTCCTTCTAAATAATATTCCATAAAAACTCATTTTTGATGCTTATTGTCTTTAAATTGACTAGCCCGAATCTGCGGGCGTTACAATTATCTCCCCCTTAGGATGATTACGTCCCGGAATCATCAACGAAACAGGGCTGTATAATGACTCCATACGTTATCTCTTCATCCTAGGTAATAATAGTAACTTCTATGTTTCTTTGAATGTGTATCTAACTCCTGGTCTTCTTGACTGCAAGCGGTGCTTGATCTTGCACCCGTTCTCTATGTCTTGTTACACTTTCAATCATGACCTTCATGTCACAAACTCGCTCTTTATCATATACTCCTTCTTCTTCTTAACAAACATAAGATAAGTTTATTTGATTTCCACGATAGACCGATGGGTCACGTTCTAATGAACTTTCATCGTATGTTGCAACGCTCAGACTCAGGTCTTTTAGAGTCAAATTCCGGAATTGGATATACTTTCCTTCATGTTCTAATGTGATATAATCACATTTTAACATGTAGCATTTCTAGCTACCAAATTCTTTAACAACGAGCACGATACTTCTATTGATCGCTTCCATTTCAATCTTCTAGTTTAAGTCGGACGCTACATCAACCATAGTTCTCTGAACCACGTAACATATTTGTCTTAGTCGGACTCGATTTGATATGACCACTAGGGTCGGAATAACAACAATCTTCTTAGTTATTACTGAAACGATGGTAATGACATACTTTGAACAAAACAGAATCAATTACTAGATTCTTGGTAACCTTGTGACTTTCCCTGATCCAAGTGTGATTCCTGTGCTTCCGGTAGTATAGGCCTCTACTACCATTCACACCTACTCATACTCGTCCCAAGTATTGTCTCGCAGTTTTCCAAGTCACCATACAAGAAAATCACATAACAGTTTAACACACCAGATAACAAAACGAAGGTTTTACTATTATTTCTTGAAACTATTACATATGTGTTCAAGTTCACCCTAGACTATGCCTCTAATAGGCTACATCATATGATTCTATCCCCTTGGCTACTTCATAACTCGATCTTCGGGTATGAATTCCTCATCCTCGATTCCTTGCATTGTTTTCTACTTCGTCGAGGATCATGTGGAATGCCCTTGGCTTTGGCGGTGCCTCTGGCCTTGCTACTTCATTTTTCTTTGGGAAGTCTCTAGACATGTGCCCCTTGCTTCCGCATCCGTAGCATACCTTATCATTTTGTGATCCTTGGAATAGTGACCGATCCTCCCACACTTGTAACAGGTTACTTCTCCATCGCATCTTCCGAAGTGCTTCTTCTTACACTTTTCACACCACTTGGCTCCATAACTTTGGTTATCCGGGTTAGACTTCGGGAACTTTCCTTTCTTATCAGGTCTTGAGGATTCTTCAAGCTTCCTCTTCTCGCCAACTTCAGCTTTTTCCAGACCATTTGCCCTTATTTGGGTCTCAACATTCTTGGCTGCCCAGATGGCGGCTTTCAAAGTGGTTGCCTGCTTGACCATTGGACCAAAGTCCGCTGGTAATCCATGGGCGAACTTGTTGACCTTGGAGAGTTCAGTTGGAACTAAGTAAGGAACAAGCTTCATTTTCTCCGTAAAACTTGCAGCGTACTCGGTAACGCTCATTCTTCCTTTCTTTAGGTTCTGAAACTCGTTGTTGATCTCTTGTAGATCCTGCTCAGAGCAGTACTGCATTTTTAGTTGCACTAGGAAATCTTCCCAAGACATCTTGCTTGCTTCTCCTTTGGGCATCGTATCAGCCAATAACTTCCACCAGCTCAAGACTCCGGTCTTCAGTTGTCTGACCGCAAAGACGGTTTTCTGCTTGTTGCTACAGTCGCAGCTCTCAAACTACATCTCCATTTCGGAGATCCAGTCCATAATCTCTATGGGCTTCGGGCTTCCTGAGAGACTCGGTGGGTTTGCACTCAAGAAGTTCTTATACATTCGCCCATCCTTGTCGTTTCCCCTCTCTGGGTCATTTCTTTGTTCTCCTTTAGTCCCAGCTTGACTCACATGGCAGGTGTAGTTCCCTTCCTCCGATTTCTCGGGGACTAGTTCAGGTTGTACGATCGGTATTGTAGCTTCCTCTCGGTTCTGTTGAAGTAAGCGTCTGGTCTCCTCCATTTGACGATCCAACATCATTTGGATCATCGCTTGTACTCCGGCCATAGTGATTGGCTCAGGAGCGGCTACCACAACAGGTATTTGCTCAATCACTGGGGGTTGATTCCTGTTTCCGTTCGCGTTTCCGGCTCCGCTTCGGGTTCTTGCCATGTAACATCCTGAAATTCAGGTAAAGCTATTTAACCCTTCTATCTTGTCAAGTTGTCAATATTAGCCCCTTGAGTGAGTTCTTGTAGCAAATGAGTACGCTGGGCGTACTGAGAAGTACGCTGCGCGTACTCATGCGCTTAATTTGGACGCGGACTCGCCTGGGTACGCTGGGCGTACCCAGGGTTACGCTGGGCGTAACGGGTCCAGATGCAAACCCTAAATTTTTGGCTTGTGCACTATTTAAAGGATGCTAAGGCTCATTTCTCAGCCTCCATATCAGAGAGTGAAACCCTAAGAGAGCCTTCCATCGTCCTTAGCTTGAGTGTGTGTGTTTTAGAGCTAAAAGTGTCTTGGTGTGTTAGTGAAGAAGAATGAGAGGAGCTTGTGGAGGCTAGGGCTTGAAGTGCAAGTTTGGATCTGAGATCTTCAGAGAATGGAGCTTCATCTAGAGGTATAAAGTTCAAAACTTTCCTCTTTATTTGGTTTGATGTTGCATAGACCATTTCTAGGGTTAAAAGTCCCAAAGGTGGAGACTTTATGAGTGTAATGGACTCCATGGACCTAGATCTCTCCCATTTCAGTGATATTTGTGTTATAGATCCATAAAAATCCCAACTTGGTCGTTGTTATGAGGTCATGCTTGAGTTAGGAGCTTTCTAGGGATTGGAAATGGAATGTTATGGGTGTTGGTGACTTGTCCAGCCATGCAAAGGCTTAAAGTCACCAACTTTATGGATTAAGAGGCTTAGAAATGGTCAGATCTAGAAGTTGGACGTGGGTCTTAACTGTTTAAGACCTCAAGAGCTTAAGAGTCTGAAACTGGGAGTTACGCGGGGCGTAATCCCAGTACATGCGGCGTAAGGGGTCGCGCACCCCGTTTCTGTGAGGACGTCGGGTACGCTCAGCGTACATGTTTGGTACGCGCAGCGTAACCCGGAGGGTTGACTTTTGTTGACTTTTAGGGTTTGGTCAACCTTAGGGTCTTTGAGCCATAAGAGGGGTAAAATTGTCTTTTACCCCTTCTGAGAGTACCAAGAGAGGGAATAGTCTAGCCTTGAGAGATGTATTGATTAAGAGTATTTATTTCATATGATTAGGCGGAGGCTAGGCCAGATTTTACAGAGTTCGAGATTACCGAGTTACCCGAGGTGAGTCTTCTCACTATACTTTACCTAGAGTGGTAATTAGAGTTATGTGACAGAGTATTTTGTATGCTTTTGCATGATGTGATTTCTATGTGATTTATGCTATGTATGTTACAGAGTTTACAGAGTTAGGACCGGAAGGTCCACAGAGTTAGGGCCAGAGGGCCCACAGAGTTATGGGGCTGGAGGGTCCCACTGAGACACATTGACCAGAGGGTCAACAGAGTTATAGCCTTGAGTAGCTAATATGTGTAGTGTGTGGTATTTTGGGGAACTCACTAAGCATTTATGCTTACAGTGTTGTGTTATGTGTTTCAGGTACTAGTGAGGATCGCGGGAAGGCGCCGGCTTGATCAGTACACACATGAGGAGCTTTTACATATTATGATCTTGGGATGTGATGTTATGAATTGATTATGTGATACAATGATATTTTTATAACGATTATGAATGAAAGTGTGTTTTTAATTTTGTGAAAAATTATTTGAAAATTTGGGTGTTACAAGTTGGTATCAGAGCCTTGGTTTGAGGGATTCGGGTGCACCTTCGGGCGTATCTGAACTCAAACTGAGGATTTGAGAGATTTTCAAAATAAAATTCACAAAATTTCTCAAGAGTAGAAAGTTTTTGAAAGAACAGAGGAGACCAGTGTGTACGATCAGCCAGCGCCCGAACGATGATTTCCCAAAATACCCTTACATTATGAGTTAAGAGATATGTTATGATATATTATGCATGCTAGAGTAGGCCAGGTATTTTTATTAGGACTAGAGTGGCCTGATTTGTGATGCCTTAGCCTAGGGGTTTTGCTGCTAGGAGATGCTTGAGAGTGAATAGATAGCAGCGAGGAGCTTATGAGAGATCTGCTAGAGAGTAGACTATGTATAGAGAGAGTAGAGTACTTGGGACTTGGGATCCTAGGAGGAGGACTTGGGGTGAATATTGATGCGGTGTGGATGGTAGTATTGGGCCCGTACTACCGAAGGCACCAGACCAGTGCGCAGCCCAAGTAAGAATCCTTAGGGTACCAGGGATCAAGTAGGAATGGGATATCGAGTGTGTGTACACTTGGGCGAGTCTCTGATATCTTGTGTTGTATTTCAGAGAGACATCATGGTTGGGACACGCCACAGGCCAGGGACTAGCGAAGGGGGTGTGAGCGATGAGGAGCTCCGCCAGATGATTCATGATGAGGTGGCTGCTGCCATCCGCGCTGAGATTCCAAAGATGTTTGGGTCTATCAAGACCACACTGATTGAGACTTTTGATGAGCGGTATGCTGCTCTTACTGATGCTGCTGTTGCTGCAGCCACTGCAGTCGTTGTTGCTGCCAGGCCGTAGGGGGGTGACGCGTTGCTGTACCGGGAGTTCAGCAACACGAAGCCACCAGAGTTTGATGGGACTCAGGATCCGATAGTCGCGATGAGATGGATCTCTGACATTGAGGGGTGCTTCTACACATGTTCATGTCCGGAGCATCTGAGGGTACGGTTCGCTTTGAACCAGCTTCGCTTGGGAGCGAAGGACTAGTGGAAGTTTGTGACAGCACACTTGTTGACCTTGGAGAGTTCAGTTGGAACTAAGTAAGGAACAAGCTTCATTTTCTCCGTAAAACTTGCAGCGTACTCGGTAACGCTCATTCTTCCTTTCTTTAGGTTCTGAAACTCGTTGTTGATCTCTTGTAGATCCTGCTCAGAGCAGTACTGCATTTTTAGTTGCACTAGGAAATCTTCCCAAGACATCTTGCTTGCTTCTCCTTTGGGCATCGTATCAGCCAATAACTTCCACCAGCTCAAGACTCCGGTCTTCAGTTGTCTGACCGCAAAGACGGTTTTCTGCTTGTTGCTACAGTCGCAGCTCTCAAACTACATCTCCATTTCGGAGATCCAGTCCATAATCTCTATAGGCTTCGGGCTTCCTAAGAGACTCGGTGGGTTTGCACTCAAGAAGTTCTTATACATTCGCCCATCCTTGTCGTTTCCCCTCTCTGGGTCATTTCTTTGTTCTCCTTTAGTCCCAGCTTGACTCACATGGCAGGTGTAGTTCCCTTCCTCCGATTTCTCGGGGACTAGTTCAGGTTGTACGATCGGTATTGTAGCTTCCTCTCTGACATTGAGGGGACTCAGGATCCGATAGTCGCGATGAGATGGATCTCTGACATTGAGGGGTGCTTCTACACATGTTCATGTCCGGAGCATCTGAGGGTACGGTTCACTTTGAACCAGCTTCGCTTGGGAGCGAAGGACTAGTGGAAGTTTGTGACAGCACACTTCACTTCTGCAGAGCTTGCTGCGGTGACCTGGGAGAGGTTCACCACTATGTTTCGAGATGAGTACGTTCCCCCGGTGGAAAGGGAACGTTTGGCCCAGGAGTTTCTGACCCTCAAGCAGGGTACCGAGTCTGTTACGGTGATCACCAGGATGTTTCATGAGAGGGCGATGTCCTGCCCTGAGCACGTGTCTTCCGAGCAGGCACGCATAAGCAGATATTTGAGTATTTTGAAGAGAGACATCCGCGAGTTCGTGGCGAACTCGACGTACCGGACATTTGCCGAGCTTTAGGCAAATGCCCGGAAGAGGGAGATTGAGCTAGAGACTCCGGCCAGGGAGGAGGCGGAGTCTCAGGGGAGGGATCGGCGACCGGCACAGTCCCAGCCGGCTGCCAAGCGGGCTAAGCCCGCCTATTCGAGATCAGGGAACCAGAAGGGCCGCACTTGTGGCAAGTGCGGCAAGGGTCATGAGGGGGTTTGTAGAGCAGGGTCTTGCTACATGTGTGGCAAGGAGGGGCACATGGCCAAGGATTGCCCCAAGGGGTTTGCAGTCTGTTTTCACTACAACCAGACCGGACACCGGAAGGCCGAGTGTCCGCAGTTGAGGGGGTCACCCCAGGGAGCATCACAGGGATCTGCCCCTGCTGCTGTTCAAGCTATCGAGAGTCGGCCAGTGAAGGCCGAGGCGCCAAAGGCTCGCGGGAGAGCCTTCCAGTTGACAGCGGAGGAGGTCCGCGCAGCGCCAGATGTTGTGGCTGGTATGTATTCTCTCATATGTTTATTTTGAGTTTGTGGTGTTATGCTTATATTATGATATGCGTAGGTACATTTCTTGTGAGTTCTGTACCTGCTTTGGTGTTATTTGACTCGAGTGTGAGTCGGTCTTTTGTGTCGTTAGCCTTTAGTCAGCACATCAATATTCGTCGTGAGGCGTTGAGTCGACCTTTTCGGGTTTCCATAGCTGACGAGAGAGCAGTGTATGCCACTGATGTGATTCGAGGATGTGTACTCGAGATCTTCGGCATTGAGTTTCCGATTGATTTGGTCCCGATTGCTATGGGAGATGTCTGTGTCATTGTGGGCATGGACTGGTTGAGTAGATTTGGAGCGGTTATCGACTGCGAGCGACAGCTGGTGACCATACGAGACCCTAGTGGGGGAGTTCTTACGGTTTATGGCGAGGGTACCCGTTCTGGGTCAGCATTTTGTTCAGCCGCGAGAGCGAGGCAGAGTCTACAGCAGGGCTGTAGTGGGTTTGTAGCTTATGTGGTGGATACGAAAGCAGGTGTAGAGAGACCGAGGTCGGTCGATGAGGTCCCGATAGTGCGTGAGTTCCCGGATGTTTTCCCCGAGGAGTTGCCGGGAGTGCCTCCCAAGAGGCAGGTGGAGTTCCGTATCGATTTGGTTCCGGGGGCAGCGCCTATCGCCAAGGCGCCCTATCGCCTTGCACCTCCAGAGATGCAGGAGTTATCCTCGCAGCTTCAGGAGCTACTCGGGAAGGGGTTTATACGGCCGAGTAGCTCGCCGTGGGGAGCGCCGATCCTTTTTGTCAAGAAAAAGGATGGTTCACACCGGATGTGCATTGATTACCTGGAGTTGAACAAGCTGACGGTCAAGAACCGTTACCCCTTACCGAGGATCGACGATTTGTTCGATCAGTTGCAGGGAGCGTCTTGGTTCTCCAAGATTGATTTGAGGTCTGGATATCATCAGATGAGGGTGCGTGATGAGGATATCCAGAAGACATCGTTCAGGACTCGTTACGAGCATTACGAGTTCGTGGTGATGCCTTTCGGGCTCACCAATGCACCGACGGCGTTCATGGATCTCATGAACAGGGTGTGCGGGCCGATGTTGGATCGTTCGGTGATCGTGTTCATTGATAATATATTGGTGTATTCGAGATCCAGAGAGCAGCATGAGGAGCATTTGAGGGAGATCCTCGGAGTTCTGAGATCGGAGAGGCTTTACGCCAAATTCTCTAAGTGCGATTTCTGGTTACGAGAGGTCCAATTTCTAGGACACCTCGTCAACCAGAATGGGATATTGGTCGACCCGGCCAAGATTGAGGCGGTGATGAGTTGGGAGGCGCCGAGATCCCCTTCGGAGATCAGGAGTTTCCTGGGGTTGGCCGGTTATTATCGGAGATTCATCCAGGATTTCTCCAGGATTGTTGTTCCTCTCACCAGACTGACCCGGAAGGGCGTAGCTTTCAGTTGGGGCCCGGAGCAGCAGGCCTCATTCGAGACACTTCGCCAGAGATTGTGCGAAGCCCCAGTGTTGGCCCTTCCGGAGGGAATGGAGGACTTTGTGGTATATTGTGACGTGTCGATATCGGGACTGGGTGCGGTGCTGATGCAGAGAGGGCATGTGATAGCATACGCATCGAGGTAGCTGAAGCCTCATGAGACGAGGTATCCTACCCACGATCTGGAGTTGGGGGCTGTGGTTTTCGCCCTCAAGATCTGGCGTCACTATTTGTATGGGGTTCGGTGTACCATATACACGGACCACAAGAGCTTGAAGTATCTGATGGATCAGCCCAACCTGAACATGCGTCAGAGAAGATGGTTGGACGTGGTAAAGGATTATGAGTGTGAGATCATGTACCATCCGGGCAAGGCTAACGTGGTAGCCGATGCCTTGAGTCGCAGGGCAGAGAGTGCCCCATTGCGAGATGTTTGTTTGAGGTTGACAGTGATGACTCCGGTGTTGGACACCATTCGGGAGGCCCAGGTAGAGGCCATGAGACCAGAGAACCGCTAGAGAGAGCGGGTGATCGGTCAGATATCCGAGTTCATTGCCGATAGTCGGGGGCTTATGACCTTCCAGGGCCGGATTTGGGTGCCATTTGAGGGCGGGGCACGTGCCATTCTGATGGAGGAAGCGCACAGGTCGAGGTTTTCGATCCATCCCGGGGCCACTAAGATGTATTTGGACCTGAAAAGAGACTATTGGCGGCCCTGTATGAAGAGGGATGTGGCGTGGTTTGTAGAGAGGTGCTTGACCTGTCGCAGGGTTAAGGCCGAGCACCAGTGCCCTTATGGCAAGTTGCAGCCACTTGAGGTTCCCCAGTGGAAGTGGGAACAGATTTCCATGGATTTTATCACCAAGTTGCCAAGGACTGCGAGAGGCATCGATGCAATTTGGGTGATCGTCGACCGGCTGACAAAGAGCGCTCATTTTCTTGCTATCAGTGAGAGCTCTTCCGCAGAGAGGCTGGCAGAGGTGTATGTGAGGGAGGTTCTGGAAGAAGTTCCATGAGGAGTTGGGTACTAGGCTGCATTTCAGTACCGCTTACCACCCACAGACGGACGGACAGAGTGAGCGGACGATTCAGACGCTCGAGGACATGCTTCGGGCATGTGTGTTCGACTTCGGAGGGAGTTGGGACACGTATTTGCCTTTGGCTGAGTTTTCCTATAACAACACCCACCATTCGAGCATTGGTATGCCTCCCTTTGAGTTGTTGTATGGGAGGAGGTGTCGGATTCCCATCTGTAGGGGAGAGGTAGGGCAGCGAGTGATGGGCAGCACTGAGATAGTGCTTCAGACGACAGAGCAGATACAATAGGTTAGACAGAGGTTGCTGACGGCCCAGAGTCGCCAGAAGAGTTACACGGATAGGCGTCGATCCGAGCTCGAGTTTCAGGTTGGAGATTTTGTACTCCTGAAAGTGTCTCCTTGGAAAGGAGTGATCCGATTCAGGAAAAAAGGCAAGTTGGGGCCCCGGTACATTGGACCGTTTAGGGTGATTGCGAGGGTAGGCAGGGTAGCATATCGTTTGGAGCTACCTGCAGAGCTGCGCCAGATCCATGATACCTTCCACGTGTCTCAGCTGAGAAAGTGTATAGCCGATGAGTCGGTAGTGGTACCGTTGGAGGATATCCAGGTGGACACGAGTCTGAATTATGTTGAGAGACCGATCGCGATCTTGGACCGGAAGGTCAAGGTTCTAAGGAACAAGGAGGTGCCTCTGGTTCAGGTCCAGTGGCAGCATCGGAAGGGGTCCGAGCTGACTTGGGAGCCGGAGTCAGAGATGCGGGAGCAGCATCCGGAGTTGTTTTCGGGATGAGACTTCGAGGGCGAAGTCTGGTTCTAGTGGGGGAGAATTGTAACATCCTGAAATTCAGGTAAAGCTATTTAACCCTTCTATCTTGTCAAGTTGTCAAGATTAGCCCCTTGAGTGAGTTCTTGTAGCAAATGAGTACGCTGGGCGTACTGAGAAGTACGTTGCGCGTACTCATGCGCTTAATTTGGACGCGGACTCGCCTGGGTACGCTGGGCGTACCCAGGGTTACGCTGGGCGTAACGGGTCCAGATGCAAACCCTAAATTTTTGGCTTTGTGCACTATTTAAAGGATGCTAAGGCTCATTTCTCAGCCTCCATATCAGAGAGTGAAACCCTAAGAGAGCCTTCCATCGTCCTTAGCTTGAGTGTGTGTGTTTTAGAGCTAAAAGTGTCTTGGTGTGTTAGTGAAGAAGAATGAGAGGAGCTTGTGGAGGCTAGGGCTTGAAGTGCAAGTTTGGATCTGAGATCTTCAGAGAATGGAGCTTCATCTAGAGGTATAAAGTTCAAAACTTTCCTCTTTATTTGGTTTGATGTTGCATAGACCATTTCTAGGGTTAAAAGTCCCAAAGGTGGAGACTTTATGAGTGTAATGGACTCCATGGACCTAGATCTCTCCCATTTCAGTGATATTTGTGTTATAGATCCATAAAAATCCCAACTTGGTCGTTGTTATGAGGTCATGCTTGAGTTAGGAGCTTTCTAGGGATTGGAAATGGAATGTTATGGGTGTTGGTGACTTGTCCAGCCATGCAAAGGCTTAAAGTCACCAACTTTATGGATTAAGAGGCTTAGAAATGGTCAGATCTAGAAGTTGGACGTGGGTCTTAACTGTTTAAGACCTCAAGAGCTTAAGAGTCTGAAACTGGGAGTTACGCGGGGCGTAATCCCAGTACATGCGGCGTAAGGGGTCGCGCACCCCGTTTCTGTGAGGACGTCGGGTACGCTCAGCGTACATGTTTGGTACGCGCAGCGTAACCCGGAGGGTTGACTTTTGTTGACTTTTAGGGTTTGGTCAACTTTAGGGTCTTTGAGCCATAAGAGGGGTAAAATTGTCTTTTACCCTTCTGAGAGTACCAAGAGAGGGAATAGTCTAGCCTTGAGAGATGTATTGATTAAGAGTATTTATTTCATATGATTAGGCGGAGGCTAGGCCAGATTTTACAGAGTTCGAGATTACCGAGTTACCCGAGGTGAGTCTTCTCACTATACTTTACCTAGAGTGGTAATTAGAGTTATGTGACAGAGTATTTTGTATGCTTTTGCATGATGTGATTTCTATGTGATTTATGCTATGTATATTACAGAGTTTACAGAGTTAGGACCGGAAGGTCCACAGAGTTAGGGCCAGAGGGCCCACAGAGTTATGGGGCTGGAGGGTCCCACTGAGACACATTGACCAGAGGGTCAACAGAGTTATAGCCTTGAGTAGCTAATATGTGTAGTGTGTGGTATTTTGGGGAACTCACTAAGCATTTATGCTTACAGTGTTGTGTTATGTGTTTCAGGTACTAGTGAGGATCGCGGGAAGGCGCCGGCTTGATCAGTACACACATGAGGAGCTTTTACATATTATGATCTTGGGATGTGATGTTATGAATTGATTATGTGATACAATAATGTTTTTATAACGATTATGAATGAAAGTGTGTTTTTAATTTTGTGAAAAATTATTTGAAAATTTGGGTGTTACAAGTTGGTATCAGAGCCTTGGTTTGAGGGATTCGGGTGCACCTTCGGGCGTATCTGAACTCAAACTGAGGATTTGAGAGATTTTCAAAATAAAATTCACAAAATTTCTCAAGAGTAGAAAGTTTTTGAAAGAACAGAGGAGACCAGTGTGTACGATCAGCCAGCGCCCGAACGATGATTTCCCAAAATACCCTTACATTATGAGTTAAGAGATATGTTATGATATATTATGCATGCTAGAGTAGGCCAGGTATTTTTATTAGGACTAGAGTGGCCTGATTTGTGATGCCTTAGCCTAGGGGTTTTGCTGCTAGGAGATGCTTGAGAGTGAATAGATAGCAGCGAGGAGCTTATGAGAGATCTGCTAGAGAGTAGACTATGTATAGAGAGAGTAGAGTACTTGGGACTTGGGATCCTAGGAGGAGGACTTGGGGTGAATATTGATGCGGTGTGGATGGTAGTATTGGGCCCGTACTACCGAAGGCACCAGACCAGTGCGCAGCCCAAGTAAGAATCCTTAGGGTACCAGGGATCAAGTAGGATTGGGATATCGAGTGTGTGTACACTTGGGCGAGTCTCTGATATCTTGTGTTGTATTTCAGAGAGACATCATGGTTGGGACACGCCACAGGCCAGGGACTAGCGAAGGGGGTGTGAGCGATGAGGAGCTCCGCCAGATGATTCATGATGAGGTGGCTGCTGCCATCCGCGCTGAGATTCCAAAGATGTTTGGGTCTATCAAGACCACACTGATTGAGACTTTTGATGAGCGGTATGCTGCTCTTACTGATGCTGCTGTTGCTGCAGCCACTGCAGTCGTTGTTGCTGCCAGGCCGCAGGGGGGTGACGCGTTGCTGTACCGGGAGTTCAGCAACACGAAGCCACCCGAGTTTGATGGGACTCAGGATCCGATAGTCGCGATGAGATGGATCTCTGACATTGAGGGGTGCTTCTACACATGTTCATGTCCGGAGCATCTGAGGGTACGGTTCGCTTTGAACCAGCTTCGCTTGGGAGCGAAGGACTAGTGGAAGTTTGTGACAGCACACTTCACTTCTGCAGAGCTTGCTGCGGTGACCTGGGAGAGGTTCACCACTATGTTTCGAGATGAGTACGTTCCCCCGGTGGAAAGGGAACGTTTGGCCCAGGAGTTTCTGACCCTCAAGCAGGGTACCGAGTCTGTTACGGTGATCACCAGGATGTTTCATGAGAGGGCGATGTCCTGCCCTGAGCACGTGTCTTCCGAGCAGGCACGCATAAGCAGATATTTGAGTATTTTGAGGAGAGACATCCGCGAGTTCGTGGCGAACTCGACGTACCGGACATTTGCCGAGCTTTAGGCAAATGCCCGGAAGAGGGAGATTGAGCTAGAGACTCCGGCCAGGGAGGAGGCGGAGTCTCAGGGGAGGGATCGGCGACCGGCACAGTCCCAGCCGGCTGCCAAGCGGGCTAAGCCCGCCTATTCGAGATCAGGGAACCAGAAGGGCCGCACTTGTGGCAAGTGCGGCAAGGGTCATGAGGGGGTTTGTAGAGCAGGGTCTTGCTACATGTGTGGCAAGGAGGGGCACATGGCCAAGGATTGCCCCAAGGGGTTTGCAGTCTGTTTTCACTACAACCAGACCGGACACCGGAAGGCCGAGTGTCCGCAGTTGAGGGGGTCACCCCAGGGAGCATCACAGGGATCTGCCCCTGCTGCTGTTCAAGCTACCGAGAGTCGGCCAGTGAAGGCCGAGGCGCCAAAGGCTCGCGGGAGAGCCTTCCAGTTGACAGCGGAGGAGGTCCGCGCAGCGCCAGATGTTGTGGCTGGTATGTATTCTCTCATATGTTTATTTTGAGTTTGTGGTGTTATGCTTATATTATGATATGCGTAGGTACATTTCTTGTGAGTTCTGTACCTGCTTTGGTGTTATTTGACTCGAGTGTGAGTCGGTCTTTTGTGTCGTTAGCCTTTAGTCAGCACATCAATATTCGTCGTGAGGCGTTGAGTCGACCTTTTCGGGTTTCCATAGCTGACGAGAGAGCAGTGTATGCCACTGATGTGATTCGAGGATGTGTACTCGAGATCTTCGGCATTGAGTTTCCGATTGATTTGGTCCCGATTGCTATGGGAGATGTCTGTGTCATTGTGGGCATGGACTGGTTGAGTAGATTTGGAGCGGTTATCGACTGCGAGCGACAGCTGGTGACCATACGAGACCCTAGTGGGGGAGTTCTTACGGTTTATGGCGAGGGTACCCGTTCTGGGTCAGCATTTTGTTCAGCCGCGAGAGCGAGGCAGAGTCTACAGCAGGGATGTAGTGGGTTTGTGGCTTATGTGGTGGATACGAGAGCAGGTGTAGAGAGACCGAGGTCGGTCGATGAGGTCCCGATAGTGCGTGAGTTCCTGGATGTTTTCCCCGAGGAGTTGCCGGGAGTGCCTCCCAAGAGGCAGGTGGAGTTCCGTATCGATTTGGTTCCGGGGGCAGTGCCTATCGCCAAGGCGCCCTATCGCCTTGCACCTCCAGAGATGCAGGAGTTATCCTCGCAGCTTCAGGAGCTACTCAGGAAGGGGTTTATACGGCCGAGTAGCTCGCCGTGGGGAGCGCCGATCCTTTTTGTCAAGAAAAAGGATGGTTCACACCGGATGTGCATTGATTACCTGGAGTTGAACAAGCTGACGGTCAAGAACCGTTACCCCTTACCGAGGATCGACGATTTGTTCGATCAGTTGCAGGGAGCGTCTTGGTTCTCCAAGATTGATTTGAGGTCTGGATATCATCAGATGAGGGTGCGTGATGAGGATATCCAGAAGACATCGTTCAGGACTCGTTACGAGCATTACGAGTTCGTGGTGATGCCTTTCGGGCTCACCAATGCACCGACGGCGTTCATGGATCTCATGAACAGGGTGTGCGGGCCGATGTTGGATCGTTCGGTGATCGTGTTCATTGATAATATATTGGTGTATTCGAGATCCAGAGAGCAGCATGAGGAGCATTTGAGGGAGATCCTCGGAGTTCTGAGATCGGAGAGGCTTTACGCCAAATTCTCTAAGTGCGATTTCTGGTTACGAGAGGTCCAATTTCTAGGACACCTCGTCAACCAGAATGGGATATTGGTCGACCCGGCCAAGATTGAGGCGGTGATGAGTTGGGAGGCGCCGAGATCCCCTTCGGAGATCAGGAGTTTCCTGGGGTTGGCCGGTTATTATCGGAGATTCATCCAGGATTTCTCCAGGATTGTTGTTCCTCTCACCAGACTGACCCGGAAGGGCGTAGCTTTCAGTTGGGGCCCGGAGCAGCAGGCCTCATTCGAGACACTTCGCCAGAGATTGTGCGAAGCCCCAGTGTTGGCCCTTCCGGAGGGAATGGAGGACTTTGTGGTATATTGTGACGTGTCGATATCGGGACTGGGTGCGGTGCTGATGCAGAGAGGGCATGTGATAGCATACGCATCGAGGTAGCTGAAGCCTCATGAGACGAGGTATCCTACCCACGATCTGGAGTTGGGGGCTGTGGTTTTCGCCCTCAAGATCTGGCGTCACTATTTGTATGGGGTTCGGTGTACCATATACACGGACCACAAGAGCTTGAAGTATCTGATGGATCAGCCCAACCTGAACATGCGTCAGAGAAGATGGTTGGACGTGGTAAAGGATTATGAGTGTGAGATCATGTACCATCCGGGCAAGGCTAACGTGGTAGCCGATGCCTTGAGTCGCAGGGCAGAGAGTGCCCCATTGCGAGATGTTTGTTTGAGGTTGACAGTGATGACTCCGGTGTTGGACACCATTCGGGAGGCCCAGGTAGAGGCCATGAGACCAGAGAACCGCTAGAGAGAGCGGGTGATCGGTCAGATATCCGAGTTCATTGCCGATAGTCGGGGGCTTATGACCTTCCAGGGCCGGATTTGGGTGCCATTTGAGGGCGGGGCACGTGCCATTCTGATGGAGGAAGCGCACAGGTCGAGGTTTTCGATCCATCCCGGGGCCACTAAGATGTATTTGGACCTGAAAAGAGACTATTGGCGGCCCTGTATGAAGAGGGATGTGGCGTGGTTTGTAGAGAGGTGCTTGACCTGTCGCAGGGTTAAGGCCGAGCACCAGTGCCCTTATGGCAAGTTGCAGCCACTTGAGGTTCCCCAGTGGAAGTGGGAACAGATTTCCATGGATTTTATCACCAAGTTGCCAAGGACTGCGAGAGGCGTCGATGCAATTTGGGTGATCGTCGACCGGCTGACAAAGAGCGCTCATTTTCTTGCTATCAGTGAGAGCTCTTCCGCAGAGAGGCTGGCAGAGGTGTATGTGAGGGAGGTTCTGGAAGAAGTTCCATGAGGAGTTGGGTACTAGGCTGCATTTCAGTACCGCTTACCACCCACAGACGGACGGACAGAGTGAGCGGACGATTCAGACGCTCGAGGACATGCTTCGGGCATGTGTGTTCGACTTCGGAGGGAGTTGGGACACGTATTTGCCTTTGGCTGAGTTTTCCTATAACAACACCCACCATTCGAGCATTGGTATGCCTCCCTTTGAGTTGTTGTATGGGAGGAGGTGTCGGATTCCCATCTGTAGGGGAGAGGTAGGGCAGCGAGTGATGGGCAGCACTGAGATAGTGCTTCAGACGACAGAGCAGATACAATAGGTTAGACAGAGGTTGCTGACGGCCCAGAGTCGCCAGAAGAGTTACACGGATAGGCGTCGATCCGAGCTCGAGTTTCAGGTTGGAGATTTTGTACTCCTGAAAGTGTCTCCTTGGAAAGGAGTGATCCGATTCAGGAAAAAAGGCAAGTTGGGGCCCCGGTACATTGGACCGTTTAGGGTGATTGCGAGGGTAGGCAGGGTAGCATATCGTTTGGAGCTACCTGCAGAGCTGCGCCAGATCCATGATACCTTCCACGTGTCTCAGCTGAGAAAGTGTATAGCCGATGAGTCGGTAGTGGTACCGTTGGAGGATATCCAGGTGGACACGAGTCTGAATTATGTTGAGAGACCGATCGCGATCTTGGACCGGAAGGTCAAGGTTCTGAGGAACAAGGAGGTGCCTCTGGTTCAGGTCCAGTGGCAGCATCGGAAGGGGTCCGAGCTGACTTGGGAGCCAGAGTCAGAGATGCGGGAGCAGCATCCGGAGTTGTTTTCGGGATGAGACTTCGAGGGCGAAGTCTGGTTCTAGTGGGGGAGAATTGTAACATCCTGAAATTCAGGTAAAGCTATTTAACCCTTCTATCTTGTCAAGTTGTCAAGATTAGCCCCTTGAGTGAGTTCTTGTAGCAAATGAGTACGCTGGGCGTACTGAGAAGTACGCTGCGCGTACTCATGCGCTTAATTTGGACGCGGACTCGCCTGGGTACGCTGGGCGTACCCAGGGTTACGCTGGGCGTAACGGGTCCAGATGCAAACCCTAAATTTTTGGCTTGTGCACTATTTAAAGGATGCTAAGGCTCATTTCTCAGCCTCCATATCAGAGAGTGAAACCCTAAGAGAGCCTTCCATCGTCCTTAGCTTGAGTGTGTGTGTTTTAGAGCTAAAAGTGTCTTGGTGTGTTAGTGAAGAAGAATGAGAGGAGCTTGTGGAGGCTAGGGCTTGAAGTGCAAGTTTGGATCTGAGATCTTCAGAGAATGGAGCTTCATCTAGAGGTATAAAGTTCAAAACTTTCCTCTTTATTTGGTTTGATGTTGCATAGACCATTTCTAGGGTTAAAAGTCCCAAAGGTGGAGACTTTATGAGTGTAATGGACTCCATGGACCTAGATCTCTCCCATTTCAGTGATATTTGTGTTATAGATCCATAAAAATCCCAACTTGGTCGTTGTTATGAGGTCATGCTTGAGTTAGGAGCTTTCTAGGGATTGGAAATGGAATGTTATGGGTGTTGGTGACTTGTCCAGCCATGCAAAGGCTTAAAGTCACCAACTTTATGGATTAAGAGGCTTAGAAATGGTCAGATCTAGAAGTTGGACGTGGGTCTTAACTGTTTAAGACCTCAAGAGCTTAAGAGTCTGAAACTGGGAGTTACGCGGGGCGTAATCCCAGTACATGCGGCGTAAGGGGTCGCGCACCCCGTTTCTGTGAGGACGTCGGGTACGCTCAGCGTACATGTTTGGTACGCGCAGCGTAACCCGGAGGGTTGACTTTTGTTGACTTTTAGGGTTTGGTCAACTTTAGGGTCTTTGAGCCATAAGAGGGGTAAAATTGTCTTTTACCCCTTCTGAGAGTACCAAGAGAGGGAATAGTCTAGCCTTGATAGATGTATTGATTAAGAGTATTTATTTCATATGATTAGGCGGAGGCTAGGCCAGATTTTACAGAGTTCGAGATTACCGAGTTACCCGAGGTGAGTCTTCTCACTATACTTTACCTAGAGTGGTAATTAGAGTTATGTGACAGAGTATTTTGTATGCTTTTGCATGATGTGATTTCTATGTGATTTATGCTATGTATGTTACAGAGTTTACAGAGTTAGGACCGGAAGGTCCACAGAGTTAGGGCCAGAAGGCCCACAGAGTTATGGGGCTGGAGGGTCCCACTGAGACACATTGACCAGAGGGTCAACAGAGTTATAGCCTTGAGTAGCTAATATGTGTAGTGTGTGGTATTTTGGGGAACTCACTAAGCATTTATGCTTACAGTGTTGTGTTATGTGTTTCAGGTACCAGTGAGGATCGCGGGAAGGCGCCAGCTTGATCAGTACACACATGAGGAGCTTTTACATATTATGATCTTGGGATGTGATGTTATGAATTGATTATGTGATACAATGATATTTTTATAACGATTATGAATGAAAGTGTGTTTTTAATTTTGTGAAAAATTATTTGAAAATTTGGGTGTTACATGCCATTTCGATCTTATTCACCAAATTAGGCATTTGGTGTGAAATGACGAGAATTAAGATAGGAAAGATTTTATTTACGATCGACGTGTAAACCTCCCAATCACTCCAAAAAGTTACATGTCAGTTCTAATACCGTATTTAAACGTTTAGAAATCTGAACACATAAAGTTCGCAGATCCGGTCGGCAACAGACCATAGATCCGATCATACATTTAGCATCATAAAGCATCATAAATCATTTAGCACATAAAAGCATGTTAGGCATTTTCCCTAAATTAGCTAGTGATTGTGTCTATTCAGGTGTATTACCTAAATTTTATTAGACACACTCCTCACGATCATCGCTTAGCATTCTAAGTTTAAGTCTAGAAATAAATCCATATTCCTAGTTCGCTTAAACTAATGCTCTGATACCAACTGTGACATCCCCATTTTTCATGGCCAGAAAAGACCGATTTTGTTTATGCTTTATAAAAATCAGAGTACCTCTTTTAATAAAAATGTTGCGGAATTTGTTCCCAGAAAAACATGATAAATACGTTATCAAAGCATTTCCGAAGAAATGTATTTTTATCCATTTTAAAACATTTGGGATGTCATCGTAAATACAGAAACATAAGCATAAACAGAACTTACATTCATTTTCACTAGTGATCTACATCTCTTTTAAATCCCTCAGTGTAAAGTAGCTTCATATCGACACCTGTGATACAAATAAGCTTGAGTGGGTCAGGTTGGGAAACCTGGTGAGTACATAGGGTTTTCAACCCACAATAATTTAATTATTATGTTTAAACATCAAACAATCAACCCAATTACGCATCCCCATTATCTTCCTTACTCTTAAGGATCTACCCTAAGAATCATCTATCCTGCATTCGTTCATTTCGAAGCCCATGGCTTGTATAAAGGACTAGAACCTTGCATGCATAAGCTAGAAACACCAAAACACGAAATGGATGGGAAAACATGAGTTTACGGCCGTAAACTCATGAGTTTACGGCCGTAAACTCATGAGTTTACGACCGTAAACACATGTGTTTACGACCGTAAACTCCCAAGGAGTGGTCCAAGGACCGTAAACTCCAACAAAGGGCCATTTCGAGCCCTAGTCACTTCATAAGCCTTGGATTCGAGTCTAGCTTACTTCCTTGTGTGGTGTAGGACCTTAAAACACCCAATGGCACCATTACCATGAGTTTACGGCCGTAAACTCATGAGGGAAATGGTCCCAGAACCGTAAACCCATATGGTGCTACCATATGGGGAGTAAACTCCAATGTGAGGTCATACTCTCTTTAGATGCAACCCTTAGCACTCCTAGCACTTGAACCAAAGTGTTTTCATGTATTTGAGTGTCTTTACTTGCTTAATTAGTTATTAAATGACTAATTAGATTACATAAATGTATCATTGCATGCTCAATAGGATCCGCGTGTGTGTTCAAGCCCTCACTTGACACTTAGCATCCTATAACACCCGTTCATCCGAATCACCCACTTCAGGTGAGTTCATACCCCTTAATCAACCTTTTTAAATGATTTTAAATGCTTTTATGGGGGGGGAATACAATTTGAACTGTAAAGTTATTATATCAATCACAGGTGATTAATAACTGTATAGCAAAAAGATTTCTGCATGTTAAACTGTTTTATCCAGCTAAAGGTTTCCAAATTTTGTTTTCAAATCTCTTTTAATGTACCAAAATCTCTTTTAAATTACCAAGCTTTTATCAAAGTCTTTTAAACTTATATTCTTGATAGATCCATGTCTATATAGATATAGTTATATAAGTAGGGTTTGAAGGACTTAGGACTAATAACCCGCTTTATTTCCTGTTCCTCGTTTGGTTGTGGACTTAGAGCATCCGGTTATTTGTCCGAGTGTCGTTGAAGTCCTAGTTATATATTATGTATATCTGGTTAGATGTTAATACTCTTATTCCAGTCCAACACCTTTGGGTAGCAAAGGCATCTAGATAACCTCACGAGTAAACTATAATAGGTATAGTTTAGAAACCAACCATAACTTTCATGAAGGAGAACTTAGTTATATCTATATTCTAAACACTTGTACTTTTAGTAAAAAGAAAGGTATATAGAAATCAAAATACGAGATACATCCTCATGACGCGGATTTCACCATTGTCGAGTGGTAACCAGAGTCTCCTGGAGGGAGAGCGGGCATTGTGTGTATAGATCTATACGGGACAGACCATCCCACATCCTGACTGCTAGCTACAGTCCCGGCCGACCAAGCCAAGGGGTGACAAATGTCACATTCATTTCGACGCCAGCAGGTCGTCGTGTTTACATCCGTCAATCAGTATGGTTACGAGTATCTTTACATTTACCTTATAATTCATGGCTTTAAGGTAATAAGTATTATCACGGTATTTTCTACATATGAAACCATCATAATATATTTTCCTAGTTATACACTAGGCCTCATATTAAACCTTTAAACTGACCTACTTAGGATTAAAGGTTAACCTAGACTCTCTGAGGCGTATTGTTCACTTAATACCGCCTGGAGTCTGTATTTCATTCACTTAGACTCTCCGAGGCGTATTGTTCACTTAATACCTCCTGGAGTCTATACTTCATTCCTTTAGACTCTCTGAGGCGTATGGTTCATTCAATACCACCTGGAGTCTATGTTTTATTCACTTTTAGTCAGCAGCGTTACTGCTGAGGTAAAATAGTATTTTCCCTATTACTTTTGCTTGTGATCTTCTCACATATTCTTTAAAGTATAAACTATATTTTGATAATAATAGTTACCTTTGGGGGAAATTACTCCTTAAACATAAAACAATTGGGTCTTGGTAGAAGACTACTTTTATTAGAAAATATAGGATTTTCTGGAAAGAATTCTAATACTCTGTAAATTCAAATCACCATTATCTAGTGAGATTATTTTGAAGTAAAACATGTATTTATACCAATGTCATTAAATACTTATGAACTCACCAGCATTAAAATGCTGATACTCGCTTTCAAAATAACTTGTATTCTCAGGTCATCAGTAGACAGGTACACTCCGGGAGCTTTTGCGAAGTCAGCCTAGTACCAAGCTGCAGTTTATGTTATATTCCTATATCTACTTTTGATGTTGTTGTTAAATGTAACCTATGTAAAATTATTACTATTAATGCAATGGTTGTTGTACTTTGATTACTATACTGCATATGTTGTGATACTTGACATGACGTCCTCCACCCCAGAACGTTTCCGCCGTTCCGGTTTTGGGGTGTGACAGATTGGTATCAGAGCATTGTTTATAGTGAGCTCAGTATATCAAATCATAAAAGATATACAACCTATAAATACAATGGGATAAAAATACTCTGACCAATAATTATACTTTAAAATATAACCATATTTTACAGAAGTATAAGAACATCCAGAATATAAAAACCCGAACAAGTATCACAAGAAGAACAAGAATAAAAGTCTTTGGATGTTGAGCATTACCGTAAAACCTGGGCAGTTATGTAATCGTAAGCTGGAATAAATGTAACCTGATCAACTACATTTATTCGAGATGCGACTAACGTGTGCTTGGGAGTGATGGTGGTGTTGCAATGAATTTGAAACTTACCAAATAGGAATGCTAGAGCCAAACATAAAGTTAAAATACTATAGGAGTATTTTAGGATACTAAAAGACTCACAATAAACCCAAAAGTATGTTCAGAAGTTAAGAATCAAACATGTAATTAAAATACCATAGGGGTATTTTAGGAACCATAAATAACCTTGCGTGAAAACTAAAAGAGATCCTTATCGATAGAACTATGATTACAGGGTGTATACTCCCAAGGTTATATATAGTGAGGATCTCATAGGATAAGAATGTGTGGTTTCGCTCTACTTCCTTTTCCTTGTTTGGATGTGGATATAGAGTAGTATCACATATTCGAAGGCCTATCAGATCTAAGTTATATATGATTTGTGTACACTATGTAATTGCAGCAGGACTCGATATAGGTCACCCAGTGAAATATTTTAATAATCTCTTAAGATTCTGTAGACATTCCCATTCTCGTGCAAACCCCTTTAAGTAAACCTTATCCACTTCAGTAATCAGCAGAGGAGTCGATAAAGACCCAGAAGAGGTTCATTGAGAAAGATTTCCAAGTAGGAAGTAAACGAACAGTGATGAGGCTATTGAAATCACCATGTGCCTATACCTTTTAGGGACATCGGTGGGAAATTCGCCTGAACTTCTGAGATTCCAGTCATTCATTATGAAGGGATGACACTCAGAATCAGAATCAGAAGTAAGGCGGAGCAGAAATTCAATATGTCTACGAGAGCAGAGAACCCTATATAGATACCCGGAGGAAACCAACGCTTGTTCCAGTCAGGGATAAGAGGTGGACAGAGGGAGCCAATGCATGGAACCCGAGAACTGTTTCTACCTCTTTAACGTCATGCTAATAACCCATAAAATAATACAATTTAGTGAGTTAGTGATTACACTACTCACACTATGTGCTAGGCAAATCGTCTTCCCGTCGCGATTAATATAAATAGATCGGATCACAAAACCTCGATTGAGAGTGTTTAGCCATAAGTTTTCATGAGCCTTTTCTTCCGTTATCTTCATTCCGAACTTCTCTCGAATCCTTTCAAAGCCGGAGATTGAACCTCCCCAATATAAAGATAACTTACTAGGAACGACACCCCTTTTATGGCTTTCCGATACACATACTCCTACTCTGTTACCCATACTGCATCATAGGGATGTAGGTCGACGCTCAGATAACCATAAATCAAGGCGCGGGAAAATTTATGCCTATCATTGTAAAGAAAGATACGTCTAGGGTTAACCATCGTCTCTCATCAGCTTGTGTCCCTTTTCGTGTAGGAAAAACCATGCCTCCAAAGAAACGTAACCAACCCGCTGGCAAGACACCGATCCTTCAAATCGATGAAGCTACGTTTCAAGCTGTAGTTTCCGCAGCCGTAGCAGCTGTCATGGCTCACCTGAATGCTAACAACGCCAATGTTAGCAGGAGCCCTATCGGGAATCCCGATTATAACAATGGACAGCAGCAACCAACACCCGTGTGCACAGCCACCCAAGAACTCAAACCTAATCCACTGAAAAGAAAGTCTGAGAACGAGGAGGGAAGTACCTCGACTCAAGGACCTTCCAAAGGGCAACGAGCTGAAGTGGTCAATGCCTCTGCCAACCCTTCTGCCTCGACACCTGGAAGACCATACCTAGGAAACCTCCCCCGCTGCAGCAAATGTAACTACCATCATCATGGTACCTGTCGAGAACTCTTTTGTGTTAGGTGCAACATGAAGGGGCATACCACTCGCAACTGCAGGACCCCGGTTGAGTTCATTACATCAACCACCAATGTAGGGACCAGTCCAGTATGCCACCTATGTGGTGAAATTAGACACTTCAAGAGGGACTGCCCAACTGAAAGAAATGACAAAGGCGCAGGAGGAGTTTAACCCTAATGCCTAGGGGAACATCAAGAACCCGGTAGAATTTTGGTACGTTTCTCAAACCTTAAGTAGCTAATCGAAAACTTAAAATAACCCGTTCAAATTGTAATTACTCCCTCGTTAAGGTGAAAGTCGCAGCACTGTTGTAACACTTAAAAACCCATCAGGTAAAGCTATGATGGCTTAGTATATACGTTAAGGCCATTTATAATTAAGATTGATAGACCTCGAGTGAGTGATGCTGCCTTATTTCCTGTTCCTCGTTTGGTTGTGGATTTAGGGCGGAGTCGCTCAGTCAACCGTCCTTTTAATCTTAATTATACATGACTAGTGCATACTAGGCGATTATAGAGAGGCCTCGTGAGAAATCCATTCATGAAAAGTACATTATTCCGAAACATCAGGACCCTTAGAGTTCGGCGTCAACCATGTCGGTCCAAGTATCCACAATAGTGATACCATGGACGAAACCCGAGACGCTAAGAACTTGTGTGCCCTGTTCAGCACATGGTCCTATCTATCTTCATTCCATATCGTGTCGAAGATTGTAAATTTCGACACTACCGTCAGTCATGGCTTAACTTGGTTCAACCATGCGAAAATTTCTGGTGCTGTGTAAAAGAACTTTCCCCGTATCCTGAGCATCGAATGAAAATTCTTTCGAACCTAATAAGGAAAACCTAATGTGAATCGTCAGTCGTCTCTCTCATCCAACCTTCAGAAGTACCCCGGGAGAGGGGTGTCGCGCGCTGTTAACCAACCCCGTTAGACTTTAAAAACCAGAAACGAAAGGCACTGTAGATATTCCGGAAAACAATAACCGCCTGAGGCCTACTCAGTAGATCCCCCAGAAAGACCATTTGCACCGCGCAATCGGGTTCGTGAATCAAGAGAAAGAACTCATGGGATCAACTTACTACTGCTGAGTATATGCATTAGAGTGGTATATAATTTAGATCAATGAAATTTAAGATGTGTACTTCCTCCCTGCTCCCTGTTCCTTGTATGGTTGGGGGTTTGGGGTGGGGCCACACATCTGAACATCCCGTCAATCTCAATTATATACGACTTGCATGCACCAAGTATTAGTGATTGAGCCGAGTATGAGGTCTACCACAAACCTTATAATAAGACCCTTCATCCTATCCCATAGAAAAGGAGTTGGAGTCAAGAGAACCACTGTAGGTTGAGCAACTAAAATGACCACGAATTCGAAATTGTTGTCATCCCGGTTAAGCCAACGTAGTAGCTAACACCCTCAGTTAGGAAAAGTAACTCAAGCCGTAAGAGTCAAAAACATTGACTAAGACCATCCATTCGCGCTTAATCCCACGAATTAAGCATCTCAGCAGTGGGCCCAGAAACCTGGAAGCTGTGACAGGTTAAACTCTGAGAAGAGTGGATGAGGAAATTAGATGTCCCGAGTGACGGAACCCTATGCTATCTAGATTTAATCTAGATAGAGCAAACTCAGTAACACCGGAAGAGTAGTTGCAAGGGATACCCGCACTACTCAGGCACTTCGTCCATCCAGATACCGACAGGTAGTGCCTAGGACACACTGCCTTCTCATGCGAGGAAAGTCACCGTCACCCTATAGACGATAGAGTGCATTCTCCAAAGTTAATACGAAAATGCTAAGAACCACATGACTACCTCCGCAACCAAGAATACTTGAATAAAGTAGATGGTAAGTTGCGTTAAGCTTTATAACCCAGATCATAAAGAGATTGTAGACTCGACACCAGTCTAGATGTTAGTTGATGGGTTATACAAGAACACGTGCTTCCTACAAACTGGAGGGAGCAGACGCGATGGAGAATGGTACAAGTCTTAGAGATTTGTTAGACTACTAGGTGTTCCAAAGAATACTATCCCGAAAGAGATAGTAGATCCACCTCCCGAGATAGTCAATCACTTCAGAAAATCTTTAAGGGCGAAGCTAGCCCCGACCAGAGACTGCTATCCATGAAACAGCGATGCAAGTAAGAGAATGATTCTTTCCGAATAGGGATCATACTGTGAAAACATCTACTAGACGATGAGAAAAGTTGCAATTTTGTAAGCATCGCCTGGTAAAACCCTCTATCTCGCTGACTTTGAGAGTTTCTGTTAGAAACACCTCGAGAGTCAGAAGTGCAGGTCCATTTTGCACAGGGTCGAGATAGATGCCATGTAACCAACAGATGCCGGTATATAGCCAATACCTCCAACGATCCAGAAAACCTCTGAAAACCAATCAGTAGGAAATACGAATCCGAAGACGACCTGAGCCTTCTAAGAACCAACCCGGAGGACTACACTCCAGTAAGAGAGAACTTGTGGAACTTCAGAATGGCGATCACGCCAAGTGATGATCTAACCATGGAAGTACACTATGTTCCAAGTACTGAAACATTCTATCTTCCCAAGAACCTAGGACCATCAGGGATTCTGGAGAAGAATTGGTCCAACCTCCGTCAGACCTCGACTACTTTAGGGATTCCATAATTTCCATCCGAATCTATCCCACGTCTCAACTTGAGAAAGTGCTTGTCTGACGTGACTCTTGAAATCCCACTCGTCGAGATCGAAATCATTAAGAGCCCCAACTTCGTGTAGGAACCTGTAAAGATCATCGACCGATAGGTCAAGCGAACGAAACAAATCCGCATCCCAATCGTGAAGGTTCGCTGGAACGCCAAGCGAGTACCGGAGTTCACTGGGGAGTGCGAAATAAATCCATATTCCTAGTTCGCTTAAACTAATGCTCTGATACCAACTGTGACATCCCCATTTTTCATGGCCAGAAAAGACCGATTTTGTTTATGCTTTATAAAAATCAGAGTACCTCTTTTAATAAAAATGTTGCGGAATTTGTTCCCAGAAAAACATGATAAATACGTTATCAAAGCATTTCCGAAGAAATGTATTTTTATCCATTTTAAAACATTTGGGATGTCATCGTAAATACAGAAACATAAGCATAAACAGAACTTACATTCATTTGCACTAGTGATCTACATCTCTTTTAAATCCCTCAGTGTAAAGTAGCTTCATATCGACACCTGTGATACAAATAAGCTTGAGTGGGTCAGGTTGGGAAACCTGGTGAGTACATAGGGTTTTCAACCCACAATAATTTAATTATTATGTTTAAACATCAAACAATCAACCCAATTACACATCCCCATTATCTTCCTTACTCTTAAGGATCTACCCTAAGAATCATCTATCCTGCATTCGTTCATTTCGAAGCCCATTGCTTCCAGGGTTTATATGATAGGCACTAAGTCCATAACTGCCAATGCTTGTTCGTAAAATGTGACAACCCGAAATTTTCATTTGTATAAACTCCGCAGTCAAGCACGTCAAATAATGGTCAAATTCATCTCGGTACATTTTTGGCCGGTTTTAAGTTCGTTTGAATATTTTATTTTAATTTTTCGTCAAACGAACAAATAAATGGAAGTATATTTTAGAGGTTGTCGTGCATCACGTAAATCTCAAAACTCCAAGAGTTTGGAGTTTACGGCCCCAAACATGGAGTTTACGGCCGTAAACTCTAAAGAGTATAAATATGACACTTAGTCATTTTTGACTCATTTTTCACTTCCTAGTTCAAGAACACCCAAGTTTTTCTCTCAAGTATCATATCACTTTCCGTCAATCCGCCAAAAATGTAAGTGTTTCCTTCCTTGGTTCGTTCATATAACACTTTATCTAGTGTTTTTACTCGATTTCATCCATGGAAATCTCCTCTTTTCTTAGATCTTCAAGTGTTCATCAAAACACCAAGAACACACACTAGTGCTTTTGGCCCTTAAACACTCATTCGAGCTTCCTATAAGTAAGTACACTCCTCCTAACTAGTTGTTTGCTTAGAATACATGTTAAACCCTTGAAGAACATCAAGATCCCCAAGAACATATGTGTTTACGGTTCAAGGAGATCTCCCAGAACTGTAAACACCTTTAAATGGTGTTTAAGTGCCCCTAACACCTTCCATGGCTTGTATAAAGGACTAGAACCTTGCATGCATAAGCTAGAAACACCAAAACACGAAATGGATGGGAAAACAGGAGTTTACGACCGTAAACTCATGATTTTACGACCGTAAACACATGTGTTTACGACCGTAAACTCCCAAGGAGTGGTCCAAGGACCGTAAACTCCAACAAAGGGCCATTTCGAGCCCTAGTCACTTCCTAAGCCTTGGATTCGAGTCTAGCTTACTTCCTTGTGTGGTGTAGGACCTTAAAACACCCAATGGCACCATTACCATGATTTTACGGCCGTAAACTCATGGGGGAAATGGTCCCAGAACCGTAAACCCATATGGTGCTACCATATGGGGAGTAAACTCCAATGTGAGGTCATACTCTCTTTAGATGCAACCCTTAGCACTCCTAGCACTTGAACCAAAGTGTTTTCATGTATTTGAGTGTCTTTACTTGCTTAATTAGTTATTAAATGACAAATTAGATACATAAATGTATCATTGTATGCTCAATAGGATCCGCATGTGTGTTCAAGCCCTCACTTGACACTTAGCATCCTATAACACCCGTTCATCCGAATCACCCACTTCAGGTGAGTTCATACCCCTTAATCAACCTTTTTAAATGATTTTAAATGCTTTTATGGGGGGGAATACAAGTTGAACTGTAAAGTTATTATATCAATCACAGGTGATTAATAACTGTATAGCAAAAAGATTTATGCATGTTAAACTGTTTTATCCAGCTAAAGGTTTCCAAATTTTGTTTTCAAATCTCTTTTAATGTACCAAAATCTCTTTTAAATTACCAAGCTTTTATCAAAGTCTTTTAAACTTATATTCTTGATAGATCCATGTCTATATAGATATAGTTATATAAGTAGGGTTTGAAGGACTTAGGACTAATAACCCGCTTTATTTCCTGTTCCTCGTTTGGTTGTGGACTTAGAGCATCCGGTTATTTGTCCGAGTGTCGTTGAAGTCCTAGTTATATGTATATCTGGTTAGATGTTAATACTCTTATTCCAGTCCAACACCTTTGGGTAGCAAAGGCATCTAGATAACCTCACAAGTAAACTATAATAGGTATAGTTTAGAAACCAACCATAACTTTCATGAAGGAGAACTTAGTTATATCTATATTCTAAACACTTGTACCTTTAGTAAAAAGAAAGGTATATAGAAATCAAAATACGAGATACATCCTCATGACGCGGATTTCACCATTGTCGAGTGGTAACCAGAGTCTCCTGGAGGGAGAGCGGCCATTGTGTGTATAGATCTATATGGGACAGACCATCCCATATCCTGACTGCTAGCTACAGTCCCGGCCGACCAAGCCAAGGGGTGACAAATGTCACATTCATTTCGACGCCAGTAGGTCGTCGTGTTTACATCCGTCAATCAATATGGTTACGAGTATCTTTACATTTACCTTATAATTCATGGCTTTAAGGTAATAAGTATTATCATGGTATTTTCTACATATGAAACCATCATAATATATTTTCCTAGTTATACACTAGGCCTCATATTAAACCTTTAAACTGACCTACTTAGGATTAAAGGTTAACCTAGACTCTCCGAGGCGTATTGTTCACTTAATACCGCCTGGAGTCTGTATTTCATTCACTTAGACTCTCCGAGGCGTATTGTTCACTTAATACCGCCTGGAGTCTATACTTCATTCCTTTAGAGTCTTCGAGGCGTATGGTTCATTCAATACCACCTGGAGTCTATGTTTTATTCACTTTTAGTCAGCAGCGTTACTGCTAAGGTAAAATAGTATTTTCCCTATTACTTTTGCTTGTGATCTTCTCACATATTCTTTAAAGTATAAACTATATTTTGATAATAATAGTTACCTTTTGGGGGAAATTACTCCTTAAACATAAAACAATTAGGTCTTGGTAGAAGACTACTTTTATTAGAAAATATAGGATTTTCTGGAAAGAATTCTAATACTCTGTAAATTCAAATCACCATTATCTAGTGAGATTATTTTGAAGTAAAACATGTATTTATACCAATGTCATTAAATACTTATGAACTCACCAGCATTAAAATGCTGATACTCGCTTTCAAAATAACTTGTATTCTCAGGTCATCAGTAGACAGGTACACTCCGGGAGCTTTTGCGAAGTCAGCCTAGTACTAAGCTGCAGTTTATGTTATATTCCTATATCTACTTTTGATGTTGTTGTTAAATGTAACCTATGTAAAATTATTACTATTAATGCAATGATTGTTGTACTTTGATTACTATACTGCATATGTTGTGATACTTGACATGACGTCCTCCACCCCAGAACGTTTCCGCCGTTCCGGTTTTGGGGTGTGACATAAAACACTAATTTCATAGCTGCTAAAGTCATTCATCGGGTACTAAATCCATAGCTACCGGTGTTCAGCTAATAGGTACTAAATCCATAGCTACCAACGTTTATTTAACAGGTACTAAGTCCATAGCTACCAATGTTTATTCTATAGGCACTAAGTCCATAGCTGCCGATGTTATTTGTTAGGCACTAAGTCTATAGCTGCCAATGTTCACTCATATCATCTTTCATCTCTCATCATTCATATACCCATGTTTTACCCAACATATTCATAGATATAAAATACATATACATTTTAAATTATTTAAAACATGTATAAAATCGTTCATCCAGCATAGAAAGCAAGTATTCAAATAATATGCACACATACCACGTAATTTATATAAAATACTTCATATATATGTGTAAGATGAAAGTAACTATGCACTCACCTGCAATGGTGGTGACTCGGTACTCGGACAACACTTCGTTTACTTTAAAACGAATTTCCGTTGACAAAACCTAGTATCATTTCCACTAGAGTTTAGTCTAATGTTCAACGAGACTAATTAATAGTCTAACTATTATTACTATTATATAAGCGTTAAACAATACTCTTCACCTACTATGTACAGACAGGGGCCAGACATGAAACACCCGAGGGCAGGATCATTTTGGCATATAGCACTTCTAAAATCCAACAACCCAGGCGGCCCTTCAAACCGGATTCCCCGTACCACAAGTGGTTAAAAGGATATTATAACAACACTTATATAACCCGTAATAATAGCTCAAATAATTATTATAAGGTACTAATAACATTACTATATTTAAATAAAAGCTATATTAAAAATTAGGTAGGCGTATCTTACCTACGAGGGGGTTTGGCTAGAAGCCGCGCTCTGTAGGGGCAGAACTTCCGAGCCGAAAGCTCTTATTCTCGGAGCCGTCGAGCGCTCCGGGCTTTCTTCTAGCGCTAGGGGTGTTTTGGGAGGTTTAGAGAGAGAGTAGAGAGAGAAGGGTGGAGGTGTGAAGAAATGAGGGTGGAAGGGGTTGTATTTATAGGGTGAAATATGGCTGAAATTAGTGCCACATGTCACCATCTAGTGGCAAGCCTTGGGGAGAAAGCAATGGCCAAGATTGTGCCACGTCACCCCTTTTGCAGCAGCACCCTGCCGACTTCTAAACCCCGTAACTTTCGCATACGAGCTCCGTTTTCGACGATCTTTATATCCACGCATAGGTAAAAATAAGGTCTACAACTTTCATTTTGACTCCGTCAGCTAATTCTCGAGCGATCTTAAATTTAACAGTACGAGGAGATTATACTGTTAAATGTCCGCGTAAAATTCATAACTTCAACATACGGACTCCGTTTTTGTCTGTCTTTTTACCTTTGAGTTCCTATTAGTGAGATCTTCAATTCTCCTTTAGGTCGCGTAAGCCAAAAACCGCTCGATCTAAAATTCGAGTTTCGGGTCGTGCATTGTTATGCCAAATCTTAGAAAATTCATAACTTCCTCATACGAAGTCAGATTTGGGCGTTCTTTTTTTGTATGTTCTCGGTTTAACGTATACTACAAACTTTGCTTAGATTTATAAGGCTAAAAATTCCTCCATCGTAAATTCACTATTTACGTCTCCCGGTGTCATGTCGGTTTTGCCGAAAAACTTCGACGGGCCATAACTTCTTCGTTATAACTCGGATTTCGGCGTTCTTTATATGTACGGAACACTTGTAACATATACTACCATTTGGTTAAGATTACTCCTTATAAATAATATTCCATCAAAACTCATTTTTTATGCTTATTGTCTCTAAATTGACTAGCCCGAATCTGCGGGCATTACAATTATCTCCCCCTTAGGATGATTACGTCCCGAAATCATCAACGAAACAAGGCTGTATAATGACTCCATACGTTATCTCTTCATCCTAGGTAATAATAGTAACTTCTATATTTCTTCGAATGCGTATCTAACTCCTGGTCTTCTTGACTGCAAGCGGTGCTTGATCTTGCACCCGTTCTCTATGTCTTGTTACACTTTCAATCATGACCTTCATGTCACAAAATCGCTCTTTATCAGATACTCCTTCTTCTTAACAAACATAAGATAAGTTTATTTGATTTCCACGATAGACCGATGGGTCACGTTCTAATGAACTTTCATCGTATGTTGCAACGCTCAGACTCATGTCTTTTAGAGTCAAATTCCGGAATTGGATATACTTTCCTTCATGTTCTAATGTGATATAATCACATTTTAACATGTAGCATTTCTAGCTACCAAATTCTTTAACAACGAGCATGATACTTCTATTGATCGCTTCGATTTCAATCTTCTAGTTTAAGTCGGACGCTACATCAACCATAGTTCTCTGAACCACGTAACATATTTGTCTTAGTCGGACTCGATTTGATATGACCACTAGGGTCGGAATAACAACAATCTTCTTAGTTATTACTGAAACGATGGTAATGACATACTTTGAACAAAACAGAATCAATTACTAGATTCTTGGTAACCTTGTGACTTTCCCTGATCCAAGTGTGAGTCATGTGCTTCCGGTAGTATAGGCCTCTACTACCATTCACACCTACTCATACTCGTCCCAAGTATTGTCTCGCAGTTTTCCAAGTCACCATACAAGAAAATCACATAACAGTTTAACACACCAGATAACAAAACGAAGGTTTTATTATTATTTCTTAAAACTATTACATAGGTGTTCAAGTTCACCCTAGACTATGCCTCTAATAGGCTACATCATATGATTCTATCCCCTTGGCTACTTCATAACTCGATCTTCGGGTATGAATTCCTCATCCTCGATTCCTTGCATTGTTTTCTGCTTCGTCGAGGATCATGTGGAATGCCCTTGGCTTTGGCGGTGCCTCTGGCCTTGTTGCTTCATTTTTCTTTGGGCAGTCTCTAGACATGTGCCCCTTGCTTCCGCATCCGTAGCATACCTTATCATTTTGTGTACAATCCTTGGAATAGTAACCGATCCTCCCACACTTGTAACAGGTTACTTCTCCATCGCATCTTCCGAAGTGCTTCTTCTTACACTTTTCACACCACTTGGCTCCATAACTTTGGTTATCCGGGTTAGACTTCAGGAACTTTCCTTTCTTATCAGGTCTTGAGGATTCTTCAAGCTTCCTCTTCTCGCCAACTTCAGCTTTTTCCAGACCCATTTCCCTTATTTGGGTCTCAACATTCTTGGCTGCCCAGATGGTGTCTTTCAAAGTGGTTGCTTGCTTGACCATTGGACCAAAGTCCGCTGGTAATCCATGGGCGAACTTGTTGACCTTGGAGAGTTCAGTTGGAACTAAGTAAGGAACAAGCTTCATTTTCTCCGTAAAACTTGCAGCGTACTCGGTAACGCTCATTCTTTCTTTCTTTAGGTTCTGAAACTCGTTGTTGATCTCTAGTAGATCCTGCTCAGAGCAGTACTGCATTTTTAGTTGCACTAGGAAATCTTCCCAGGACATCTTGCTTGCTTCTCCTTTGGGCATCGTATCTGCCAATAACTTACACCAGGTCAAGACTCCGGTCTTTAGTTGTCTGACCGCAAAGACGGTTTTCTGCTTGTTGCTACAGTCGCAGCTCTCAAACACCATCTCCATTTTGGAGATCCAGTCCATAATCTCTATAGGCTTCGGGCTTCCTGAGAGACTCGATGGGTTTGCACTCAAGAAGTTCTTATACATTCGCCCATCCTTGTCGTTTCCCCTCTCTGGGCCATTTCTTTGTTCTCCTTTAGTCCCAGCATGACTCACATGGCGGGTGTAGTTCCGTTCCTCCGATTGCTCGGGGACCAGTTCAGGTTGTACGATCGGTATTGTAGCTTCCTCTCGGTTCTGTTGAAGTAAGCGGCTGGTCTCCTCCATTTGACGATCCAAGATCATTTGGATCATCGCTTGTACTCCGGCCATAGTGATTGGCTCAGGAGCGGCTACCACAACAGGTATTTGCTCAATCACTGGGGGTTGATTCCTGTTTCCGTTCGCGTTTCCGGCTCCGCTTCGGGTTCTTGCCATTTCGATCTTATTCACCAAATTAGGCATTTGGTGTGAAATGACGAGAATTAAGATAGGAAAGATTTTATTTACGATCGACGTGTAAACTTCCCAATCACTCCAAAAAGTTACATGCCAGTTCTAATACCGTATTTAAACGTTTAGAAATCTGAACACATAAAGTTTCCAGATCCGGTCGGCAACAGACCATAGATCCGATCATACATTTAGCATCATAAATCATTTAGCACATAAAAGCATGTTAGGCATTTTCCCTAAATTAGCTAGTGATTGTGTCTATTCGGGTGTATTACCTAAATTTTATTAGACACACTCCTCACGATCATCGCTTAGCATTCTAAGTTTAAGTCTAGAAATAAATTCATATTCCTAGTTCGCTTAAACTAATGCTCTGATACCAACTGTGACATCCCCATTTTTCATGGCCAGAAAAGACCGATTTTGTTTATGCTTTATAAAAATCAGAGTACCTCTTTTAATAAAAATGTTGCGGAATTTGTTCCCAGAAAAACATGATAAATACGTTATCAAAGCATTTCCGAATAAATGTATTTTTATCCATTTTAAAACATTTGGGATGTCATCGTCAATACAGAAACATAAGCATAAACAGAACTCACATTCATTTACACTATTTATCTACATCTCTTTTAAATCCCTCAGTGTAAAGTAGCTTCATATCGACACCTGTGATACAAATAAGTTTGAGTGGGTCAGGTTGGGAAACCTGGTGAGTACATAGGGTTTTCAACCCACAATAATTTAATTATTATGTTTAAACATCAAACAATCAACCCAATTACCCATCCCCATTATCTTCCTTACTCTTAAGGATCTATCCTAAGAATCTTCTATCCTGCATTCGTTCATTTCGAAGCCCATTGCTTCCAGGGTTTATATGATAGGCACTAAGTCCATAGCTGCCAATGCTTGTTCGTAAAACACTAATTTCATAGCTGCTAAAGTCATTTATCGGGTACTAAATCCATAGCTACCAGTGTTTAGCTAATAGGTACTAAATCCATAGCTACCAACGTTTATTTAACAGGTACTAAGTCCACAGCTACCAATGTTTATTCTATAGGCACTAAGTCCATAGTTGCCGATGTTATTTGTTAGGCACTAAGTCTATAGCTGCCAATGTTCACTCATATCATCTTTCATCTCTCATCATTCATCTACCCATGTTTTACCCAACATATTCGTAGATATAAAATACATATACATTTTAAATTATTTAAAACATGTATAAAATCGTTCATCCAGCATAGAAAGCAAGTATTCAAATAATATGCACACATACCACGTAATTTATATAAAATACTTCATATCTATGTGTAAGATGAAAGTAACTATGCACTCACCTGCAATGGTGGTGACTCGGTACTCGGACAGCACTTCGTTTACTTTAAAACGAATTTCCGTTGACAAAACCTAGTATCATTTCCACTAGAGTTTAGTCTAATGTTCAACGAGACTAATTAATAGTCTAACTATTATTACTATTATATAAGCGTTAAACAATACTCTTCACCCACTATGTACAGACAGGGGCCAGACATGAAACACCCGAGGGCAGGATCATTTTGGCATATAGCACTTCTGAAATCCAACAACCCAAGCGGCCCTTCAAACCGGATTCTCCGTACCGCGAGTGGTTAAAAAGATATTATAACGACACTTATATAACCTGTAATAATAGCTCAAATAATTATTATAAGGTCCTAATAACGTTACTATATTTAAATAAAAGCTATATTATGAAACCATCATAATATATTTTCCTAGTTATACACTAGGCCTCATATTAAACCTTTAAACTGACCTACTTAGGATTAAAGGTTAACCTAGACTCTCCGAGGCGTACTGTTCACTTAATACCGCCTGGAGTCTGTATTTCATTCACTTAGACTCTCTGAGGCGTATTGTTCACTTAATACCGCCTGGAGTCTATACTTCATTCCTTTAGACTCTCCGAGGCGTATGGTTCATTCAATACCACCTGGAGTCTATGTTTTATTCACTTTTAGTCAGCAGCGTTACTGCTGAGGTAAAATAGTATTTTCCCTATTACTTTTGCTTGTGATCTTCTCACATATTCTTTAAAGTATAAACTATATTTTGATAATAATAGTTACCTTTGGGGGAAATTACTCCTTAAACATAAAACAATTGGGTCTTGGTAGAAGACTACTTTTATTAGAAAATATAGGATTTTCTGGAAAGAATTCTAATACTCTGTAAATTCAAATCACCATTATCTAGTGAGATTATTTTGAAGTAAAACATGTATTTATACCAATGTCATTAAATACTTATGAACTCACCAGCATTAAAATGCTGATACTCGCTTTCAAAATAACTTGTATTCTCAGGTCATCAGTAGACAGGTACACTCCGGGAGCTTTTGCGAAGTCAGCCTAGTACCAAGCTGCAGTTTATGTTATATTCCTATATCTACTTTTGATGTTGTTGTTAAATGTAACCTATGTAAAATTATTACTATTAATTCAATGGTTGTTGTACTTTGATTACTATACTGCATATGTTGTGATACTTGACATGACGTCCTCCACCCCAGAACGTTTCCGCCGTTCCGGTTTTGGGGTGTGACATAAAACACTAATTTCATAGCTGCTAAAGTCATTCATTGGGTACTAAATCCATAGCTACCGGTGTTCAGCTAATAGGTACTAAATCCATAGCTACCAACGTTTATTTAACAGGTACTAAGTCCATAGCTACCAATGTTTATTCTATAGGCACTAAATCCATAGTTGCCGATGTTATTTGTTAGGCACTAAGTCTATAGCTGCCAATGTTCACTCATATCATCTTTCATCTCTCATCATTCATCTACCCATGTTTTACCCAACATATTCGTAGATATAAAATACATATACATTTTAAATTATTTAAAACATGTATAAAATCGTTCATCCAGCATAGAAAGCAAGTATTCAAATAATATGCACACATACCACGTAATTTATATAAAATACTTCATATATATGTGTAAGATGAAAGTAACTATGCACTCACCTGCAATGGTGGTGACTCGGTACTCGGACAACACTTCGTTTACTTTAAAACGAATTTCCGTTGACAAAATCTAGTATCATTTCCACTAGAGTTTAGTCTAATGTTCAACGAGACTAATTAATAGTCTAACTATTATTACTATTATATAAGCGTTAAACAATACTCTTCACCCACTATGTACAGACAGGGGCCAGACATGAAACACCCGAGGGCAGGATCATTTTGGCATATAGCACTTCTAAAATCCAACAACCCAGGTGGCCCTTCAAACCGGATTCCCCGTACCGCGAGTGGTTAAAAAGATATTATAACAACACTTATATAACCCGTAATAATAGCTCAAATAATTATTATAAGGTCCTAATAACGTTACTATATTTAAATAAAAGCTATATTAAAAATTAGGTAGGCGTATCTTACCTACGAGGGGGTTTGGCTAGAAGCCGCGCTCTGCATGGGCAAAACTTCCGAGCCGAAAGCTCTTCTTCTCGGAGCCGTCGAGCGCTCCGGGGCTTTCTTCTAGCTCTAGGGGAGTTTTGGGAGGTTTAGAGAGAGAGTAGAGAGAGAAGGGTGGAGGTGTGAAGAAATGAGGGTGGAAGGGGTTGTATTTTTAGGGTGAAATATGGCTGAAATTAGTGCCACATGTCACCATCTAGTGGCAAGCCTTGGGGAGAAAGCAATGGCCAAGATTGTGCCACGTCACCCCTTTTGCAGCAGCACCCTGCCGACTTCTAAACCCCGTAACTTTCGCATACGAGCTCCGTTTTCGACGTTCTTTATATCCACGCCTAGGTAAAAATAAGATCTACAACTTTCATTTTGACTCCGTCGGCTAGTTCTCGAGCGATCTTAAATTTAACAGTACGAGGAGATTATACTGTTAAATGTCCGCGTAAAATTCATAACTTCTACATACGGACTTCGTTTTCGTCTGTCTTTTTACCGTTGAGTTCCTATTAGTGAGATCTTCAATTCTCCTTTAGGTCGCGTAGGCCAAAAACCGCTCGATCTAAAATTCGAGTTTCGGGTCGTGCACTGCTATGCCAAATCTTAGAAAATTCATAACTTCCTCATACGAAGTCAGATTTGGGCGTTCTTTTTTTTTATGTTCTCGGTTTAACGTATACTACAAACTTTGCTTAGATTTATAAGGCTAAAAATTCCTCCATCGTAAATTCACTATTTACGTCTCCCGGTGTGATGCCGGTTTTGCCGAAAAACTTCGACGGGTCATAACTTCTTCGTTATAACTCGGATTTCGGCGTTCTTTATATGTACGGAACACTTGTAACATATACTACCATTTGGTTAAGATTACTCCTAAATAATATTCCATCAAAACTCATTTTTGATGCTTATTGTCTCTAAATTGACTAGCCCGAATCTGCGGGCGTTACAACATCCAATACTGGAATCCGCCTCCATCTTTCTGGGATGCTCGATCCATCCTCATTTGTAAAGAGCAACAGATGCTCCAAGATGAACATCATGACTCTCTTCTCACGCATGCTGACATTTCATCCTCCCCACATGCCCTTACAGTTCAAAATTCGTATCACAATTCATCTCAGTGGCGTAATAATTTCAATGGCAACAACAACAATAGAGGTGGCTACCATGGGGGTTGCGGTTGAAAACGACCGTTTTGTGTCAGGTTTGACTGTTGGTGACATTTTTGGGACACCCATCGGTTATGCTTTTATCCAGTGGTTAAATGTTAGGTTTTTTGTGTCAGTTATGAATGTTGCAACTGTCTTGTGACAGCTTTAGACATGAAACATATTTAAACAAGTTTTTGGTCAACTTTGACAAAAAACATACCCTCTCATTCTCTTTTCTTGCTCTCAACTTCTGAGTATTATCCAATTGAGGATTTGGAAGTACCACCCAAATACTTAGATTTGAAAGTGTTTAACACGATTCTCGGATTTTCAAATGTTTTTAATCCCAAACATGTAACATTTTCACACAAAGATAAATAATGTTTACAATTTATTTATCATCTAATATGCAATTTCAATCATACTTTGTGCATTAGTTCATGGTTATAAACATGTCCAACTTCAAAACGTCGAAAGTGCTAGTGGAGCATATAGTATATATGCTTCAAGAACATTTCTTTCTTTTATTCGTATCTCATTTGATCTCAAAAAAATCTATAATTATGATATAAAGAATAATTTACCTTTAGGCTACTAAAAGGAATGGTGATTGCAGTCAACTAAAGATAAAAGATTCTATAAAATAATCGAGTCTCTCAATCTCTGTTTTCATGTATTACAAGTCCATGATCGTTAGCAATTCGATTCAAATTCGTATATGTTTGATACGTTCTTTCTTTTTCTTGCACAAGTTTTCCTTTTCCAAACTATTCCTAAACAACCATACAAATTTATATTCCCTCGAAAGTAAAGAACACAGTTGTCCAACCAAATACACATAACTTCTTTACGTAAATACACATAACTTCTTTACGTATAAGTTTATAAAGATATATATGAAGAAGGTTCTAACAAAACGACAAGAAAATAACATATTTACTCCATTTCTCTATCTAATTTTAATAAATATGGCTTAATGAGTGCATATTAGGTAATGAGTTTAAGTCAAATTGTTGGAGCTTGATAGTATTTATCACTTCAGTTTATAAAAGTGGTAGCTTTCTTATGTTGATCTTGTTCCACATAGGACGGAAGAAGAAACCTGAGTGGCTTTATAAGTTTAAATGCTACTCAATACTTGAAAAGTGATTTGAAGGTAATTTTAAAAGTGGTTAGGTCTATGTATTTTTGGCATATATTATATAGTTGAGGGTCTACTGATTATTTTCGGTTATTTATTTCAGACAATCGAATTTGCAACCATTCATAAAAGGTTGTAATTGTTCGGATCCCGGCTATATTTACACGATTTCGTCTTCTTCTTTATCATTTGTTCGATTTTTCTACGTTCTGTCATATTATCAAAGAAAATGTCGAAAGTTATTTTCATGTTTTTTTTAAGACGTAACTTAAAGCGGTAATTTTTTATATGTATAAAAAATCACATATTACAGATTTATACAAAGTATATCAAGTTTTTAGAAAAGTTATATCAACATCTAATGACAGAAACTCAATGATTGCATGTCTAATTTGAAGAAAAAAAATTGTCATGAAAAAAGTATACGCCTTAGGCACCTACACCGACTTGGCATGCATCATTCCTAACATCTATTTTGATTGCTCCTCCCTGTAATTGTTCCCAACTCTTTGAGTTTCTTAATGCTATTTGTGTTAGTAAAAGCCATTGGTTTACTGTTGGTGGTCTTATGCTATTGTGTTCTTTGGGGGATTTTGAAAGGGAGAAATGGATGGATTTTAAAAAATTGACTATCCCAACGATGAAACCAGTAGAGGAGATTGCTCTTTGTTCCTTCAATTGGATTAAGCATGGAGCCAAGCTTCATTGTTTAGATTGGTTTCAATGGTGTAGCTTTTCTGTTTCGAATTGTTTCCTATAAACTTTATTGTTCTAACATCTTAATATATCCACCATTAAAAAATCAAATTAACATATCTAACATGTTTTTGAAACTTTTAATGTGTTCCATAAGTTTCATTTTAACAAAGCTTTTTATTATCATCGGTTATACTCTCTCGAAATAAAGTGCGTTTAAAAAATTATGTACTGCAACTAAGACATTATTAAACCCAATTGTTAGGTATTAAAGAATAACAAGAAGATATTGTGACATGGGATGAATCATATGAAAACAAAAACCAGTAGATATAGAGGTTGCTTTTGTGAAGCAATGATTCCTACTTTCACATGGAATGGATGGATTTTGAGATAGGTGTTGGTGTGTCTTAAGAATAAAAAGGACAACCCCATTCGCCCTTTGCTTTTTGCTCCAAAAGAAAGGAAAAAAAATAAAGTACTTTTGGCCAACAAGGGAAGGGTGGTGTTCGTTCCAACCATTTTCTCAAAAAGACCATCACAAATCAATAGTGGGGTGTAAGTGTAACAATCACCTTTACTCCAACCATTACAAATTTCTCATATTTTCATCATCTAATAATAACAATAATAAAAACATAAAACTTTTTTTGATCACATGAGTCTTGTATGATATGAAAACAATAAGCACAAATGTAGTTAACCACCCCTACAAAAGAAAAAAATATAGGGTAACAATGTTCTGTTTGTTTTCGAGATGGAAAGAAAATATATATATATATATATATATATATATATATATATATATATATATATATATATGCCTAGGTTATTCTATTCAAAGTAATTATTGTGTTATTGTATACATAAATGTGGGTCAATCATTTTTGGTAAATTAAGAAAGTGATTATTGTGTTATTGTATGCATAAATAAGTAACATTCACTTTCTTAATTTACCAAAAAGTTACTAATTAGGAAACACAAGTTTAATTAATAAAAAGTTTCGAATTTTCAGATATATTTGATTTTCTTAATTTGGAATTTTCATTTTTTTAATTAATTAGATTATAATTCTAAGATAATTCTGTTAGAATGATATTCTATGAGAATGTCAGATTATCTATTCTGACAAAATAAATGTTTTGAATGAATGAATATTTTGAAGACAAACAATAGTTTTGAACCATCAGTTTAAAAATAATTTTAAAAACTTCTTGGAGAAAACAGAATTGGAATTCGTGATTCCATTCTAAAAGAAAACATCAAAATCTAACAACGAGTAATACATTCTAAAAGAATAATGTGGTCCGTTTCAATTTTGTGGTCCGTTCTTCAAGCATCAACTTCTGTGATTCCAACAGAATTGGAATTCCTGATTCCATTCCAACAGAATTGGAATTCGTATCTTACCTAACCATTTACAAATAAAATCATATTCCCCAGCATAAACAAGCATCTGAATACCATCTTCCAAAAGCACTGGAATCCCAACCTTGAAGTTGGAGCACAAGAATACCCCGTTTGACTTAGGAAAAGTCAAAATTGAACCACTTCACATCTATCATGAATTCTGATTGACATCCATTAAACCCGATGTATGTTCTAAATTCAATTCCGATCGTGATTGATCCGGATTTTGAAGATATGATTTCGACTTCCAATGAAGCTTGCAATACACAAACCAATTTTCTATCCTCTGATGCTCGAACAGTGAACGATAATACCGATTTTTGCTTCTGAATGATTTTAGTTGCAACATTCAATCCCAAGTTAGTAATATTCGAAATCGTTGAAGGTTGATACGATCGATTTCTGTTTTACCTCCCGATTCCAAATCAATTACACATTCAATTATAAGCGAGCCTTCGTTTAGGGTTAATGCGATTTCAAAATCGAGTCAAGATCTGTGATTCTAAAGATTACACATCGTTCTAAGTGTGCGACTGATCTCCGAACGAAAGTGGCTTGTGCGAATTTGATTCCAAGTGCAAATCATAATCAACAAACGAAAGCAGAATATAAAGCTTGAACATGAACGAAAGTGTTACAGAGCGAAACCGATTTCCCCTGACTTTCGCTTCTTGACCTGCAAATTCTGGTGAGTTCGGTGGCGGTGGTGGCTCGGTGGTGGCTGATGGTGTTGGTCGGCGAACGGGCAAGCTCCAGCCTCTTATCTTCTTCAATCATCGGCAACGGTTAGGTTGAAAAAGTAGGGATGGATCGGTGATAAAGAAGCAGTAACGGTTTCAAGGGATTTAAAGGAAAGCAATCCAATATTTTAGGGATTAATTAAATTTTTATTTAATTAACAAAATTAATTAATAGGTAAGATTATATATCCTTATTTAAGTTTTTGAAATGATTGGCCCACATTTATGCATACAATAACACAATAATTAGTTTAAACAAATGAACATAGCTCTCTCTCTCTCTCTCTCTCTCTCTATATATATATATATATATATATATATATATATATATATATATATATATATATATATATATATAATGTTTTTATATTTTTCTTGTTTAGTTAAATAGAAAAAGAAAGATAAATTGCAATATTACATTTATGCCATTACAATGTAACATTTGGGAGGAATTTTGTACAGATAAATCATTCAAAATCTTATTTAGATTCATCACTTTTTTCATTAACAAAATAATGAGAGAACACGACTTTAAAAATGGACAAATTTGTCAAGATTTAAAGATAAATGAAATGAAGGATTGGGATGCAAACCCAACTCCCTCACTACCCCCACCACAATTATGTATTGATTAACTTTTTGAAAAAATTAATACACAAAAGTAAAACTAAAAATGTAAATTTAATTATATGATATATCCATTTAGAATCCAATTCAAGTTTTAAAAAGTATATTGTGTTCATTTATTTCTTATATTTCAACACATTGCTATCACCATCAAATAAAAACAAAAACAAAAAAAGACGTTGCCTTGCCAAGATCCTTCCCACTACCATTCATACGCATCCAATCAACACGAAGAATATTTCTTTTCTACCCTTTTTATCATCAAAGTTTGCCTAACCCTATAAACGTAAAAAGTGGCCACAAGCATGACCTTTTTTAGTATTCTAGATAAAACTAAAAATCACAACCAAGTCACACTCCATACTCTTAACTAAACCTTGTCAATACTCAAACTAACCTAAACAAAATCCAACTTTGCTTGCTTTCATGTATTAGACCAATAGATTTATCTATCTTGTATAAAATGTTGTTTTTCCATCTTGGTCCATTATAATATATGATTGAAATCGTTAATTACTTGGATTATGCAATGATGTTTCATACTTTTGTCAATTTATGCATTACGGGTGAGCAAAAACCGAACCGCAAACCGAAAAAACCGCATAAATCGAAACCGAAATGAAAACCGACGGTGCGGTTTTTAGTTTTGCAAAAACCGAAAATATTCGGTGCGGTGCGGTTTCTAGTCTTTCAAAAACCGCAAAAAACCGAACCGCACTGAATATATATATATATATATATATATATATATATATATATATATATATATATATATATATATATATATATATATATATATTAAGTATTGATATTTGTAAGGACTAAGAACTCATGACAATTAAAAATCTATAAATATAAATATCTATCTTATCAGAAGATGATTGTATATTTTTAAGCATACGTATGGTGATATTTACAAGAACAAATAATGTTTATTACATTTTTTAACATTTAAATATGAAGAATACTAATGATGATAGTATCATTTTTATTAATACATTAATTGATATTATCGGCTTCATAAATATTATATTTAATTCGTATTATATTCAAGCATTAGAAGATGTTGGATAAGTGGTTATGTTCTTTGATTTCAAATCAAGAGGTGGTGGTATCAGTTCATCTCCAAAATATCATTTAGGCTTTAATTTTGTCAACCTTATAAGAGTATCCCTGATCGCCTTTGAGATAAAACTTTCATCATTCGCACGTTTCATATAAGAGAGTCAATATGGCGCTCCTTATCTCTATATAAAGTTTCTCAAGAAATGATTAACACTCCTTATCTGAGTCAAAGTAACTCGTTAAGTTGTTGAGTTTTATTAAAAAAGCAAAACAAAAACCAAACAAAATAATTGACAAAAAATCGCAAAAAAAAACCGAACCGCAAAAAAAACCGCAAAAACCGAACCGCATAAAACCGAACGGTGCGGTTTCTAAACTTCAAAAAACCGAAGTTATGGTTTTTGGTCCGGTTTTGGCCAAAAAACCGCACCAAACCGCACCATGCTCACCCCTATTATGCATCAAAGTTGTTCTCTAAACAAAATATACAATAAGTTTCAATTTAAGATCAAAATATGCAAATATTTTGCATATTTTGCATCTAACATGTTCAATTGATTGAGACGTTGTTACATAGTTTGAGCCAATTGCGTAATTTAGTAAAAAGTAGCAAGATATTACACGAACTAGTAAAAAAAGTATAATTTTATTACATAAATAAAAACTTAATTAGTTATACGGCATGAAGTTGTTTTTTTTTTCATTATAATATATATATTTTTGAATGGCAGGCATTAAACATTAAAAACTAGCAAAAGCTAAATCAAAAAGTATATTAAAAAAATTATAAAAGACGGATTTTTCACCCAATCAACCCACTTAACTCTAAACTTAGACCATCTAGAGCTAATCCAAAAGAAGGATTGGGATTGAATAGAATCCAATTACAATGTTATATATACTAGTTGTGAGACACGTATTAGATAGGTTAATTATATATATATATATATATATATATATATATATATATATATATATATATGTCAAAATATTTGAAACTTTGAATTTATAAGAAAAAATAAGAAAAATAATGATTTATTATAATGAAAATGTTTTTTATCTTTTAAATTTAAACAAATAATTTAAATAAATAAAACAAACTAATGAGTTTTAATTTTGGAAATTTTGAAATTAAAAGGTAAGTTAATTAATAAAATTGATATTCATTTATTACTATATTTATTACACTTATTATATTAAAATATTATATGAAATTTAATAAAATAGAAAAAACTAATAAAATAATATACGGAAAAAAATTAATTCAAAATAACCAATGATATTTAACAAATTGAATAAGAGTTTTACAAATGGCAAAAAAAACTTGAACTATTATACGGCGTCATTGGGTTTGCTTCCTCTTAAAAAGCACTATATTGTATAGATTAGAAGAAATATGAAACATTAACTATTATAACACATCATTATAGAAGGTAAAAAAATAAACTCGTTATGGTTAAAAAAAAATGTACATTGTGCACATGCCCCTCCATGACCGTTTTCATCATTGGGTCAAAACTGGGAAAGGTGTACTATAAATTTTTTATTATTCATTTATTACAGATAAAAACTTTAATATGCCAACTTACACTCTTTGACTTGCAAAGGCCTTTGATGATGATGATGATGATGATGATAATAATACAAAACTGTAAAAATGGTCCCTAATGTATGTATTTTTTTCAAAGTTTTGTCTAAACTTTGATTTTTTTGGTTTCGTGGTCTTTTTTAACTAGTTTCGTTGCGGATTTGGTTACTCAGTAAATTGAAATGACTGTAATACCCTTGGGATATTTATTTTCTATTTTTCTTTCATTTTTTAAATCTAATACTTATTTATTTATTTAAACAATTAAAAAATAAGAGGGGTCACCTCTCTCTCTCTATCTATCTCTCTCTCTCTCTCTCTCTCTGATTTGGTTCCAACCCCCATCCCTCATCGTCTTCATTCCTCTACATCTCCATTTTTCTGGCAATGCCACAACCACCACCGATTATCACCTCTCGTCCATTTCTTCCTTTTCTGGCCTCTCCCCTGTTCTCCCTACTATCATCACACCAAACTCGCTCCCTCTGTCATTTTCTTTTTTTCGGTGACAACCAATCAATGAATTGTTGTCGGAGAACATAACCCAACTCCTCAGCCTCTGCGTCTTCCTCTGTACACATATTCCCATCTGATGAAGGTAAGACCACCAGTTCGATTTCATATATTCCAATCTTAGGGTTTTAAAGTTCCGATCACATGGTGTCAAGGTCTGAATTCATGGGTTTCAAGGTCCAATTTTAGATGATGAACATTTATATCTTTGAATGTGGATTTCTTGGGTTTTAAAGGTCGGATTTTAGGGTTTTCATGTCCGATTCTGAGGAAGAAAATGATGCTTGATGGCTGGAGGTTCGTGTTTTCTCCTTCCGATAGGCCTTGTTTTCTAGAAAATACATTTGGGTAGTAATCTTATTTATGAGTGTGATGATTTAATTTTTAAACATAAGTGAATATGGAAGGACATATCTCTATTGAATTTGGTTATTCTGGGATTCGATGATGGAACCAGATTTTGTTTTGCAAATAGATAATCAAAATGGGTTTCGAAGAAGATGATGATGAATTTCTGGGATTTGAGCTGATGAACCTATGAAGAATAGTATATTTTTTGTAAAGAAAAACAATGGAATCCGGCGACCTTGTAGATCTAACTGGACGACGTCGAAAAGAGGAGTCTCTGGTGTTTCTTTACCTAGAAGACTACTTTGCTCACTACTAAACCAACAAGTGTTTCTTCAAGTGGTCTATAACTCCATCAAAGCCTTTGTAATTTCCCAGATGTAACTGAAAATATCCCATTTGAATCCATAAATATGCAACCCAATTAAAGTGAGATGGGTATTGTAGAGAGAGAAAGAGAGTATTTTATTTTTATTTTTTTTAATTGTTGTAAAAAGAAAAATGGAAAATAAAATAATAAGGGAAAATTCATAATTCTAAAAAGCTTTAAAATTTTTGAACCAAACTCGCAACAAAATAAAAAGTTTGGACCCTTTATGCTAATCCAAACCTTTTTGGACAAAAACGACAATTTTCAGGTAAGCACGACGACCATTCTTGCAGTCTCTCTCTCTCTCTGTGTGCGTGTGTGTGTATGTGTGTGTGTTTGTGTATATATATATATATATATATATATATATATATATATATATATATATATATATATATATATATATATATAGGGTTGAGTTTATATGGAAACTAAAACAAACGTGTGAACTTGCCAAATCATAATCAACTCATCATTTTTTAAAAACAAAAACATCAATCTTCTCCAAAAGGGTACGTCTAAACCATATATATATATATATATATATATATATATATATATATATATATATATATAATGAGGTTCAATAGAAACCAAAGAACCAAACGTAAGCGTCGAAATTTAAAGTGATCAACGGCCAAGAGAATGGATGTACACTTGTATATTGGACGCACATACACCGGATTATATTATAAGCTCACATTTTTACCAAAAAACTCGTTTTTTTTGTTTAAATTTTTTTAAGCCACATTTTTTATCGGAAAAAAAACTCGCGTATATCGTTGTTCACGATTTTTCTTCCTTTTTCCATAGAGATCCATGTTGATATATAAAAAACAAACTTTTTTTTTCGAAAAAAACTCAATTCGTTTTGTTGTTTTTTTCAATATCTAAGTTAATTTTTATCAAAAAAAAAAACTAATTATATCAAAATTTTCAATTTTTTGTCCTCTATCAATTAACATCAACATCGATTAAAAAAAACATCGATCAATTAACAGTGTGAATCTGAGTTATTATTATTCACATTGTGAATCTGCTTAGATTCACAATGTAAATCTGAGTTACTATTATTCACTTTGTTAATCTGCTCAGATTTACATTGTAAACTATAAATATTATAATTTTAATATTCACAATGTGAATCTGAGTTACTATTATTCACATTGTGAATCTGCTCAGATTCACAATGTAAATTTATACTAAATTTTCATTTTTTTTAACATCAATATTAATCTATGTTTAAATAATACCAAAAAAATATGAATTTTGATATATTTATTAAATATTTCGATAAAAAATAGGTCTTAACTTTTCAAAAAACAAAGAAATTAAGTAGGTTTTTTGGGGAAAAAAATCATTTTTTGTATATATAAATATGGATATCTATGGAAAGAAGACGAAAATATGAATAATGGTATATTCGGTATTTTTTTCGATATATATATATATATATATATATATATGTTCAGGTTCGTTTGAGACCATCCTAATTTTGTGAGACCGTGAGACCAAATCTAAAAATAATTTTAAAATGCAAAATAAAAGGAAAAATCCAAAAATTATTTTTTTAATTATTATTTTCAGAACTTTAATTACCTAAAAAAAATAATAATAAATAAAAAAAAATTACTGCTTTTTTTTTAAATACGTAAAATATTGTAATAGAATATTACACTTTAAATATTCTAATGTGATTTTTAGAATGTTAGAATATTGTATTATATTTGTCAGATATGTAGAATATTCTAATATTCTACTAGAATATGTAAAAAAATGTATTTTATTTATTTATTTTTTATTTTTTGGTATTTTTTTTAGTTTTTTTTTGGAAAATATAAATTCCGAAAATAATATTTGAATTTTATTTTTTGAAAATTTTCAATTATTTCGCATTTTAAAAAAGTTTTTTTTTATTTACTAAATGAGTGGTTAAAATTGCGTCTCACGGTCTCAAAAAATTAGACCGTCTCACATGAACCTAACACTATATATATATATATATATATATATATATATATATATATATATATATATATATATATATATATATATATATATATATAGGGCTAGGTTATTTTGTTTCTTACATTTATTGTGTGCTAGAATACACCAATAGAAATTTAGTAAAATTAATTAATTATTTAATTAAATAAATATAGATATGAAATGATTTCCATAATTATATGTATATTAAATGATATCCATAATTATAATTATTTTTTATGGAAACTAATTAATTCTGTCATTAATGTCAGCAATAACATTCTTTTAGAATAAATTCGTATTTAGGTTTTTATATATGAGTTCGTATTTTGTTTCAGGACTCACTCACTTAAAATACAATAAAGTTGCATGAAATATGAAGAACGGGAGTGTATTCTACTAGAATACACTCTCATTCTGCTGTAATACACTGTCATTCTTCTAAATATGAATTCATTCTAAAAGAATATTATTGTTGACATTAATGACGAATTAAATTACTTTGCATAAAAATGAGTTATAAGTATGGATAACATTTAATATACATATAATTAATACTAAATTTCTATTGGTGCATTCTAACACACAATAGATGTGAGAAACATTTGAACCTATCCATACTTATAACTCATTATATATATATATATATATATATATATATATATATATATATATATATATATATATATATATATATATATATATATATATATATATATATATATATATAGAGAGAGAGAGAGAGGTAAGTTCAATTGAGAAAATGAAAAAGGTTGAGAATGAGGGAATTGTTCTCAGCCACTCATTTATTTTTGCCGCAAAAGCCTTTGTTGTACCAGCGGAAATGGATAAGGAATACACATGTGTTTCCAACAAAACTTGTTTACTTAAACTATGCTAATCATTACCTTAATATATACAAAAACATAGTTTTTTTCTTGTTTTTTTAATTTTTAAGAAGCTATTTATATCGAAAAATGATTTTAAATATACCAAAATTTATGATTTTTTATTCTCTACAAATAGACATCCATATTGATATACTTTTAAGATAAAATATTTTTTTTTTATATTTTCAGCTATCGTTATTCATAAATGAATAAAAATGCATCAGATTTTTGCTACAGTACATTCGTTATTCACTTATGAATAAAAATATATGATTAATTTTTTTTTACAGTTTAAGTATCATTTATACTACTTATTCATATATGAATAACAAATTAACTGTAACAAAAATCTGATAAATGTTTTATTCATATATGAATATAAAATATGACGACAACTAATACACGTTTTATTCATATATAAATATAATATATGATGAAAGATGATGTCAAAAATATATTTTAAGTAAGAAAACTTTATTGCGTGTCATATTCATATATGAACGGTACTTAAACTATAAAAAAAGTTACGCATACGTTTTATTCATAAGTGAATAACGAATATACTGTAATAAAAAATCTGATAGATTTTTTTATTCACTTATGAATAACGAGTGCTGAAACTCTAAAAAAATAAATTTTTTATTTTATCTTAAAAGTATATCAATATGGATGTCTATTTATAGAGAATAAAAAATTATGAATTTCGATATATTTAAAATAATTTTTCAATAATAATGGCTTTCTAAAAATAAAAAAAACAAAAAAAAATATGTTTTTGTGTATATTAAGGTAATGATTAGCATAGTTTAAGGAAACATGTTTGGTTGGAAAACACATGTTTATCCGTTATTCATTTCCGACGGTACGCCTAAGTATTTTGCGGCAAAATAAATGTGTGGCTGAGAATGATTACCACATTCTCAACCTTTTTTTTTCTCGATTGAACCATATATATATATATATATATATATATATATATATATATATATATATATATATATATATATATATATAGTCCAACCAAAACAAATATTTTAATAATTTGGTATATTATAATTTTCTCTCTCCTAAAGCAAACTCTCCTCTCCAATAAAACCCCCCACCGAAAGCCTTTCTCACTTACGCTACATTTGCATGCTTCTCTGCCTTCTCATTTTCTCTCTCAACACACAATACTTATTATTACTTTGCAAGCTGAATCAAAGGGAGAACACGAAGAAAAAGCTTTGAAATAGAGTATTCATGGCTGTTGAGGCAAGTCAGCATAGTCTTTACCATCCTCAAATGATGATAACTAACGCCATTGATAATCAAGGAAACGGTATTAATGGCCCTTTAGGTTACGGAATTGGTGGTCATCCTTTCCCCACAACGACCACTGCGATGTTCTGCTCTGGTTTTACCGATTCGATGAACCCTCTTCCGGCGAATACTGCTAATCTGAAATCCGAGAGTGGCCTCACGTGCAGTCTTCCTGTAATTTCTAGAAAGCGAACTCGGGATTCTTCTGATATCAATACCTTGTTTTCCTTCGTTAACAGTCACAACATGAATCGCAATCAAATGGAGAGTTGTGGAGCCTATACGTTTCTCGGAGAGGACATCTCTTTACAGATCCAACAACAGCAATTAGAGATCGATCAATTCGTCGCTCATCATGTAATAATCCTAATTATCTCATTCGGTTTTAATTTCTAAGTGTTTTTGTTCGAAATTGTTTGCTAAATTGTTGATTTTCGCAGACGGAAAAAGTGAGACTCGATATCGAAGAGAGACGAAAGAGAAATTCAAGGAGATTAATAGCAGCAGTAGAGGAAGGAATCTCGAAGAGACTAAGAGCAAAAGAAGAAGAAATCGTGAAGATCTCGAAATTAAATTGGGCATTGGAAGAGAAAGTGAAATCCCTATGTGTAGAGAATCAAATCTGGAGAGAATTAGCTCAAACCAACGAAGCAACAGCAAACGCATTACGTAGCAACTTGAAACAAGTCCTCGAACAAGTCGTCCATGACGATTTCCGCCACCGTAGCACGGCGGCGTGTGTAGACGACGCCGAAGACGCACAATCATGCTGCGAAAGCAACAACGAAGAACAACAACAACAACGAATCGGTCATCATCATGATAATAATCATAACAACATGAATGATGATTGTAGCAGTAGCAACAACAACAGATCGTGCAAGAAATGTGGTCAGGAAGAATCATGCGTGTTGCTTCTTCCTTGCAGGCATCTCTGTCTTTGCACAGTATGTGCTTCCTCTGTTAACATTTGTCCTGTTTGTAAATCCACAAAGAACATCAGTGTTCATGTGAACTTGTCCTGATAATTAAACTTTTTTTTTTCTTTTCTTCAATTCAATATTACAATGACAAATAGTTTCAAGAAAACTAACAAATTGTAGCCATTTTTGTTGTTCAATGTTTCAATAGTGTTAATCGAATGAGCAAATATGTTTATTTTATTATTATTATTATAATTATTATGAGATTAAATTCTGATATGATTAAAGGAGATAGGGATAATAGAGGGGTAATGGGAAGATAGGTGTGGTGATGTCAACGTGGGAACAGGAAAGTGCAAAGGTGCAGTGGAAGCCTCCCAAATGTCCGTATTTGACCCACTCCCATTTTATTGTTCTTTTTCACTTTTTTCTTTTAACGTTTATAATATCAAGAATTATAAAAAGGACTTATTAAAGTTCGTGTATAATTTGATTGACCCAATTTAAAAATTAACAAACATTTTATTATCATACAGTATAAACTATAGAAAAATGATATTTTTATTTAAATAAAATAGCATGGAATTTACCAACTCTTTAAGTTTTTCAGTTGATTTTGGCATTTGTATTTATCCAAAATGAATAAGAAAGATAGAAAAAAATATATATTTAATTTCTCTTTGTTTTAATTTAGGAGGTGTCTTTCTTTTTTTATTATTAACTTATTTACAAGTTAAATTCAACAACAATATTGGTGTGGATTTGGATGAAAATTAGGTAAATAATTGTTGTCTTAACCAATTATTCTAGATTTTCTGACTTGACCCCTTAAGTTAGAATATCCATGTTGAATAAAAAACAAGACATCATTTATATCTATTTAGATTAAATATTTAACTCAGTAAAAGAAAAAAAAACTTTATCTAAGATTGACATGCATTTGTCATTGTGACCACTTGTTTTTTTATTTATTTTAGAGGGGGTATTGTTATAAATTATAATATGAGAAATGAAAAAATGGGTAGGAATAATGTAGGCGTTGATAATAATTAAAATTAAAAAAGAAAGGGAGGTTGCATTTACTTTAATGTTATCCCTTTGGGAGAAAAAAAACAAATGTATATAAAGAGGCGTGAAGCATCTCTTTGACATTGGAAAACGATAGGGGGCAAAGTAAAATACAAGCCAAATTTATGAAGTAGACACGTTCATCGTTTCGTTTTTTCCTCAAACCTCTTTTCAAGGCATTATTTGTGGTTATTCAAAGTTGAATAGATACGTTGGATATGTTTGGAATGTAATTTTAACTTTTTAAAGAGTTAATTTTTAGTGTTCACATGACAAAATTCTTGATTTGATTTCGAAAAAAAAAAATCATTTTAATAGTTTTGAGAAAAGCAAGAGTTTCTAATAAGGGGTTGTATGAGTTTTTTATTCAAAGTGTTTATTAGTTTGTTTATTGATGAACCTATACTAATACACTCTAGTGTCTCTGGTGTAGTATGGATTATCCCTCAAATTTTCTAACATAATGTAATTTTTTGGTATATTTTGTAATTTTATTTCGTGCAAACCTTAAAAAAATTATGCAACATGTGAGTTTTTGTTCTAAGTGTGTTTATGTGTTTGTTGAGATTTGATACTATCAAGTATCAATAAATACTTATTTTTAACATGAGAAATCAAATATCCTTTTATCTTTAGTTTTTATTTTTCTTTTTATTCAATGGACTAAGACAAATATCAAAATCAATAGAAAGTTAGTGAGTTTTATATGACATTGTTTTATGACTAAGAAGATAGATATAAAGAAAATGTAGTTTTTAACATTATTTTAATACCACATAGGTTAAATAAATATTTTAAATTTAATACTCTTTCCGTCCCAAAATTATTATACATAGACACAAAATACAGAGATTAATAAAACATTAATTAAAACTAATTTTATTAAATTAAATGACAGTTGTACTTTTTGTTGCATTTAATTTCATTGTAGTTGTATTTAATTCTATGGTAATTTAATTAATAATAATGGGTATTTTAGTAAAAATATATTTATTTTTAGAAATAAATTATTATTTTGAAGCAAAATAAAAAGGAAACATGAACTATTAAATAATAGGAGACGAAGAAAATAATATATTTTTAGAAGGACATTATATTTTTTATCTTTTTAAATAATTAAATATGAAAATCTCATTATATCTCTTATTGACCGTCTCCTAGCGGTTAACGTCTCGTTTTTCGGCCAACATTTATGTGTAATAGAATAATAGAAAGAATCACAAAAAAATAATAAAAAAATAAGGTACATACTTATTAATTTTGGCATGTAATAATATTAGTATATAGATGTAATAGGTGGGGCCCAAAAAGACGGATTATAAACGCCAAAGTAGACATTTAATGGGAAAGAGACATTAAAATAATGAAGAGGGAAGGGATCCTTAAAAGTAGGTTTTTTCTTCTGTAAATTGGGTCCCACAACCATCTGTCGCTTTATGGCCGGCATCCCACTCCTTTAACCTATGTTCCATTTATATTTTAATTAGTGGTCCCTTGGTCTATCTACATTTTTCATTATAGGTCATTTTTTAAATATTTATTACACTATTAGTCCTTCATGTCAAACTCATTGCCCAAACAGTCATTTGACACCAAAAACTCATGTCACATTGTGTTCGCTAATTAAGTTTGGTTACGGCCAATTATTGAGTAATCTATGTTGTATTTATCTGACAAAAAAAAAAGACTTCTAATATTGTAAGAAGCATTCTTCGTCGAATGGTGTTTGCTAATTAAGAATAATTGGGTGGTATTAAAACATCATCATATAATGTGAAAAAACCTAAAATTATTAACAACTTGTATCTAAAATTTGTGACTATTAAAATCTCTATTTATTTCAATTAATACAAAAATAAAACCTCTAATTATTTCAACTATTACGACAAAACTTTAAGTTTTTATTCCACTAATAACCCTTGATGTCAATATCATTTCCCAAATAGTCATTTGGCACCAAAAACTCATGTCAAATGGTGTTTGCTAAAATTAATTGCAACCAATAATTGAACAATCTATGTTGTATTTATATGAAAAATATAAAATTTCACATCTCTTTTATTCGTACATGATGTTGATAAAAAAATTCTTGTCAAATAGTGTTTGCTAATTAAGATTAATTGCGACCAATAATTGAGTAATATATTTTGTATTTATCCAACAAAACGAAATGTTTTTATCTTTTATATTCACATGGGATGCTAGCAATAACGAATATGACAAATGTAAAAGAAAAGATAGCTTATTATGAACTACAAAACAGAAGAATTACTATATTAATTTTGGGTCTATTAAAACACCATCGTATAACGTAAAAAAAAAAAAAAAAAAAAAAAAAAAAAAAAAAAACCTCAAATTATTTACTTTTATTTTAAATTTGTGAAAACCTCCCGTTATTTCAAGTAATACGAAAAAAGTTTATATTAAATGTTTTTAATAATTTGAGACCCAATTAATATGAAAAAACCTCTAATTATTTCGATTATTATGAAAAACTCTTAAGTTTTTATTCCAACAATAGTCATTGATGTCAAAATAATTTCCTAAATAGTAACTTTGCACAAAAAACTCATGTCAGATGGTGTTTGCTAATTAAGATTAGCTGCGATCAATAACTGAGTAGTCTTATATTGTATTTATCTGAACAAAAAAAATTACTCATGTCTTATATTTGTATATGTTTCTGGCAAAAAAAAAAAAAGAACTCTTGTCAAATGATGTTTGCTAATTAAGATTAATTGCGACCAAAAATTAAGTGATATATAATGTGTATATCTAACAAGAAGAAGATTTTTCATTTCTTATATTCATATAGGATGCTGGCAATAATGAATTCAACAAAATGACAAATGTCATAAAAAAAAAGTACATAGCTTATTATGAGCTACTAAACGGAAGAATTACTATATTAATTTTGGGTCTATCAAAACAGTATAAAAAATAATAATAAAAAAACCCTCATATTGTTAAAGCCTTTTATTTAAAAAAGAAAAATTGACTATCAAAGCATGTAAATCTTTCAGTTAAGAAAGCACAACATATTATAGATATGTTATTAAAAAAAACACATCTATAATATACATTATATTGGGGAAAACCCTATATATTAAATGTTTCAATAATAAGAGGGTTTACATGAACATAAAATTATTATATTAGATTTTTGGTTGTTGACTTGTAATAAATTGTATTTTATGATATTTGCCCTAAATAATTTAAACTTATTATAAACATACCTTTATATTTATCTTTATCGAGCCGACTCATTACAAATAAACTATAATTTCTTGAAAAAGAAAGGAATACAGATCTTTAACGGAATTTCTTATGTTATATCATTTAAACATTCTTTCTTCCATAACGTTGTTTGACAAATTATGGCATTGAATGAGATGTCAAAGGATTAGGCCAAAGAAAAACCAAATACAGACGTATTTTATCTTTGGTTGAAGAAAACTTCAAAGCAACCAAGGGCCGAAATTCCAATGATAAATAATAAAATAACGTTTAATGTATCAGAAGATACTTGTAAAGAGTTCATATCTTATTAAATATTATACACTAATTAGTACTTACAATATAAATTCAAAACTTAGTAAGGTTAAAGTCAATATATTCTTTATTAATCATTTAAAAATGTTAGTTAACACCCAAATCATATGTAATCTTTAAAATAGATCCATCAGGACTATACATATTTATTGATTTGTAAGCATATGTCAATGAATACAATCAAATACATGATACAAGTTTTCTATTCGGACGTGCCTTTCCAAGTGTGGTAAACAATTAAATATACAAGTCTAATTCATGTGGACAATGCACATGAGACATGAATATAGAATACATTACGTAATAAAAACTATAAAACTCTTCAACCATCTCCATCTCCATCTCTAAATATAAATATAAATATAAACAATTGAATTATTTATTTCTAAATTTTTAATTGCCAACCAACCATTTTACAAAACCTAACTCCAAATGTGTTATCTTGATACAATATTTTAGTTTGATTAAATTATTACGACATAAGTACATTCCATAAAATAAAATAAAATAGAAATGATGCAAGAAGTAGGCAGTCTCTGTCAAATAGTAAAAATAATGCTTTCATAAATGACATCCGATATAAAAAATAAAATCAATAAATAGATAAAAATTTGTATAGTTAACCTATCCATACCGACTGATCTCCTGCAATATAAAAACATCAGTTAGAAAGAAAAGCGGTACTATATTATTAAACGAAAAAAAAATAGTATAAACAATAAAGTTTGATGTAAAAAAGCAAAGGTAAGCAATGTGATTACTATGAAGATACACAAAAGTAAAAGCAGATAATAAAAATAAAATTTCTCGCCATTCCAAAAAAAAATAATAAAAATAAAATAAAAAGCGGATATTGATGCATATTGATGTGGTGGCATAGGGACAACAAACCAAAACAAATAGAACTTATTAAATTATTGTATGTATATCATGATTTTAAATCACTACATGCTACTTAAATTATTAAATTATTGTATTTACAAAACTAATAGGAAACTAATCAAATTGAATTATTTTATAATTAAATAGTTTATACGTAATTCAAAATTGGGTGGTGCAATCCACATTGGAAACCCCATCTCCCATCACCATCTAAAATTTGTCAAAATCATCACGTCTTCTTTTACACTTTAAATACCACACACACACACATACATATAGCTTTTAAATATATGCGTGCCGAATAAAGTCAATCCCATTGATCCAAAACTTGTTGAGATATTAAATTAACATAATAATAATAAAAACACCCCACCCCACCTCATGTACCCATTAAATATTCATCAATCTCTCTCCTGTAGATGATACATATGGGTCATGAATTTGTATATATTCATTCTTTTTTATTTATTTAATTGATTAATTGAAATGGGAGGGGAGGTGTTTGAATAATATCACATGAATCCATATTGGGGCATCTTACAGACCACGCACTCCCTCATCAATATGCCGGTCGAAGAGGACAGTGACACACTGCCCTATGGACTGATGGGTGGAGAATGCATTTATACCCATGCCTATGTTTACTTTCAATCTTTCTTCTTTATTATTATTTTGTAAAAAAATTATCCCATAATAATAAAGGCTATATCTATTTTAATCAGTATAGTGGATTAAGTATTTATTTAAGTATGGACAAAATGGTTTAATTTGTTAAGCCAAAAAATTATAAAGAAACTAATATTTTATTTATTTGTTTTTTCTCAATTCCTTTCATTTGCATGTTAAAATTGATGAATATTTCTACATTGTGAAATTTGTTTTTTCAATATAAGATAAAATGGTTATTTACTTTTATTCAAACTGAGTATAAAAGAAACAAACTTTATGTATATAACATTTTATCTAAATATTTATCATTATTTATAATACATTTATTAATGCGTTACTTAATACTAAAAAAAATCTCAGAACTAAGTATTAGCAACCTGATTGGATCGAGAAATCGATCGGTTAACAAAGCAAGTATCTTAAGACTATAATCATACCAAATCCTTATACTATTATTGTCATATTCGATTCATATGTGATATTATGTTGGTGTTTTTGATGTCACCGGTCATCAATGGCGTAGCCATATAGAGGCAAAGGTGGGCCTTGGCCTACCCCACAAAAACTTAAGTTTATATATATATATATATATATATATATTAAATAAAATGAATTAAGGTTGTGATATGATTCATCCCATTCAAAACTTCATATTTCATATCCCGTTCATATTTTAAAGATTATTTGGCCTACTCTAAACTAAAATCCTAGCTACGCCACTGCCGGTCATTTAGTGAAATTGGAATTAACACATATCAATGAGAACTTAAACTATGATATAATATAAGTTAAATGGTATTGAATACACATTTGTATATAAGACAAGAATGATCCTGGAAACAACTAATAACAAGGCGTCAAAGGGTGTGCTTCAAGTGGTTGAATGTGGTGAAAAAACATGATCATGGCGAATGATCATTGAAGAAAGAACCATATATTAGGTATGCTCGGTGGCAAATCATGTTGCCTGAAAACCAAGCTGCCTGTGGTAGGTCGGGCTGTAGGGACAAGTTTTTTTCAACCGCTAAATATTTACGTTGATCTTATTCATGTCTTGGATAGATGAGTGTACGTATTCATACTTTATCATTTTTTGGACTCTTACGAATTCTAACAATCTATATACTCTCTAATAACGTTATTTATGTTTTATGCCTAAAACTTAAAGTGTTCTTTAAAAATTATCTTATATTGAATTTCTGGTAACCTGGAGAAATATAAATATAGAAAGTAAACATACATGATTACTGAGATTTCCATATTCATTTATCATCACTACCTTTTTCACAACCCTTGCCCTAAGATATTATTCCAAACCCTAAAATATCATCACGGAACCAAATGAGTTTCTATGCATTCAAGTTTTGAAAATATTAAAATCAAATCAAGTCTCCTTTTCACGAGAAGTGAATGTGAAGCATAGGGAAGGGAAGGGGGCCCAGAGGAAAAGATGGAAAAAGAAAACCGAAGAGTATAAATCTTATGTGAAAGGGTGAATCATCTAATGTGGAATAAGTATTCCATCAACATCATCAATGTGTAGTAGGTTTTCATATAAGTTTTCAATTGTCCTTGTGGTGGTTTTTTGAAAAAGCAAGAATAGTACAGTACTACTAGTAGTATTATTGAAATTGACACAACATTTAATTGACCTTTTCAAGAATACCCCACTAAAAAGACAAAACACCCATCATTTTATGTTCAACCATCATTAATATTTTCCCAGTCAAGTCACCATTCTCCATATTCAAGCCAAGATGGCTTTGTTTTGCTGTTATTGTTATTATTATTATAATAAATTATAAGGGTATTTATTCCCATAGCAGACTTAGGTGTTGTGGGTCATCCACATTCTATACACCTCTTTTGATTTGATATTTCACCTGAAAAATATTAGCCCATCAACCTTGACTCTTACCATCAATCACACCCACCTATGCTTCCTTCTCTTTTACCCAAATTTTCATTAGAATAACCAATATTTATTTTACTTTTAATCTCCACTAATATAAACAAATTGAGAAGAACATTATCACAAAATCACTATCTTTTAACAACTATAAATAAGGCATTTGTAAATAGATTTTTGTGAATTATATCTAATTTAACAAAAAATTATGAAGGATTAACAATTAAAACTTTTCATTTGTCATTTATAGAAACACATCATATTTGGTAAAATGATAATATTTTATCAAAATAAACGATAATAATCACACTCACAAAGACACAATGTTTAACGTGATTCGTTTAATGTATATTACATCCACATAGCAGCAGAGGGTTTTCTTATTCATAAGTTCGAAAACAGTAGAGTAGTATAATTGAAACACAGGGTATCAGCCGATATATATAGACAAAATAAAAACATGAACCATTTTATAAAATACAACTATTTTTTGATATATTTGAAAAATATGGTCATTTCTTGTTAGTATTTCTTTTTGTTTGGTATTTTAGTGAATAGTTTTTTTTACATGTTATTGTTTTTTTGTTACTTGTAATACTTTATCATTTTTGTTCAAAAAGTTCATTTAGTTCATTTTGAATCTTGGTAAACTCCATTTTAAAATGCTTAAATCCAAATGATCATAACTAAATCACAATGATAACATGTATTGTGACTTTATTTGAAGCAATGGACATCTTAATATTAATCTATAGTCATAAACAAGTGGCTGAATGAATTAAGGGTGATACTTTTTGAAAGTATAATAATTAAATATGCACATTAAAAAGTACAACAACTTTGATAACATAAATAAAAAAAGTATGTTGCTATATTTTTATATAGTTAAGTATAACAAAACTCTAATGACATCTCACGCGGTTTGCTTTCTAGTTGATCCCCAAGAAACCTCCTATCAATTTCCTATTAATAATCACACGAAAAGAAGATAGTAATGATTTGTTTTATGTAGATAATGGGAAAGAAAGTTTAATCAAGAAAACACAATTGCACATGGCATCATAACAAGAAAACAAGAGGGAACATGAGAGATTAAAAGCCAAGCTATCAAAGGTTGGCCAACAAGTGTTAATTAAAGATATTAAATTGAATAATACTACACACAAAGCACATTGGAGAGAGAGAGAGAGAGAGAGAGAGAGAGAGAGAGAGAGAGAGAGAGAGAGAGAGAGAGAGAGAGAGAGGCTATTCATATTATATAAAGAAAAGAAAAGAAAAGAAAAAAAGAAAGACAGAAGCAAGTGGGGAGAGATCTTCCACATATCAATCGTATCTTAACAAAACAAACCAAAAGACACATAAGCAAAAAGAGAGTACATTATGGTAAACCAATAGTATCTCTAACACTTTGAGAAAAGATAAAATAAATGTGTTATGTGTGTCTTCAATAATACAATAGTACTTCCCACTCTCCTAGAAAAAAAATAGAAATAAATTCTTTTTTGGCATATAGCTTTCAATTCACACCTAATCTTCTAACATCTGTATTTTTATATATCATATTTGAGAAATCTGATACACTTTAGTGTTCATATCAGATTGGACATGTACTTTGGTATATAATTATAAATTAGGAATACATTGCTGTCGAGAATTAATTACTTAATTGACAAATGATAACGAGATACGCAATTTTAAAATTGTATTGTGGATACTTGAACTTCAAAAATCAAGTAATATATTGTTGGTGATTTTAGTGTCATCATGTCATTTTAAGTAACTGGAACTAACATGTGAGCTAAGGGGCTTCATGATCTGTACTCTAATATATGTACGGGGTTGTGCGGAGTGCACGCATGTATAAGATCGAATCAGAAGCCGGTTCGACGACTAGTCGGGGGTCCGGGGGCAGCGCCCCCGGGTCCGGGGTTTCCAAAGGGGCAGCGCCCCTAGCGGGGTCCAAGGGGCAGAGCCCCTGGCTGGCCCAAAACCTCACCGAATTTTGCATGTGGGAACATAATGGAAAACTCAATTTCTTGAGGGTGATTATGGTAAAACTAACGAAACTCGTTAGTTTTGGTAACCCTAATCCGGATTAATATTACTTGCTTCCAAAGCAACTAATGACGGCCCAACCCTAATAAAACCCTAATTGTGTTTAATATATAAACAACTCTTCCTTTCCAGAAGGGGGTGACGTTCTTGAGCTCTCGTTTTTCATCACACATTCACAGAACCCTTTAGCATATTGGCTTACGTTTTTTGTGCCTAGAAACGTAAGTGTCCACTTGGATTATCCTAGGCTGAATTTCTTGTAACTCAGACATAGGGTAGAAATATCAGTTCGGAAAGTGATATCACGATCCAAGTTGGTATCCAGATCTCCACTACAAACCCTAACCTAACCAACATATATGTGATTTTGGTAATTTTGAGTGGAAAGTAAATATTTTCATCCGATCATTTTGACCATTTTGACCTGACCAGATCATATCACCAGTGTCCACAACAGGAAAAATATTTGGATCCATAGTCATGATGTATGGTAGTATTTTGTTAGTCACTTACACATTGTTGTTGTTGACATTACTATGGACATATACTACATGTGCAAGTACATGTACGAAAAATAAATGCAAGAAAAAGGGCACATTCATAATTACTACATAGTCCTGTTACAATATAATATAGAAATATGTATCGGGTATTACTACATATTCCTTATGTTTTATTTTGTTTATCGTATGTCCCTAATGCTATTATTTTTCAACTCTACTAAAGAACCAAATGGTTAACAGATATCATTTCTAAACCCATTTTAAGTGGTTTGGAGATATATATAACCTAATTTGCTACACTACTACTAGCTGATGCTTACTTTTTTGTTTTCCACTCATTTAAATAGTGCACATAAGAACAAAAACATGTATGTGAATTGTGAAGTAATGTTGCAATCAAAGCACATGCACTTTTCAAACAAAAGCAAGCACTTGAATACCAAACATTAGTCATATGCAACAACAGTGGTTTGCTTTAGTGGCAATGCATCATCATCATCATCATGTACCTAATGGTGGATCCTTAACAAATCATGACAAATGACACCATCTATTCTATACATAGTTTTTTTACGATGATATATTATTTATACCCTTTTAGTCCAAATAATATTATGTGTCAGTGTTAAGCACTCAAAGGGCTCTTTAGTCTTTAATCTTTAATCTTTATGGTCCACTGTGATGAGAAACAGGAAAAAGAGTTGTTGATTCAGTGATGTCTAATAGGGTCCATTGATCACTAAGATCGCTATCATAAATTTAAGAATCACACATTTATAAGTAATATATACAATAAGTGGTCCATCTTTTATCGCATCAAAATTACAGCAAAATTGACTCAGAACCACCAACAAGTATGCATAATGGCCAAACAAATGACAGTGGGGCACCTTTTTTGTCTATATTCTCACATGGGAATCATTCCCAATTAGGTATAAGATCCCCACAAACTTTAAGAGTTTCAACTGAATAGTCATGAAATCTCACTACCTCTTTCAAAAAAAAAAAGGCAAAAAAGAAAGAAAATTGATAGGTGATTTTTCCCCACTATGAGAAAAAAGAGTTAGGAAATTTGGTAGATAAAATGATATAGTGTCATGCCTAGACTTTTGTCAGAAGTTCCCATTGCTTTGCAGATTTTACTTACACCCACATACCACTTAATAAGTGGTGGAAAGATGTTTAAAAAGTAGATTATGTACTATTGTCTATTGGTGTGGTGGTTTGTGATTTCAAAAGGTTTGAAAATTATTTTTTATAAGATAGAACATTATCGTTTTATCCATCAGGTGTTGAATGGGTTGATTTATCTTGGCCCATTTGATTTCATTTCTTTATTTTAATCTTTCCACGATTTGGCGGATATAATGCAACTTGAAAAAATAATTAAAATCTTAGAAATATAGAAATATATACATGTATGGTTGTTGGTTTTCGACTTAATCCGGACATAATGACTTAATTGGTTCAAAAAAAAAAAAACTTGTGTATTAAGACACTAACCTTTCTTTTTTCCTCCCAACACCTCTCACAAAGTTTACATATTTTCCGCTTTTTTTTGGAATATAATGGTAAAATAAATCATTCAGTCTAATTTTGGTTATTCAGTTTATATAAATAAACATCATTACTCATTCAACCACTTAACGGAAAAATAAAATGACGTTTGAAGATAAGTTAACTTTGTTAAGAGGATCAAATATTGTTGCAAATAATTGAAGTGGGATAAGTTTGCAAAAAGTACAATGATTTTTAATTTTTCACCTATAATTTTCTCAATGAAATCAGATTTGCATAGCAATGGGCCACCAAAGGAGATAAATTGAAACCATAAATTATGAGTATGTATGCATGTGTATTATTTAGGGTCTGCATGCTTCCAGTCATGGCCTATCTTATGGCCCCCTAGGTAAAGGACACAAGGCAGGACTCAAATGTTTGCTGCAGGGTGGCCCACCACAAGTTAAGTGGTCGACTCAACCTACTTCTGTGAGTATCAATTACTTACTGTCCTCTCTGCCAAGATACATTCAATCATTCAATAATAACATAGTCCTCTCAACAAGCTTTAGGCTTATTTATTTATTTACTATCTTGCCATTTCTAGCAATGCTTGTTTTTAGGTCACAAAATCTACTAAGGTTGATAGACAAATCTCTCTCTCTCTCTCTCTCGAATGACATAGACGAAACATGGTGACAAATCAAATCACATTCGAGCTCAAGTGCCATGTGTATAAACTTATGCCACGAAAAATACTTTTAATGTTCTTAGTAATGCATCTAAACAAAATGTAACGATGTCAACTATGTTCGAGCGTGCAAACGAAACCGGTTCCAAGTTTGTATCTGAATAAGAGATGCGGGTTTAAAGAAGTAAAAATTTATACTAAATGTCAAACGTCTTTTGACCAAAATTCATTTTTGAGTTGTGGAGTATGAACTCCAAAACAACAACGGGTGTCTAAGGGCACATCATCAATAAAAAGTACTACGAAATAACATAGACATAGCATGATTACTATGTGAACGACATAAACTCTTGTATTTTTTCTCTTACCTTTGAATTTATTTTTGATTTTAATAAGGACTTGAGTCAACCCCAAGAACCCTTCCTACAATTCGAGTTACAGGAGAAACTCCAAAAACTTCCGGTAATTTATTAATTCCATCCTCAAAAAACTAAAACAAGCTATGGAGCACTTTAAATAGTGTCGTGCTAACAATTTGAAACGAATTCAAAACCTGATAACTACTTATCCTAATCAAATGTATTTAGATTTATCCTAAAAAACTCTTTAATTAAAATCTCTTTAATTCTTGTATCCTTATCTCCTCCAGTAGACCTTGTCAAAACGTCGGGACATAACATTACTCTCTCCCAAACCAAAACCTTGTCCACAAGGTTGAAATCGGGAAACTATTTATCCAATGTTTCCAAATGCTCCCACGTGGCTTCATACTCAGGTAAATCTTTCCAACGAATCAGCACCTCTTTCCCAGCCACCCCTTCGCGTACTCCCTCCACCTGTCTTGGTTGAAGCAAGACTTCCATATCCTCTATTAACGTAGTTGGCAAACTCATTGTGGCTATACGATCCCCAATAACTTTCCTTAATTGCGAGACATGAAAAACATTATGTGTCACAACTAGCATTTCTGGCTAGGAAATTCTGTCTATGTATAATTAACCTTGACGTATCTTGTAACTCCAAGTCCATGTTATGCATGTTATTCAATTCAAAAACAACTATTCAAATCAAAACTCACTTGTGAAGCCCAAAACCTAATTCGATACATTTCATACACTCTACTTTGGGGTTGTAGCCCTAATTTCCTAGTTCAAACATCTTTTGGGCCAGGAATCATTTATTGGGCCTAATGGGCCAATAAACCCACAACTTGATTATTTTGGGCTAAGAAACCTCATTTGGGCCCTAGTTGGACCCACATTCATTAAACTACAACATTTTGGGCCATAAGACTTTTCATGGGCCTTATTTGGCCTAAAACCACATAATTGATGGTAATGGGCCGAAAACCCATACATTTTTATCATTTTGGGCCGTAGACACACATGTGGGCCCAATGGGCCGAAAAATTCCTTATTGGACTTTATATTTTCGGTTATATTCAATACTAGCCCAACATCAAAATTTCTTTCATCATCTCTCCAATTCTCGGCCCACATATATAAAAAAAAAAAGATAATATGTGATTAATTTGGAACTTGACACCTCATTAATACCTAGATGTTATTTATGCTATTAGTATTACATATATCTAAGCTAGATCCTTAATCCTTCATGTAATAACCCAATTCAACCTCTCTCTTCTTCTTCTTCTTATCCTCGGTCGAAGATCCCACCACCACCCTCACTTTATCCACATTTCAAACACTAAGTTCTCTCTAATCTACAAGAACTATCTCATCCTTCCACTTCCAAAATTCGTGTGTGCTTGTGTGTGTGTTCAAGAATACTTCATCAAAGTTCACTCATTCTTTCTATTCAAGGTGATTTATTTCATTTTATACTAGATCAATCCTCATGAACACATGTTTTCATGAACATGCTCTTAGAACTTCCTAGAATTCGAAAGCTTAGCTCAAGGAACACTCCAAGGCCGAAAACTCCTTCAATGTTCTCACCAAAACCGATCCATCAACCAAAGTGAGTTCATACCCCTTGTTTTCGGTTTTATATTGTTTTTGGGGGGAGGATACAAGTTGCTTTGTGTTAGATCTATGTGTTTATGCATGTTTATGTGTGTTTTTTATGCTATATGTGGTGATTATATGATGAAACTTCATAAATCTCGAAAACTCTACCAAAACTTGGTGATGTTTGTAAACTAACACACATTATACAACTTACTATGAAGTGAAAGGAGTAAACATGTTGTGGAACACTAGAAAACTAAACAAAACCGTTTAAGGGGCCATTTTTGACAAATAAACAAAAAGGTGAAGCCTTTAGGACCCTCACGGTTTTTCAAGGACCAAAAGAGTCATTTTTATATAAAACTGGGTCTTAAAGGTATTTATGGTTTTAAAAGGGCCAAAAGTGTTAATTTTCACAAAATGGGCTTAAATTTGGGCCTTCACGGTTTCATGGGCTTAAATTGTAACTTTTTAACTTTTGTGGATTAAATTGTCATTTAAATAAATTTGAGCCAAAAATGTAAATTTCGGTTAAAAAGGGCTGAAAATGTCAATCTTTTTAAAGTAGGGCCGAAAAGGTAAATTTCTATACATTTGGGTCGCAATTATCAATTTTCATCAAAATTGGGCCAAAAATGTAAATTCCAACAAAAGTGGGCTAAAAATGTTATTTTATTTAAAAAAAGCCTAAAATGTAAACTTTTGGTCTTAATGGACCTAAAGTGTCATTTTTACCAAAAATGTGCCTTAATTGTAAATTTCCGGCCTAATGGGCCAAAAATGTCATCATTACAAAAAGTGGGTCTTTTATGTCATTTTGGTAAACAATTGAGCTAAAACAAACAACGTAATAACAAACGGACTAAATACGTCATTTTTATTTTTATTGGGCCTGGAATATACCTTACATGTTTACTGGGCCTTAGTGGTTCATTTACATGCTTATTGGGCCTGAGATATACATTACATGTTTATTGGGCTTTGTGGTCCATTTACATGCTTATTGTGCCTTAGTGGTCCATTTACATGCTTATTGGGTCTGGGATATACATTACATGTTTATTGGGCCTTGTGGTCTGTAACACCTGTTTCGAGTATCAGTTAGAAAGTACCATTTGGGGGAAATGTTATGTATGGACTCGGCGAGTTGGGAGTCCAACTCGTTGAGTAGGGTCGAGGCATTTTGGACACGGGTCGGAAGAGACTCGGCGAGTCGGAAGGCCGCCTCGGCGAGTCAGGGTTGTTTAAGGAAAACCCCAATTTTAGGGTTTGCCCCCTATATAAACATCATTAACAGCCTCCATAGCCTCCCATTTGCACCCTAGAAGCTGTTCACGGCCGCAAACCCTCTCATGAGAGGAGTGAGAGCTTTAGTGAGATAAATTGGTGAATCTTGGTAAGGATTTCAAGTTGAAGGAAGAAGGAGCAAGGGAGCAACATCAGATCCAGCATCTACTTCGTTTTGGGCACTTTCTGAGGTATTAATTCGTCATCTTAAGCCTTGAAGTCTTAGATCTCCATTTGGATGATTATGGTCATTATTGGGGGAAAATGGGACCAAGTTTGGATCTGGACCTATCACAAGGATATGGTTCCAGATCTGGATCTTCTTAGGTCCTAAATGTCATAAAGTTGTCTTCTTGGTGCACCCTAATTCTTATTCATGCATTGGAACTTGTAAGAAGCTCGTTGATGTGGTTTTGGCATTATGAGACTTAGTATAAACATAAAGTTGGCAACTTTACGTGGTATTATCACTAGTAGAGGATAGATCTGAAGTTTGGGACCTTAAGTCCCATTGGAAAAGGCCGTAAACATAATGGACTAAGGGGACTCGGCGAGTCGTGCTAGGGACTCGGCGAGTCGAGAGTGTGCGGCCAAAGGTTTACGGCCAAAGGTTTACGGCCAAAGGTTCACGGTCAAGAGTGTACGGTTGGGAGTTTACACCCGTAAACATCAAGGAACTCGACGAATCTCTCGGGTGACTCGGCGAGTTGACGAGTTAAGCAAGGAACCCGACGAGTGGCTAATTGCACTCGACGAGTCAAGGTCAATATGGACTGTTGACCTTGACTACATACATAGACTTTGACCAGAGTTGGCCTGAGGGTATTTATGGGATTGTGTTAAGCTAATCACCTGATGATTATGGGCAGTTGAGATGGAGTAGCGTGTGGGATATGTCTGATTTCAGCTTATCAGTTCAGCAGTCGAGAGGTGAGTCTTCTCACCATACCCATGGGTCTAAGGCACCAAGGCCGGCCCATTATGTGATTATGTTATATGTGTTGGTCATTATGTGATTTGATATGATACGTGATTTGTTATGATATGTGATTGTGTGTTTTTGCATGGAAGACCCCGGGGGAGCCCGTGGCATTGGATATAAGACCATGTGGGGGTAGCCCATGGCATTCCTAGGTAAAGACCATGTGGGGGAGCCCATGACATTGGATGTAAGACCATGTGGGGTAGCCCATGGCAGTCCTAGGTAAAGAGCATGTGGGGTAGCCCATGACATTCTTACAGGTTTTATGTATGCATGGCTTATGTGATATATGTGTAGCTTTAATTAGCTAATTTTATGATAATTGGTATACTTGCTATGTAGAGGTGTGTGATATGTATGTATGCATGATATGCGGTGGAGATAGCCTTTGTGGCTGATGGTAGAGACAGCCTTTATGGCTGATGGTAGAGACAGCCTTTATGGCTGATGGTAGAGATAGCCTTGTGGCTGATGGTAGAGATAGCCCTTGTGGCTAACAGTAGAGATAACTTTTACAGCTAATACGATATGTGTTATGTGGATTGTGTGTGGGGGGTATGCTTTGGGGGACTCACTAAGCTTTGTGCTTACGGTTTACAGTTTTGGTTTCAGGTTTCATCGATATGGAAATGAAGGGCTCGGATTGATCGCAGTGCACACACCTATGATTACGCAATGAATGATTTTGGGACGAACTCTGATAAATGTTTTACTTAATGAGGATTTGACATGTTTGGAATAAATGGTAACAATGTTTTAGCTATAATAAAAATGAAATTTTTACCTCTGATTTTTGGGTCGTTACATGGTCCATTTACATGCTTATTGGGCCTGGGATATACATTACATATTTATTGGGCCTTTGTGGTCTATTTACATGCTTATTGGGCCTTGTAAACTTAAAACATACACGAAAACATTATTTACTACGTTACATAGTGTGATACAATATTCGCGTAAATTAGTTACGGTTCTTGTGAGACGCGTTCTTTCATTCGTACCTACCTAGTGTACAACCTTTAGTCATGTAGTTATAACCAGAGTCTCCTGGAGGGAGTGCGAGAGTTTGTGTATAGATCTATACGGGGTTGACAGCCCCGCACTTGAGTTGTTCGCTACAGCTAGACTAGGCCAGTCTAGGGTGACAAACGTCTTACCTTAAACAAGCGATGCCTGAAAACGTCACGACGGGCAGATCAGTCATATCAAGTATGGTTATAACGACTCACATAGAAGTTAACTCCACTGTAAAATTTACGGAATACATATACGTTTCTATAGTTACAATTCTATACAAACACCATTTTACGGTCTTTGGGTTTAATACCACAACACTTTTTCAAGCAGAAAAATATCGGATTTCTGGGGAAAACTTACATTACACATTACATTCTACTTACAATAGAAAACATAAAATTTTCTGGAATACTCTCTTTATACATTTTCAAAATGAAAAACACACATGCCTTAATACAAGATTTGATACAAAACGTCAAACCATTTATTTCTTTTACAGAAAATATCGGATTTTCTGGCATTTACAAAGTGATACAAACTTTTCATACAAATATGCTTATGAACTCACCAACATTATATATGTTGACCATTTTTAAAATAACTTGTATTCTCAGGAAATCGTTAAACAGGTTGGCCTTCAAGAACTCATGGATTTTGATGTATTTTTTTTGCTATCATCGTACACTTATATTTTGGGAATGTAATCTTGTAAACCAAAACACTGATGTAAACAATGACTGTTGTATTATTGTATGTGTGATGATGATGTTGTCGTGATTCAATTATATACACTGTGATGGTATTACAAGATGAAGTCACCCTAACCCCCGGACGTTTCCGCCGTTTCTTCGGTTCGGGGGTGTGACATTATGAATGCGAGACGTCTCAGGCAATTACAGCCTGTATGCAACTTGCCCAATTTTTTCTAACACACTGAAAGGCCCAAAGAAACGAGGTGCTAGTTTTTCATTTCGCCTTTTTTCCACTATCTGTTGTCGATATGGTTTGAGCTTCAGGTACACCCGATCGCCTACTTCAAAAATTAGCTCCCGCCTATGCTTATCTGCTTTCATTTTCAGACTGTTGAGCTTTCAATAAATACCCCCGCAATTCTTGGAGAATCCGGTCCCGCTCTTCCAAATACTAATCCACGGAACCCACCGGAGACCCATTTTTCCCATAATATAACAAGTGTGGGGGATCCCTTCCACATATAACCCGGAAAGGTGTTGTCTTTGTGGAAGTGTGAAAGGAAGTATTTTACTAGTATTCTGCCAAAGGCAGCCAAGACACCCATTTCTGAGGAGAATTTTCCACGAAACACCATAAGTACATCTCCAAGCAATGATTCACCACCTCGGCATCGTCATCCGTTTGACGATTGTACGTTGTTCTCCGCTTTAATGTTGCACCCTGCAATTTAAACAACTCCTTCCAAAACCGACTTAAAATTTTTTAATCCCGGTCCGACACAATCGATTCAGGAATTTCGTTAAGCCGAACAACTTCTTTAAGAAACACAATAGCCACCATGACTGCCGTATAAGGATGCTTAAGGGGTATAAAATGGGCTTACTAGCTTAGATGATCCTTAACGACAAAAATTACCGTATACCCTTCTGACCGAGGCAGCTTGAAGTCCATGGTAAGTTCAGACCACATTGTGTTAGGTAACTCCAAGGGTTGTAACAGGCCACCCAGTGTCATAGTTGAGTATTTATGTCGCTGACACACATCACATTCTGCCACCCTTCTAGCCAGCTCTCCTTTTATGCCCATCCAAAAAACCTCCCTCGCAAGTCGATGGTAGGTCTTCTGAACACCTGAGTGCCCTCCTACAGTGCTCGCATGGAACTCCTTAAACACAACCGGTATCCACGCTGAGTCACTTGGTAAAACCAATCGTCCATTAAACATCAATTTATTTCGCACCAAAGAATATGTGACATCCCCAAATTCACGGTCATTTTAAAAATTTTATTTATGCTTATTTGTAAATCAGAGTATTCATTTTAAGAATAATATTGCAGAATTTGCTCCCAGAAAACATGATAAATATTTTATCAAAGCATTTCCGAAGAAATATATTTTGTTTATATTAAGACTTTGAGATGTCATCGTCAATACAGAAACTTAAGCATAAACAGACCTTACATTCATTTACACTAGTGATTTTCATCCTCTTTAATCTCTCAGTGTAATGTAGCTTCGTATCGACACCTGTGATTGAAATAAACTAAGTGGGTCAGGTTGGGAAACCTGGTGGGTACATAGGGATTACAATCCCACAATGTTATATCATATATATGTTTTAGAACTCACAATATATATAATTTCACCTCATATAAACAATTTTACCCCACCCCTTCGATCCTCACGACGACACGATCTATACTCTCGGATCTAAAATTAACCTCTTTACCTAATCCATACTCCCGGATTCGGTATGTCTCATCCATGCTCTCGGATCAATAACTATGCCCATTTCATACTCTCGGACTAGGGACAACTGACTATGTCTAATCCATACTCTCGGATTAATGAAAAATAACTATGACCTCTCCATGCTCTCGGACTAAGGACAAATGACTATGTATAATCCATGCTCTCGGATCGATGACAAATTTTAAAGTTCTACCCTCCGTGTAAATCTCACTCATACTCATAAGAAGATACTACCCAATATTCCGCTTAATTAATTTAGGTTTACTCTGTATCTCAAATCATCATATATTATCATATATGCTCTTAACACGTATTTCAGACAATAACAAATATTTCACACACAAACATATATTTAATACTTTAATCAATACTTGTATTAAAATCATGTTCATGAAAGGGACTATGCACTCACTTGTTAAAGTGATGATCTCAAACTCGGGCAGCGCTTCGCTTCTAACAATTCTATTTTTCCTTCGACGAAACCTAGTATCATTACCGCTAGATTTTAGTCTAATATTTATTGCGACTATTTACGAGCGATGTTGTTTTATAAATGTTAGACAATACTTTTCAACCACTATGTACAGACAGGGGCTCGGTATGAAACACCGGAGGGCATGACCATTTTGGCATTATAGCACTTCTCAAATCCAACAACCCTATGCGACCCATCAAACCAGATTCCCCGTACCGCGAGTAGTTAAAAGATATTATAGATATTATATTTTATAATATATATGGTTTATAAGTTTATAATAACGATAATAAACATAAACATAAGCTATACTTAAAGTAGGGTAAGCATAACTTACTTATAAGAGGGTTTGGCTAGGAACCGGACTCTGCGGGGACAAAACTTCTGAGCCGAAAAGCCCTTCTTCTCGGAGCCTACTGGTGCTCTGAGACTCGCCTCTTAGCACTTGGGAAGTACTAAGGGTTGGGAGGGGTTTAGAGAGAAGTTAGAGAGAGAGAGAAAAAAAAAAGGTTAAGGTGTGAAGAATTGTTGAGAGTCTCGCATGCTATTTATAGGAGCTGGCCTGCGCAGTACGTTGGGCGTTCCTCGGAGCTACGTTGCGCGTGCAAGGGCTACGCTCTGCGTACGAGGGGGCACGTGTTGCGATCCGAAGCGAAGTCTGTGGGAAGCAAGCAAAGGCCGAGATTTGGCCACGTCACCCTCCTCGCAACAGCTCATTCCCGACTTCTAAATTTCGTAACTTTCGCATACGAGTTTCGTTTTCGACGTTCTTTATATCCACGCGTAGGTGGCGACGGACTCTACAACTTTCATTTAGAATCTGTTGGCTAATTTTGACTTTATTTTTAAAGTTATATTTTAACAGGCCTGGACAGGTAAAGTCCGTTAAAAATTCATAACTTTGTCATTTGACGTCCGTTTTCGTCTGTCTTTATATCGTTGAGTTCTTATTAACGAGATCTTCAGTTCTAGTTTAGATTGTGTCGGCTAAAAACCGGTCGATCTAAAATTCGAATTTCGGGTTGTGCACTACTATGTTAAATCTTATAAAAATCATAACTTCCTCATACGAAGTCAGATTTGGACGTTCTTTTTATGCACGCTCTCGGTTTAACGTATACTACGAATTTCGTTTAGATCGCTAAGGCTAAAAAGTATTTTATCGCAAACTCACTTTTTACGTCACACAGTGTCGTGCCGGTTTTGTCGCGAAACTTCGACAGGTCATAACTTCTTTGTTATAACTCGGATTTCAGCGTTCTTTATATGTACGGAACCCTTGTGACATATAATATAACTTAGTTAAGATTATTTATTCTAAATAATCTTCTATCAAAAAGTCATTTTGACGCTTATTGTCTCTAAATTGACTAGCTCGAATCTACGGGCGTTACAATTATCTCCCCCTTAGGATGATTACGTCCCGGAATCATCAACGAAACATAGCTTGTATAATGACTCCATACGTTATCTCTTCATCTTAGGTAATAACCATAACTTCTACGTTCCTTCGAATGAGTATTTAACTCTTGGACTTCTTGACTGCAGGCGATGCTCCATCTTGCACCCGCTCTTCATACTATGTTGGACTTTCAATCGTAACCTTAGAGTTACAAACTTTATCCTTATTGGAGACTCCTGCTCCTTCTTTAACATTCTTAAATTAAGTTAAGTTCTTTACTTCGATTACCGTAACAGACCATTGGGTCATGTTCTAATGACCTCTCATCGTATGATGCAACGCTTAGACTCAGGTCTCTTAGAGTCAAATTCCAGAATGGAATATACCTTCCTTCATTTTCTAATGTGATATAATCACATTCTAGCATGCAACACTTCTAGCTACAAGCTTATTGCTTTAACAACGATCGTGATACTTCTACTGATCGCTTCGATTATCTTTCATTTCGTTCTTCTGGCTTAAGTCAGATGCTACATCGATCTTGGTTCTCTGAACCACGTAACATACTTGTCTTAGTCGGACTCGATTTGATATGACCACTAGGATTGGAATAACAATCATCTTATTAGTTATTACCGAAACGATGATAACGACAGACATGAATCAAATAGAATCAATGACTAGCGCCTTGGTAACCTAGTGACTTTCCCTGATCCAAGTGCGAGTCATGTTCTTCCGGTAGTATAGGCCTCTACTGCCATTCACACCTACTCATACTCGTCCCAAGTATTGACTCGCAGTTTTCCAAGTCAACATACAAGAATTTCACATAGCCAATTAACACATCGGATAACATAACCAAGCTTTATATTATTTCTCGAAACGATTACATAGATGTTTAAGTTCACCCTACACTATGGCTATTATAATAGGCTACACCATATGATATCATCTATATGGCTACTTTATAGATCCTTACTCCTAACCCCTTGGGTTGTTACCTGCTCATCAAGGATCATCTTAAATGCTCTTGCCTTTGGCTTCGGCGGAACATTTTGCCTTGCAGCTTTGTTTTTCTTTGGGAAGTTCTTCGAAATATGCCCACCATCTCCACATTCGTAACACTTCCTGTTGTTGAATGTATAATCTCTGGAATAGTGACCGGTCCTCCCACACTTATAGTAAGTCACTTCTCCATCACATCTTCCGAAGTGCTTCTTCTTGCGCTTCTCACACCACTTGGCTCTACTACTACTTCCATACTTTTGGTCGTCCAAGTTGGACTTCGTGAATCTTCCTTTCTTATCAGATCTTGAGGATACCTCAATCTTCCTCTTTTCTCCCGTATTATCTTTTTCTAGACCCTTTTCTCTTATCTGGGTCTCTACATTCTTAGATGCCCTAATGGTTGTCTTCAAAGTAGTTGCCATTTTGACCGTTGGGCCAAAGTCCGTTGGCAATCCATTAGCAAACTTATCTATCTTGGAGAGTTCAGTAGGCACCAAGTAGGGGAATAGCTTCATCCTCTCGGTGAATGCGGTGGCATACTCATCAACACTCATCTTCCCTTTCTTCAGGTTCTGAAACTCGTTGTTTAGGTCTATCAGATGTATTTCTGAGCAATATTCCATTTTCAACTGCTCCATGAATGCTTCCCAAGACATCCGCATGGCTTCTCCCTGTGGGATTGTATCTACCAACAACTTCCACCAACTAAAAACTCTGGTCTTTTGCTTATCGCTGCAGTTGCAGCTTTCAAATATAATTTCCATCTCGGAGACACAGTCCATAATTTCCACTGGCTTTGGGCTTCCAGAAAGACTTAGTGGTTTGGCACCCAAGAAGTTCTTATACATGTGCCCATCCCTGTCAATCCTTCTGTCTGGGTTGTTCCCCCTGACCACTCGGGGTCCAACTTGACTCACAGTACAGCTGTAATTTCCTTCCTCTGACATATCTTCATTCAGTTTGAGCTGCACAGCAGGTGTAACACCCATAAAAATCATGCCAAATTTTAAACTTTTTAAAACATTTCAAAACCCATGATTATTACAAACTTGTTTTCAAATTAGTAAAATGTCAGAGTATCCCATAATCAAATCATAAAATCATGAAATATGAGGAGTTGTACGATCACGCCTTCGCCTTCCTGCGATCATCTGAAGTACCTGAAACAATAATCGATAAATGTAAGCTCGAAGGCTTAGTGAGTTACCCCTAAAATACCAACGCCATAAAACATATCAATAACATATAAGCAAACAGCATGCATAATGAGCCTTCAGCCTGACTGGACCGCCTCGTAGGCCTTCAGCCTATCCGGACCGCTCTTCGAGCCTTCGGCACGTCTGGACCGCCTCGCAAGGCCTACAGCCTATCCGGACCGCTCGTCGGGCCTTCGGTCTGACTGACATGCCCTCCTGGGCATGTAGTCTATCCAGACCGCCCTGGGTCTATTGGCCTTCAGCACAAAGTAGGTCCGCCTCAACCCAACCCCCAATCAAACAACATGTGCACATAATATCATACGCTAGCATATATAACAGTCAAACCGATCTAACAGATCATCAATCATAGGAACATCATATAACCAGGATACAGACCTAACCAGTCACTAACATAGCATCATCCTATATACCAGGATACCGACCTAACCAGGTCACTAAGCATAACACCATCCTAACTACCATGATATAAATCAATAAGCATATCATGCAATAAACCCGAATACAAATCCAATAAGGGTCGGCATTGGTGCCTTAGACCCTGTTGATATAGTGAGGAGAACTCACCTCGCAAGAAGCTCAGGATGATACTGTTAACTCTTCCAAATACAGCTCCAACCACCAACACCTATAACCACCAATGACCCAATCCCATAAATTCTCAATTCACTAAAATACCCTCGGAAGTCAACTGGTCAACCCTTAATTAGAGTCAAGGTCAATGGTCAATGGTCAACAGTCCATGTTGACCTACTCGTCGAGTACAACTTGCCACTCGTCGAGTTCTTTAAAGATTCATGAATCATTTGACTCGACTCGCCGAGTTCCCAACTAACTCGTCGAGTCTATGCGTGTTCAAGTGTTGGAAAACCCTAACTGACTCACCGAGTCATCTCCCAGACCCGCCGAGTCCATGCATGACCAGTCAGTCGAAAACCCTACTCGACCCGCCGAGTCGGATTATCCAACTCGTCGAGTCCATGCAACCTTATCCATGTCCAAATGATTTTGAGCCATTCCAGTGTTCCAATCACTAGATCTAGCCTCCTAAGGCATGATTATCACGTAAATTTGCAGACTTTACGTGCATGCAAGGCTCTAAAAGCTTAGAACTATAAATCCAAGCTTGGAATGACATTTGTTCAAAAGTGAAAGGTTATTACTTGCTACATCTGGAACTTTATAGCTATAAGGGTTAAGATAGGCTTATATCTGAAGTTGCAACTCCAATTCATAGCTCATACCCGAAAATGGTTCACATAAACCCCAAAAATGGCCCTATTCTTAGATGTGAAGAGATCTAAAAGGAAGGAAGGCAAGGTAACGACTTGTTACCTTCCAAATGATGCCAAGAGACAGAAGACTCAGATTCACCAGCTCTTCAATGATCCAAACTTCTTTTGCTTCACTCCTTCTTCTAGCACACTCTTCCAAGCTTGAAATCACACAAGATGAACACACACACGAATTAGGGTTTTCAGAGCTCTCTAGAGGCTGTAAGAGACTTAAGGGGGCAAATGATTCCTTAAAAAGGGTGCAAAACCCCGGAAATTAGGGTTTCACCCTCCAGCTCCAACTCGTCGAGTCACTCTACTAACTCGACGAGTTGGTCACTTAAACACGTGGCCCCAAACCCGCTGCTACTCGACGAGTCAGGGCATCCAACTCGTCGAGTAGACCTTGAAACTTGAAAATTAAAGTTATAATATTAATACTTGAGAATCGGGGCGTTACAACAGGAACAGTAGGTTCATACCTATTAAGAATCATTTGCCTCATCTCCTCCCTTTGTTCGGCCATCATAGCCCGAATCATTGCTTGGAATCCTGCCATCGTGATTGGCTCGGGTGCAGCTGCAACCTCTGGTGCACGCTCAATCACAGGCCGCTGATTAGCAATAGCCTTTCCATTAGCGTTTCCGAATCCTCTTCGAGTTCCCGCCATGTCGATCTATACACCAAATCAGACGTTCGGTGTGCAGTGACGAGAATTTAGATAAGGGAAGATAAATTTATGATAGACGTATAAATCTCATTATCACTCCGAAAAGTTACATGCCAGTTCTAGTACCGTAATTAAACGTTTAGAAATCTGAACACATAAAGCTTCCAAATTCGGTCGGCAACAGACCATAGATCCAATCAAATAATGGCATCATAAAGCATCACCAAGCATTTAGGACATAAAATCATTTTAGGCATCTTCCCTAATTAAGCTAGTGCTTGTGTCTATTCAGGTGTACTTCCTAAAGTATATTAGACACACTCCTCACGATCATCGCTTAGCATTCTAAGTATAGGTCTAGAAATAAATCCTTATTCCTAGTTCGCTTAAACTAATGCTCTGATACCAACTGTGACAACCCCAAATTCATGGTCATTTAAAAAAATTTATTTATGCTTATTTGTAAATCAGAGTATTCATTTTAAGAATAATATTCCAGAATTTGCTCCCAGAAAACATGATAAATATTTTATCAAAGCATTTCTGAAGAAATATATTTTGTTTATATTAAAACTTTGAGATGTCATCGTCAATACAGAAACATAAGCATAAACAGACCTTACATTCATTTACACTAGTGATTTTCATCCCCTTTAATCTCTCAGTGTAATGTAGCTACGTATCGACACCTGTGATTCAAATAAACTGAGTGGGTCAGGTTGAGAAACCTGGTGGGTACATAGGGATTACAATCCCACAATGTTATATAATATATATGTTTTAGAACTCACAATATATATAATTTCACCTCATATAAACAATTTTACCCCACCCCATCGATCCTCACGACGACACGATCTATACTTTCGAATCAAACATTAACCTCTTACCTAATCCATACTCTCGGATTCGGTATGTCTCATCCATGCTCTCGGATCAATAAATATGTCCATTTCATACTCTAGGACTAGGGAAAACTGACTATGTCTAATCCATACTCTCGGATTAATGACAAATCACTACTAGAATATATGCCTTTAATGACACGCAATTTACGTCACGCACCAATTTATGTTACGCAAAAGAGAGTGTCCTTAAAATAGTGTCATCTCTCCAAAAATTTTAATGATTTACGTCACGCATTATTGCGTGCCCTTAGATTAGTGTCTCAAGAAAAAAAATTAAAAACATGGAGGGCGCTTTATCTTAAACGCGCGTCATCTGTACTTGTCGCTTTATAATTTTAATGAAACGTTGCCTCGTTCTTTCTACCTTCTTTCTATCTTTTATCTTCGCAATCGACTCTCCTTCTCTGATACTCTCTCCTCTAGATCTCCCTTCATTCTCTACCTCCTGTCTCTCTGTAAATCCTAAGCCATCACCACCTCCCTTCTCTCTAGCACGTTCTAGGGAGATCTACAAGCTTCCGTTTCTCTCGTTTTCTCTCAACACAGTACGTACGAGGTTTCTCTCGTTTTCTCTCAACTCTCTCCTCTAGATCTCCCTTCATTTTCTACCTTCTTCAAAGCCGATTGTTTTTACGATTTTCTGGATCGTAATTGAGTTATGTCCAAGTCGAGGGTTTCACCAAGCACCTGCAATTGCCGCCCCAGTGAATAGTGAGGCGTTGGAGACGAGGAAAAGCAAAAGTAAGCAAGGAGTGAACAACTGGAAAGATCATGAGTTTTCTGATTATACAAGGAGGTTACTTGAGACTGTTTCTAGGCTAGTTAGGATTATAGAGGAAGTTAGTTCAGGCAATGGGGACTTGAAGAATGTGGAAGCGGCATTAAAGGATGTGAAATTGAAGAAAAAAGAATTGCAATATGAGATTATGACTCGACTTTATGCAGAGTTAAGTGTTTTGAGGGGAAAGAAAATGGAATTGGATAGAAAGTCCGGGGACATTCTTGATTCCATGATGAAGTCTAAGAGAGAGAGAAAGATAGGGTTCTGGAAAGAAGTGGGAAAAAGACGACCAAGGAGCATGTGCTGGCAGAGTTGGATGAGACTATTAGCTACAAAGAGAAGGAGTTTATGGAGACTTCATAGGAAACAGATGAGATTGAGGATCAGAAACAGATATTAAAACAAAACTGTTGGAAGATGCTGAATTTGGTAAAGAATATGTTGCTCAGAAACAGGTAAGATTTCCTAAAAGAATATTCATATTTCATATTTGCACGTAGTATTTTGATTTATAGATCTTTACTATCAAAATTGTAGGAAAGAATCCTTTTGGATCATGATAGAGTGTCATCAAGAACTTGGTATAATGAAGAAAGAAAAAGGTGGGAAATTCAACCTATAGCTATCCCATATGCTGTGTCCAGAAAACTAGTAGAAAATGCAAGAATCAGACATGATTGGGCTGCAATGTATTTAACACTAAAGGGAGACGACAAGGAGTTTTATGTCAATTTGAAGGTTATTCTTTTTTCTCTATATATCTTGATCATACATCATTGTAGAATCTGACATTTCAAGATTCTAATTCAAATTTTTTATGTCAGGAATTTGACATGATGTTTGATGATTTTGGAGGAGTTGATGGGTTGTATCTAAAGATGCTTGCCTCAAATGTTCCAACTGATATTCAGTTGATGTGGATCCCTTTTCCAGAGTTAGATATCCGCCAACAATTCCTCTTTCCAATACGTCTCTCTCGCCAGCTATTAATTTGGTTAGGAAAATTTAATCTTAGAGATTTATCCGCTGTTAACATGATCATTCACTGGGTCCATAACATGACCAAAAAGATTATGGCTATAATCGTATTTCCTATTCTGGATTTTGTAATTCCTTACCAGGTAATCCTTATAAGTTATAACATCTTGCATGAATTTATATAATATGGTGTTACTGTTAATTAAGTTTATTTAATGCTCTGCTTTTTCATACAATTGGAAGAGACATGGTTGGATTTAAGTAGGTATACAGCCATGAAAAAGTTTCTGAATCGGAAGATAAAGGCAGAGCGGGAAGTTAAATCCCTAAACGAAGGAGGGGAGTTCAATTGGTGTTTTTTGTTTGCAGTTAGGACTTTTATATATGGATATATTTTATACCAAATATTCCGATTTATAAAAAGAAAAACACCCAAGATTGGGTTTTGGCCAAAACGCAAAAATGTGAACATGCAGAAGCTACGAAGGCTGGTATGATTCTTTCTTCTAGAAGTTTCTCTACATTTAACCACATACTTTTTAAAATGTCTTATTCAAGATCACATATTCATGATCTTTATGTTGCTATGCAGAAATACTTTTTCCGGGCTAGATTGCAGAGAGCAAAAGCTAAAAAGAAGGAAGGTGTTGACCCTATCACCCATGCTTTTGACCAGCTGAAGGTTGATACTTGAACCCAAAACACATGATGATGATGATACTTTCTTTTCTCTTATTTATTCACATGACATGACACTTTCTTTCTTGTTATGTAGAGAGTGAAAAATCCTCCTATACGTTTGAAAGACTTTGCAAGTGTCGAGTTCATGAAGGAAGAAATAAATGAAGTTGTGGCATTTTTACAAAATCCTCGTGCTTTTCAAGAAATGGGTGCTCGTCCCCCTAGGGTATGTAATATGTAATATGTATGTTATTTTCCGTTTCTGTAAATTGTTATATATATATATATATATATATATATATATATATATATATATATATATATATATATATATATATATATATATATATATATATATATACTGGTTTATTATAGAAAATGTTGTTATGTGGTTGAATTACAGGGAGTTTTGATTGTAGGTGAGAGGGGAACAGGTAAGACTGCACTGGCTTTGGCTATAGCTGCAGAGGCTAAGGTTCCAGTTGTTGAGGTGAAGGCCCAACAATTGGAGGCTGGTTTATGGGTCGGGCAGAGTGCATCCAATGTTATAGAACTCTTCCAAACTGCCCGAGATCTAGTAATACTTTTTGTGTTCATTGTTTCTTTTATGCCTTTTATGAATATTTGGACCAATATGAATCTATTTGTAGGCACCTATGATCATATTTGTGGAGGATTTTGACCGGTTTGCTGGTGTATGTGGCAAGTTTATACATACTATGAAACAGGATCATGAGGCTTTTATCAATCAGCTACTTGTGGAACTTGATGGGTAACTCTCTAACTTCTTGTGGAACTTAATTAAATTCTGATTCCATTCAAGAATTCCCCTTCTGATCATGCAGGTTTGAGAAACAAGATGGGGTTGTTTTAATGGCTACAACACGAAACCTGAAACAAATTGATGAAGCTTTACAGCGTCCTGGTTGAATGGACAGAATATTCAATCTTCAAAGACCAACACAAACTGAAAGGGAAAAAATACTTCAAATAGCTGCAAAAGAAACCATGGACCCTGAACTCATTGACTTTGTTGACTGGCAGAAGGTATAATAAACTCACGTTCAATGACATCATTCTTTTTTCTTCTAATACGTCACTACCTTTTGTATTCAGATGGCTGAAAAAACGGCTTTCTTATGTCCTTTTGAAGTCAAACTTGTTCCCATGTCCTTGGAAGGCGCTGCCTTTAGGACTAAAGTCCTTGACACAGATGAACTCATGAGCTATACTAGCTTGATTGCAGTAAGAAAATATTCCAGCTTTAATCATTTATGTGCATACTTTTTCTCTTTGTGCTGACTATTTCACAAACTTTCAGTGGTAGTATTCCCACATGGTTAAGGAAGACAAAACTCGCAAAGACAATGGGCAAAATGGTGGTTAATCATCTCGGGTTAACATTGACCAAGGAGGATTTGCAAAATGTGGTTGACTTAATGGAGCCATATGGTCAGATAAGCAATGGGATTGAGTATCTAACCCCCTCCATTGATGTAAGTATATTGCTATTTGCTAGTTCTATTAGTCAGTTTGAATGTTATTTATATGGATTTTTCTGTTTTAGTGGACAAGAGAGACAAAGTTTCCTCATGTTGTTTGGGTTGCGGGCCGTGGACTTATAGCTGCTCTTTTACCAAACTATGATGTGGTTGATAACTTATGGTTAGAGCCTTTGTCTTGGGAGGTATGTATTTTATTTATTTTTAATTCTTGTACGCATTTACTTTTTTGTATTTGTTTGTCAGTAAAGAGTAAAGAGTTGTGGTTTTGATTCAGGGAATTGGGTGCACGAAGATTACAAAGGCTAAAACGGAAGCTTCCAGGTTTGAAAATATGAGTCCGGATCATATCTTGAAAAGAAGCTTGTGTTTTGCTTTGGGTCCTATGTTGCATCCCAGATGTTGCTTCCATTTGGAGAAGAAAATATTCTTTCTTTATCTGAATTGAAACAGACACAGGAGGTTAAGTTTTATGCCCTTTTTTTGGTCTTTTACTACATGATATCTGTTAACTAAATAGTTTGATAATATATGGCATTCTACTCTACTTAAAAACAGATAGCTACAAGAATGGTGATTCAGTATGGGTGGGGCCCAGGCCCTGATGACAGTCCAACAGTTTATCACCATGGGAATGCAGTGACTGGTTTAATCACGTGGAAGTAGGGTTGGGTTTGCGATCCATAATCGTTCAATATACATCTTAGAAGCAATTTGGTTTGATTCAACTTAGCTTTTACAAATATGTTGATGAGGTAAGTTTTAATTTTTAAACCCCTCTATTAACCATCACCATAATTGTTGTAATATGCTTATCATGTGATTTTGGATTTTGGTTTATCTTGTAGGCAGCATCTGAGCGTATAAAGGCTAGCGTGGAGCCAAATCTTGAACAATATAAACTAATGGTGTTGTCTTATTTTTCATTTTCCATGTTTACCCTTAGCACAATGGCCCCACAATTTACAGGTTAGGCTAATTGATTGTTTTACCATTTGCATTTATCATTTCATTTGTTTTCATGTTTCTTAATTCTTTGATTATGTTCTCTGCTTGCTTAAGATGATTCCACATTTTCTTGAATCTTGATTATTATTTGTTTATTTGTTTAGGAGTTTCTATCATTGAAAATTGACGTGAAGGAATAACAATGAAGATAGAAATGAATTGGGATGGAATCGCTAGTATATTACTTGATATGAAGACTAGACTAGGAGGTGAAGGAATAACAGGTAATTCAATTTGCTTTAATGTCGAGTGCTATTACTGGAATAATTGGCTTTAACTTTATTTACTATTAACAAACCATATCATTAAATCTTAATCTCTTTTGTTGTTCAGGAAAAAAATATTACTTTACTGGGATTATCATTGTCAAAGGAAATCAAGAGTGCGGTTTTTAAACAAACATCATCTATTACAACATTAGGGCAGGTGCTATTTTGAACTTCATGAGTGTTGATTTGATAAAATAGTTTAAATTTACCTTTTTAGTCTAATGTTTCTTTATTCAGTACAGGACAATGATGGAGATAAATTATATGCTACCAAAGTTCCATGATGTTAATGGTATGCCAAGTCACTATCTTTTTATTTTTTGGCAACAAAAAAATATAAATCTTTCATCTGTAATTTTTTATACTCAACAGTTGTAGTTTATTTTTACAGAAACTACTGTCTTATTTGGATAAGTTGGTTTCTTGTGATCGTCCTTCTGGAGGTCCCTTATGGTGAGTGGTTTCTTAATTTGTACATATGAAAGATCAAAAACAGTTTTGTTTAAATAAACATTTTTTTTAAAATTTTTGAATCAGGATTGGAATTTTAGCATTCCACTTGGCACTAGTAAACAAACCCCAACACCCTTTTGTTATCTTGACTTTTGCATTTTCATCATTTAATGAAATCGCTAATTTAAATACATATATGTATTTAATTGTTATTAGGATTCCGTTAAGTGCCACGTACAACAACTCGAGGGTCTTCGTTTCCAGTTCATTGATTCGACGCTTGCACACAATTAACGGTGAGTTCATACCCCTATATTTTTCCAAAGTTTTCAATGTTTTCAGGGGGAGGATACAAGTAAAAGCACAAGTAATCTTGTGTTTAAAAATATAATTTGGTTTATTATATTTTCCTATCACTAGTATACATTGAACATAGAACTTGCATACATGGTAAACATCGTCACTACTAGACTTGAAATCAGTTTTACAAAACATGTTAAAATACAAACATTACAAACACAGTTTTTAGAACAGAGGAAACAAACTTATGAATTAAGAAATAAAATATATTATTTTATAAGGATTCATAACAAAAAGGGTTTTCATAGTATTATTCGTGGATTCGTTGAGAGAGCCAACAGTGTGAGACGCCTTGTAACCAGAGTCTCCTGAGAGGGAGAGCGTGAGTTTGTGTATAGATCTATACGGGAGTGACAATCCCGCATCCTGACTATTAGCTACAGTCAACCTATGGTGACAAACGTCATTTTTCACGACGTACGTCCGAGTACGTCGTAATGTTGATCGTCCATAGTATGGTTATAAGAATCCACAGGTGAAACAACGACTCGTTCACATAATAATACACCTAACAAACAGTCACTAGGGTTAGTAACTATGTGATAACTTAGTATATACACTAGGGTAATATGAAATTAACATCCAACTTGCAGTGGGATGTGTGATCTCCGCCTCATTTCCTGTTCCTTGTTTGGTTGTGGGCTTAGGGCAGAATCACCTAATCGACTGTCTGTTCGATCCAGATTTCTATAACTCGTATGTACTAAGTGATCGCAGGAGGGTATTCACACTACGACATTCACACTACGGTATTCACACTACGGTATTCATACAAAGGTTTTCATACAAGGGTATTCACACTACGATATTCATACAAAGGTTTTCATACAAAGGTTTTCATACAAGGGTTTTCATACAAAGGTATTCATATTGGTTTTCAAACAGAACAATGCTTAACAACATAAGTATGGTAGATGCTTATACTATTTGGTTTGGAACAGATAATTCAATAACTTACATTTAGGGAAAATATAGGATTTTCCAGGGTAAACATTAGTACTCTTCAAACAATCGGTTATTCATTTCACTAATGAACATTCATTAATAATTCTGTAATTCCTTAGTTTATGCATCCAGGCTATGTGTGAAGAATATCCGACAAACCATGGAATGTGTGGTTTCCGCCTCATTTCCTGTTCCTTATTTGGTTGTGGACTTAGGGCAGATCCACACAATCAATCGTCTGTTCGATATTGGTTTATACATAGCTAGTATGAGCTAAGTAGTTATAAAAAGAATTGGTTAATCATACATTCAATAAGAAAATAATGGATTTTCTTGAGGAACACTTTCAACAGATATCAAAGGACCAATACAGTTAACTTTGTAAGTATCTACTGAATACTTCAGGATTATGTACATAAGGATCCGACAACCAGTGGAATGTGTGGCCTACACCTCACTTCCTATTCCTTGTTTGGTTGTGGACTTGGGGCAGAACCACACAGTCGATTGTTCGTTCGATCTGGATTGTATATGATTTGTATACACTAACTACTCGCAGGAGGAACTGGTAAGAATCATTTTTACTTAAGGTTTATACATTCATTACATCAGAAAATATAAGGTTTTCTGGAGAAAGATAACGCACTTTTCAAAGGAACATAGAACAGTTTTTCCAAAACAAAATGTTATGAACTCACCAGCTTTATGCTGATACTCTTTCAAAACCTACTTGTATTCTCAGGACATTAGTAGACAGGTACACGCACCGGGTTCAAGAAGATGGAGTATAGTAGTTCGAGTCTTTACTTATTATTTACTTTTGGAGTCAATCGTGTATGATTCAAATGTAATGTAAACACTATACTATTAATACGATGGTTGTTGTTGCTTTGATTACTATTATTCAATTGTTGTGATACTACACATGACGTCCTCCGCCCCCGAACGTTTCCGCCGTTTCGGTTTGGGGGTGTGACAGATTGGTATCAGAGCATTGTTTATAGTGAACTTAGTATATCAACCAATAAAAGATATACAACTATAAATACAATGGGGCCGGGGTGCTCTGACTAAAAGTATACTTTTAAATTATAAGTATTTTACGAGAAGTATACTAATAAGCATACATACTAAGAACAAGTATCACAATAAGAACAAGTAAAAACAAAACAAACAAAAGTATTTAGATGTTGGACACTACAGTCAAACCTAAGCAGTTATTTAATCATATCTGGAATAAATATAATCTGATCAACTATATTTATTTGAGATACGACCAACATGTGTTTGGGGGTGATAGTGGTGTTGCAACGAGTCTAAAACTTACCTAACTCCATATACAAAAGTATCCTTAGAACAAAACATAAATATAAAATACTATAGGAGTATTTTAGGCACTATAACAAACTTGAAGGAGAACTAAAAGACCTTTACTGGCAGGTCTATAGTTACGAAGTGCATGCTTCCAGGGTTATATATAATTGGGATCTTATAGACTTAGAATTGGTGATCTTCGCTCTACTACCTGTTCCTTGTTTGGTTATGGTTTTGGAGTGGGATCACCTATTCGAAGGTCTATTTGATCTTGGTTATATACAGCTTGCATGCACTGCGTGACTATAGGAGGACCCAGTTTGGATCATCAATAACTATAAGAAGAAATGTTTACTTAATCTCATAAGATTCTTTAGACATCCCCATTCTCGCGCGAACAACCTAGATAGAGATAGCCACTCCACTACAATCACCAACAGAGAAGTCAATGAGGAATAAGAGAGGGTTCATAAAGTGGGTTCTGAGAAGGAATCATACGAGGAGGCAAATCTCCCATCAGGAGGTGATGGAGATCTGTGGTAGAACCCAAAGCATGAAACTACAGTGAATAGGAAAACCATAAGAAAGCCCAGAAACAACAAACCCTCGCAGCTGAATTCAGGACCATCATAACTAGAACAGAAACCCCTCCCGAGGCGCTCAAGGTGATAGAGCACCATATACGTCATACTAATAACTAACTAACACTATGTGTTAGTGATTACACTGCTCACACTAT